>NW_027526203.1:432051908-432384919 GCF_048455015.1 Haemaphysalis longicornis | reverse complement strand
GGTCCAACTCGGTGAGATTCTGAAGTGGAGGCATGTTATCGGTGCTTCTAATGTAGTTGTTCGGAAGCCGGAGCTCCTTCAGTCCAGGAACAGCCATCAGCCCATCGGGAATTTCGCGCAACCAGTTGCGTCCCATGTACAGCGTCGACAGAATGCTTGCACCCTTAAAGCTGTCCGGCCCCGTGAACTGCAGGGGAGTGTTCTCCACGTACAGCGCCTTGACTGTGAGATTTTCGAAGTAGCGCGGGGGCAACGCCGTGATGTTCACGCCGTCCAAGATTAACGAGTCCATCATGAGGCCGGCAAGCTGGGAGAACTCTGCGGAAAGCTTGTCAGCGTCGCTGGTGGCTCTGCAGAGCACCCGGGGGCCATGTTGGGTTGCGTTGCACAGGCACCAGTCTAGGTTCGGGCAGCCCCTGGTCGATTCGGCTGCGCACAGAAGTTGTCCAAGAAAGGCGGAGAGTACCAGGCTCGCCAGAGTGAGTTGTGTGACAGGCCTCATCCCCGCTCTGCGGACGCCGCGGTAGCTGGAGCTGGCTGCGGAGACACGTGACAGATTAAGGAAATGCACCTTCGACAAAAATGACAGATCGTAAGAGTTACTACCCGCAAGTAGGAGCGAGTTTGTGATCTTTGATTAGTTCAACATCTCCATTGATGAAAGTGCGCGAAAGGAAAACACACGAGACGAACAGAGCAGCTCCTCTGGTTTCTAGTTTTACAGAGCCCGAGAATAAATTCCTAAGCACCTGACTCTCACGCACTCTAAGAGGAATGCGTGTTTCGGATTGCGGTCTCATTGCTGCCTTGCGTTGAGATACCTGACAGAGCTTGAAGGCTCATAAAATGTGTGCCTTTTCCTGCACACTCATGGCAAAGGCAGTCGGAACAAATTAAGTGCGGTGCGTAGCTGCGTACATCACGGTATGATATATTAGCATTCCCTCGACTACACATTTTCAAATCACCTTTCTGAGAAAAAATGACGTGCCAAGAATAATATGCTTCCGAACGTGCTACAACCAACTCTAACCACCCAATGCGTTTCTCCGCTGAGCCTAGCCTAGTGCAGCGATGGCCGCGACGCTGAAATCGAACATAAACCTGCTACATCTTTAATAAACGCTCGCAAATACACTTCAGTCAGGTTTCGCTTGAAATTGTTTTCAGCCCTACTGACACGGCGACGGGGGGGGGGGGGGGGGGGGGGGGGGAGTCCACTAGAGACACCTTCCTTTGGCTTACTACGCTACCAATATTATTGGGGGCCGTTTGGAAATGCGTCTTATTTGCTGAAGAACGCCAACAATTTTTCAACTGTCCCATACACCGCCGAAATGCATGAGAGGATCGAGGTATTTTGCTAATTATACCTTCTTAAAGGGGCCATGCAGACAAAATACAAGATTGCTTTATTCTAAAGATAGGGTGTTTTATAGTGCCCCCAGCGGTTTTCCTGCAGCAAGTGATGCTGTATTCACTGAGAAATTAATAAATTTAAGTTAAAATGTTGATTCTCCCGCCAAACCGTGGGTTTCATGACGTCTGCGACGACGTAACAAGGACCGGTCTTCAAGCGAACGTTAGTGCGCTGTTAGGCTCTGCAGCGGGCTGCGGAGCCTTGTTTACCGTCAGTCCTCCTAGGTAGCTCCACCATGATGCGCCAGACCGCTGTTCCCGTTTTCTTTGTTTTTGACCGTATTTGCACCTGGCTTGTTTTTTTTTTTTTTTTAAGGTAGGTCGTAATCGTTTCGTGAACCATGGTGTATGTTCGACAAACAGAGTCACGTAAGACAATCTTGCTTACACCAGTTGCCCAATGTCGTCTGAGACAAGCCCAAAGCGCCACACTGCTGTGCAGGTAAAACCATAGCGCACGCAGTACCAACAGCAGTACGCACCGGTACTTCTATGTTCGTGTGTACTTTCGTAACTTCCATTGTTTCAACCCACCATTCTTATTGTTATAAAATGGATATGCATTACACATAAGCGAAAATAGCTCGTTCTTCAAGCTTATAAGCTTGATCAAAAGGGGAGATCAAAAGGGGAGATAAGGAGGGGGACGGAAAGGAATTAAAGGAGGCCCGTCCGCTTGGCAAAAGCTAGGAGTGACTCCAAGACGACCCTGCCTGATGAGGGTAGCATTCTGGGCATGTTCAAACAAACAAAAATAAACCGCCATTCCACTAACGTAAAACCTGGGCAGGCGCGAAGCATGCAGTGTGTAAGTGTATTCTTGGCGCCATGGTGTTTTTGCCAGCGGAGATGAAACCGTTCGGGGGGTAGAGGTATACAGCTTTGCTGTAAAAGACTCTTGTCTTTGAAGCACGAAGCTTTTTAGCGCGAGGCGTACACGAGTGTCCCGGTGTTTTTTCAGTACGCATTAGGCGCTCCAGCGCGAGGCGTAAACGAGTATCCCAGCGTTTTTTTAGAACGCGTTACGTTCTAGCGGGAGGCGTAAACGAGTGTCCTGGTGTTTTAGTATCGTGACTACATGAGACGACGATTAAGACGACGACGACAGGAGACGCCAACAACCCCAGCCCTTAAGGGGGTTCGCCACTAAAAATGGATGCAGTTCCACTCAACGTGAAATCTGTCGAAAGTACGGAGCAGTGATTCGCTAGTGTTTCCCTTGTGTTATTGTTGTGAGTACATTGTGTGTATCTTCTGTTTAGTTGTGTGTTGCTCTTTTTTTCTGTAGTTTTATTTCTTTTTTCTGTGTTTTGCTTTTCCTTTTCTGCGCGTTTATCTTCTTTTTCTGTGTATAGGTTTCCTTTTTCTGTGTTGCAATGACCCCTCAGATTGCCCGATTGCTGTCGAGTCTCCCACATGGGTATGCGCCGCGAAGCGAGGAACAACAACAATAATCAGACAAGCCTGCTGGAGACTCACCTGCGACGCCTAGGACTGCCGTTCTCTTTTCCACTGCTTTTATCTTTCGGGGGCACAAAGAAGTTGGGCCACTGCCATGTGGATGTGTGCTGCGCCATCGACTCATTCATTGCAGAGACGGCACGTCTGCTGTGCTAGAACTATTCGGATCGTGTTGACTGTTTTTTTTTTTCCGCTCCTCTTTCTTTTTCTCTCTCTCTTGAACTTACTAAGTCATTTTTTTCTGCTCATCTAGTTAGTCTTACTTAATTGGTTTTCACAAATAAAATAAATTCTTCTTGACCAGTTCTCCTAAGTGGGTATACGTCATTTCACTTGCGTAACACCCAACAACATTAGACTGACGACATCCCCGGGTGCGTATTTCGAAACGCTTCGCTGCACAGAGCACCCACGTGACATGTCTGTTCGCGCGATGCGGAATGGTGATTAAATGCCGTCATTGGCCGCCCCCCAAAACTAAAGCGACCTAAAACATACCAAATTCCTATTATTAACAAAGACAACACGTACATTTGTGTTTAGAAAAAAATAGAAAACTAAGGTAAGCAATGAAAAAAACACTAAGAGACGGACCCGCTGGGGCTCGAACCCAAGCCGACAGCGACAGCACTCACTATTTTCCATCGAGGCGCCACAGAGCCCGAACGGCAGGCCCGTTTTAGCAGGCGCTCAAAAGAATAGCGCGCGCAGTGACATCACACATGTCAAGTGGGTGCTCTGTGCAGCGAAGCGTTTGGGAAACACGCATCCCGGGCTCCTAGTGCTCAGCACTTAGAAAATTGCGCCAAGAAGGGGGACACGGACGAAGTGAGGACCGACACACACGCAGCGCTGTGTGTGCCTGTTCTCAATTAGAAGAGGCGACAATCGTCCGACCAAGTAATAGGCATTCCCTTTTTGCACGAGTGTGGAAGAATGAAGCTTGAAGAAAACCATTTTCTCATTTGGCGGAACACACGTACTCGTTGCGAGTTTCAAAACATTACTTTTATGGTGACCTATGTAAGGCTGGCGATAAATAGACACCGGGAATAGACTTTCAATTACGGTGCTCTTCATAGTTTACCTTGACATACTGTACAGATACTCCAAGGAATACCGCGCGGTAAGAAAGTTCAAAACGTCCACAACCTCCTTGGCGAATACTCATGGCGGGCTTCTGTTAACTTCGCCCGCATATAAAACCAAAAAAGGCAAATGGAAACTTATGCTCTCTGTGCAGTTTGTAAAATTGGGTTATCAGCCAAATTGTAGAAGAAAAAACTAGAAATTAATGGGCCCAATACCCCCAGCCTTTAAAGTAAGAAACAAGTTATCCCTGCGGATAAGTTCCCATTGAGAGCCCCACAGAAAAGTAGCAAGGACTGTATGTAGAGCATGAACTTTTTATCGCGCACAGGGAAGAACCTGAAGCACATAAAGGAGCTTTGTGGTAAGAAAGACATTGCATACTTGCGCACGTGCAAGCACATGGAGGTCTTGCCCTTTCCATGCCTGCGATGCGCGCCTAAATTCAGTGAGTTCTGATGACCAATGAGGACCAGTGTTCGCAAGTTGATGCACAGGTACGCCTAGGTACTGAAGTGGGGCCCTATCCCAATTAATACAAGCAAATCTGGAGGGTTTTATTCTCAACTGACCTTTCCAAAATACTTTAGTTTTTTTTTTCAACGTTAACAGCCGCTCCAGCACGTCACAGAACTGCTTAGTCACTGTAAGGGCTTCCCGGACGCTCCTTTTGTCAACACAAAAATACGATATGTCATCGGCATAAGCAAGAGCCTTAACCTCGCACGATTGTAAGCAAAAACCCCGTACTCTTTGATTTTGCTGAATACTAAGACAGAGGCTGGAGATACAATGCGAACAGCAAGGGTAAGAAGGGGTAGCGTTGTCTATGGCAATAACAACGCAATAATGCTTCCCCAGGCTCACCAGGGTAGAATATTAGCCCGGATGCTGGGCTGAAGGCTGAGAGCCCGCCTCCTGCCCCGGCTGGCTCCGCTAGAGAAAGCAGACGTACACTAGCCAGCGGAATTCGAAGACTCGCGCGCAGGTTCGAGTACTCACGCACGGTAGACAGTGTCCGGAAAACGAAGTTGAGGCCTTATTGCCTGCAGATACAGGGTACACAAAGACAACACGACTGTCGCTCGCGGGAGCCGCAGGGACTCGGGCACCGGTATCTGTCAGCGCAGCCGCGAGCAGAGGGACTTATTGGCGACCGTCAAGACGGAATCTAAGAACAGAATCCCCGTGAAGTCAACTTGGTTCTCAGTCATTGTGGCCGTGGTGTAGGTCCTCCTGAACCGACCGAATCGCCCAGCCGACTCCCCCCGGAAAGGATAGGGGCTGTCCGAACGCTGGTCAATAGAAAGGGGGCTCCCTCCGGAGAAGAGGGTGCCGGGGGGAGACCAATGAGGGTCCGTCCTCCGCCGAACTCGTTCGCGAGTAACGTGATGATGATGATGATGATGATGATTATGACTGCTAAGAATATCCCCCTTTGTAACGAGGTTATGACGTGTCATCGCATTAAAGAATGTTATAGTAGATCTATGTTGTACACTGGTTGAATTCCAGCTCTGCTCTTAGGGCAGGCTCAATACACATTTTATCTATTACAAGTGTTAGCTGTCCTACGCAATATTTCCCTGCCTACTTTTCTTCCACCAGCATTCCAATCTTCTTTTAGTCGTTTCTACAGCCTTGAAGTTTACTCCCTATGTGTTACCCTTAAAGGCTTCGAGAAGCCGAATATTTCCCTCATATAGATTTAGATAGATACACTCATATTCCAACAGTATGTGCCGCATGGTTTTCGTTTCTTTTCCGCAGCCGCGCATAACACATATTGTGTCTACTTCCCCACAAGGATCTTAGTCCTCAAGCAACCTGCTCTAGTTTCAAAAGGCAAAGCACTGCCCTTGGAATTATCGATAATTCCAAGATACGATACGATACGAAATATACGATACAAAAATGTCTGTAGACATTTTCCTTTCTGATGTCCAGTTTCTCTGCCCTGTACATCTCTAACGATATCTTTAACTACACTGTACATCTTGGGTACGGCGCGCCACGCACGGCCAGTGAGAATGCTAGCACGCACGTGACCACGCCGCTGGCCAAGATGGCCACCCCCACGACCGGCGAGGCGTAAACACATGCGCAAATAAGGCGTGGTGGCCAAGCGGACCACCCAATCCTTACATGAGCGACCTCGAAGTTGACGGCAAGCCGTGCCGACTGCTGCGTGATTCCACAGCGACCGGGAATGTTGCTGACCTTCGTACGTCTAAAAGCATCAGTGTGTGAGTTAAACAGGCCATAGAGGTGCGAAGCGTAAGCCCACCCATAAGATTATTATCAATGGTTCCTTTGGCATGCTGGGCTCTCGTGAAGCTGCTTCTTTCTGCTTACTGCGAGAATATATTTACCTATTCTCGAATATGACCGATCATCTGGTGCGCGGGAAGGGCTTTGTTTTCGCGGAAGAGAAGTTCCAGTGCTGGCACGCTTTGAGGGTCGAGCGCAGGCTGCCGCTTCTCAGGACGAAGAGGTGATTGCACTGGAGAACGACGTTGCGTTGGAGAGCGTCGAGTCTGCTCGCCGCAGGCTATGGTAACGGAGGGGGAGCAGCAGAAGTCCTCTGAACTCGAAGGTATTTCAGCAGAGCTTTTGCTTGGGCGCTCAGGCTACCGTGAAGTCACCGCAGAAGCTCCCGTTCAAAACGCGGACGGTTTGAGAAACATGGAGATGGGTTATCTTGAGTACAACCACGACGTCGTGACAGAGCGCGTCGAGTGCGCCGGTCTCAGGCTCAGGCACCTGATTACGGGCAACAAGAGTCAGTTCTGCGCGTCACGGCACAGCTTTTGATTATGCCGACTTCCGAAAGATTGCAACACGGAAGTAGTACAGCCGTGAGTGCCGAGAAGGGAGACAATAGCCCACTTCAGAGTTTACTATATGATGTGAATCGAGGCGTTGCTCAAGAGAATGGAAGGTATATGAAAGAGCCGGAGGATATCGCACGTACCGAGAACGCAGAAGGCTACAGTTCTATTAGCGGTTTGTGTTCTTGTCGCGCCACGGCCGCGGCCTGTACGTGCGCGAGCGCAAGGAGCCGGACCAGCCGTTATCGCACGCCCCCGGTATACGCATGAAGTCGGTCCCAAAACTGTGACGTGAAGCACAAAGCGGAGAAGCGTGCGCCGACAGCAGCCGGGGCGTAAGCTACGTCACGGGAACGCTGACGGGAGCAATTTAGGGCGAAGCGCTCAACGCGTATTGCTGATGGCGATGTCGAAAGGGTATACGTTCTAACCTTTTTCATGCGTGCAAAGAAAAAAAATTCCCCCGCATTTCCCCGAGGGGGAGAATGTGAAAGTGCGAATGCACGGTTGTCGGCCCGCTTGCGGCGCTTGCGCTCGGCCCCCGCAGCCCACCGCCTCGCCGCCTTCTCTTCCATCTCTTCCATCGGGTTTGTAGTATCACGTGTACACGACGCAGTTATCAAGCCGCTATAACGCCGCTGAGTCGCCAACGCACGCCGCTGACGACGTAGTTTGAATGCGTTAAAGATATAAGGCGCGTCACTGACACTGATATCAGCGTCGCGTCCGTGGCTTGGTCGGTAGAGCGTCGCGCTGCGGCCGCAAAGTCCTCGGATCGAAACCTGGCGCCGGATGCTGTTTCTTTTTTTTAAATATAGAGGAGCACTGCGGACGCCGACGCCGCCGCCGGCGGTGGATGGTTTGGGGTCGCTTATAAAGTGCATTCGCAAAAAATTGGCCGCGTATCTGCTCCTTTCGTTGCAAATGTTGTCAAAAGACGATAGTCTTTGTAGACATTTGCCAAGGAAATGCCCCCCTTTACTTTCCCGCTCACCTCTCATGCTGTTCCTGTTTTGCCGTGCTCATCCCAATGCAAACACACTAAAGGGTCGCTCCAGGCGATTTGAATTTAACGCGTTCCACTGCTACAGGCCGGGTTCCTCGATGCCAGCGCTGCAGTACGGCGGAGACGCGCGTGAATCGAGGCGGCCGACTTCAAGGTTTATAAAACCGCGTTGCCGTGCTCCACGTGCGTTCCAAGCAGAACGTGGAACCGAGCTAGTGAAACCTTTCGTTGCTGTTGCCGCGTGATTTCTCATATGCCACCAGGAGGTGGTGCAAGCAACAGCATGCGGCGGTTTTGTGCAGTAGATGCAGATTATCATTTGCTATGAAAAACCATGCATCCATGATTTTTTTTAAATAAAGGAACAGTGTAAATATCCCTTGTGTATTAATTTTCGGTCCTATATTTGCGTAATGTCTTGTTCATGTTCAGCAAAGTTGACAAGTATGAACATATAAACCGGGCTTAGGCGCTCACATTTGGCTGTGAGTATATAAGACTATTGCGCAGTATGTATTTTACTTTGGTCGGGTGGCTGAATCGAGTCACAGACAGACAGACATACAGACAGACCAAAATTTCTGGGTTTAAGTAGCCCAAGAAAGACTATTGTCTTTAAAAATTGGTTTAAAACGTGTTATACTGGACGGTTACGGTTGAAACATCCAGGGAGATATCTCCACACACAAAGAAGTTATTTACATACTTATTTCAGCGTGGAAATTCCGTGTGAGCACTCCTTTAAGTCGGAGCGCTTTAGGCTGCAGAAGCAGTTTATAGACGCCTGTCTTTTTGAATACATTATTTTTCTGGATTAGGTTCTGCCTTTTTTATAATTTTATTTTCATGTGTGACACTTTCTTTGAATATGAGTTTGTCACCAACATATTCTTCGACTTTCCTACACTACCACGGAGAAATTGTAAGGCAGTTGCAATTTAGCTCCGACTAAAAACCTGGCAGAGCTCCAGCCAGATTGGTCTTCACTCTCACCAGTGTTATTGCTGTTTTATTTGGTTTTCTGACTGTCGCTTGCCGGCGTGACCAAGCAAGACCCGGCCTAGTGAGACGCTTCGTCTTGGAATAGACCGAAGAAACCAGCATCGCCGTGTCTTGAGCAGAGTCGCCTGTGACCAACTCAGTGCCGGTCAGCAAGACCTGGGTTAGGAGTCTACCAGAGACATCTCGGCCGGAGAATCCCTCAGGACCACTCTTGACGACTCTCTTTTTACCAGGATATTTTATTATATATAGATATTTTATCAGGATACTAGACAGCCTCCATCTGCCGGAGGCTCCCTGTTATAGTCAAAAACTTAAGCTGGGAGCCCGCAGTAGCGTTACACGGAGACGGCGGCGCATTCGTGCGCATGCGCACCGGTTCGCGCCTTCTCTCTGTTTGGGAAAATTCTGTGCTCTAAGGACGCAGCCACAATTGCTTTGTGTGTTGTGCTTGACCTCCGATTGAATTCCGTTAGGCCGTCTGAAAACTCGTGATGGTTGAACTACCGCCTATTGGAAATTCAGCCAGTGAATTTTGGACAGAGCTGGAGGAGCTGTTACTTTTTTTGGATTGAGTTCTCATGTTGGCGCCCACCGGTGGGTGTAACGTCGTTGTGCCCGTCATGTCGCCATGGGTTAAACAGTGTTACCTTTCACCTCTGATCCCTGCTCGTCCGAGCGGTGAAACCACAGATCACCTGCACGCCGCCCTCCAGTCACACTACCTCGACGCGGGCCGTCATATGGTGCCCGGTCACAAAAGCATTCAACCTTAACAAACATGAAATGTTGTCTGTCGGGATCCTCACAGCATCCGGCACCGCTTCATGAGCACTGCTGCGAATAAACACCGTTCACGCCAGCATTTTTCAGGCAGTATTCTGCTGCTTATTTTGTGGTTTCCAAGATGCGATTTGCAGCAAGTATTCAAAGTGTATTCCTATTTTTTAGAGGAGCTCCCAAGCACCTCACGTGCTTTAGCCTAAATGCACTGCTCGGACGGGTGAATCGGTGTATTTCGATGCTCGTCTCTAAACCGTAGCTGGAAGGCAACTTTTCCAACAAAAGCACATCTAGCCCGCAAGTATACATATAATTACAGAAGGAAAAAAGAACACGTTCTTCCGTCTAACAAACAATATAGCTTTTGCATAATAACCCAATCCTTGGGGGAATAATGTTGCATTGCCAGATTTTCACGGTTGTTGCTTTCCTTCACTGGATTCTTTTTACAGCTCATGCAGTGAATAGAGCGTAAACACAGTGAATGGTCATGTGACCGAACGGAGGACAATTTCCTTTTCGCATTGTTCATGTCGTGCGTAATATGAACAGCATGAGCTCTTCAAGGCCAAACGGCACCTAGCCGACAAAAACAAAGCGAAAAATCAGAAGAAAACGTCCAAAATGTGGCCAAGGCATAGACGGGCTCAACTGGGGAACGTGTATTCGACTGCTTTTAAATGGTTTCGTTCGAAACAAAACAACCAAGAATTGTTTATCCAGCTGTAGTTTATCGTGCGAGCGTCTGGAATGGCTCCTTTATTAACCACTTAAGGCACCACGTGAAGCGTAGTTTTCTTTCTAAGATCAAATTTCTAAGATATAAGCCTGTTACAACTTTAGAAACAGAATATAGAAAATATCAGTATATTCCATCACAAGAATCAGATCACAGTAGTAGTTTAAACGAGTTACCGAAGGTCAAGCACGATACACCGTTGACCACTGCCCTTTGTTCCCACGGCACCAGTACAGCGGGTGTATCACGATTGCCCCACGGGCAGAAGCCCCATCGCAAGAGCCTCGCCACGGTATCCCCGTGTCTCAAAGGCCCGTGACCAATAACCCCGCGCCACAATCCCCGCGTGCCATTTGCCCTGATTCCATTTTTGCTCTCTAGCTACAGTTACTGCATAGTAGACGCAACGAGCTTTTCTTGTGAAAAGAAACAATGCGACGTATATTGTTAAGGAAGCATCCCAAAAAGTAAAAGTAATTTTAAATGCGGATTTTTCACAAAGTGCAGGAACTATTTCCCCCACTTGAAATCACTGCTTTGCAGACACAAGGATAACACGTGAGCTGAACTTATCTTCATAACACCGACGTCAAAACACCGGCGTCAGGAAGCATGCCAGATCGCGAGTATCCGTCGACAAAGAGAACCCGTAGTCTTCGTCGGGGACCGAAACATTCCCTATTACGCGCGCTCTGCAGGGGAAGCAAGTTCGATTGCAGCATCATTAATCATGATAACAAAAAGAAATACTCCCGTACATGCTTGCTGCGCTGAAGATGTCGCCGACAGACGATAGTCTTCTAACGCACCTGCCACGTAACACCCTGTCATCTGGCCCCTCCCACCACACGAGCTCTTACCCGCTACTCTCGCTGCTGTCGCGATGAATGAAAAGAAGATTTGCTTAATTTCATTCAATTTTGCTAGCTCGCTCCACTCCCTGACCATCTTTTGATACCTTTTTGTATCTATGGTGTTGGGCTCAGTTCGAGCTCGGGCCGTTGTGTTTTATAGTCTGTTTTATCTCACCGCTCTCCGACACCATTTTTGACACGTTCTTTTTTTAGGGGCGAAGCGAAGCCCCTTAGGAGCTGTGGTTCTTGGCGTCTCCTGTCGTCGTCGTCGTAATCGTCGTCTCACGTAGTCACGGTACTAAAACATCGAGAAACTCGTTTACGCCTCGCGCTAGAACTTAACGCGTACTAAAAAACACCGGGACACTCGTATACGCCTCGCGCTGGAACGCTTCGTAACGCGCACTAAATAAAACACCGGGACACTCGTTTACGCCTCGCGCTAGAGAGCTTCGTGGTTCAAAGACAAGGGACTTTTACAGGAAAGCTGTATACTTCTACCGCTGGCAAAAACGCCAAGGCACCAAGAATACACTTATACACTGCATGTTTCGCCCCTCCCTAGGTTTCACGTTAGTAGAGATGGCCCTGGATTTTTTTTTTTTCGTTTGCAATAAAAGTCAGCCCAACGTGTATTCTTGTAATAAAAAAAGTTCTCGTAATCTCGGTTTATGTATACCCTGCCTCAAAACACCGTGAAGCTTCCTTTGCGCTGAATAATTCGGACTGTATGAGCCAATGCTGCAATTTTAGTAGATCGGAACGGTTTGCAAATTATTTACACTTCTAAGCGTTCTCTCAACACATTTTGGCGGGGAGATCAAATCGACCCAGGCAGACAGACAGACAGACAGACAGACAGACAGACAGACAGACAGACAGACAGACAGACAGACAGACAGACAGACAGACAGACAGACAGACAGACAGACAGACTGTCACGTTTGATAGCCCGTGAAAGAATATCGTCTTTAAAAGAGTACGCGGGGGGTACTACGTACTTTACGACTCGACGGAGACCTCTATGGTGCTCGCCTCGCCGCAGCCGCAGGCGCCTTCAGTGCATGCGTCGGCGTATTCCACAACTCGCATGGCACCACCGCTATGGTCGGAGCGCCTCCGGACGGGTAAGCAGCCGCTGTCGTAACGACCGAGCCGATAAGCACATCCGTGGCCACTTCGAGAACTCTCGGGCTCCGTGGTTCCTTAAGGAAAGCAGCCCGGAAATCTGCGGTTTGCCCAGCAACTATATATATTGCTCTGGCTTCCGAAGGAAAAATGGCGTTTCACCCCCCCCCCCCCCCCCCCTCCGCCCCGCCGTTAAATCGATATTGGCGGATAGGTTTGGAAGGTGCAAGTACGGTGTTCACAGATATGCAAGTTCCCTTGTTTTCCCGAAGGTTCGGTAACCTGCTTTTAACATTTCACATGGTAAAAAAACTTGAAAGCTAGAAGTGCTCCGTTCTGCGAAAAGGCGACGTTGTTGTTGTAGTTGTTGTCCGGTCAAGTGCCGCTGCTGTGAAAGTTAAATAAAAAAAAAAACACGTGTGTGATCAGATGGGCTTTGCATCCGCGTCTGCGTAGTATCAGTCCTGTGCTCTACCAACGTGCTACTTCCACACGTTGCCAGATCAGAACAAAACTTGTTGTCGTTGTTGTTCGTTTCTTCGTGGAGACACTTAAGGATCGGGCAGCAGTCGCGAGTTTTGAGGGGCAATGTGGCCGCTTGACAAAATTCACAAAACTACGAATTGGATGCATAAAAGTTGTAGAATAGTGCGCGCGGCGTGACACCTGAACGTGATTGTACGCGAATCGAACAAGTGCGCCCCAGCAGCTCAGAACCCTGACTCCAGGGAAACTGTGGAGTGTGCAAGTCTCCTCACCGACGCCATTCGCGCCGTAAGACGAAGACACGAAAGCGAAGGGACGCGTACATGGTGTAGCGAAACGGAAGCCGGTCGACGTAATCGATTGATTGTAAGGTTTAACGCACCGACGCAACGCAGTCGATGAGGCGCGCCGTATAGGGCTCCGGATTAATTTTGACCACCTGCGGACCTTTAACGTGCGCCGAAATCTCGTACACACGGGCGTTTTTGCTTTTCGCCTCCATCAGAAAAGCGGCCGCCGCGGTCGGGAATCGAACCCGCGATCACGTGCTCAGTAGCACAACGCCTTAGCCACTGAGCCACCGCGGCGGGTCGGTCGACGTAATTCACATCAAAAGACAAAGAAACGAAAGTGAAGAAAGGAATGCAAATAGGATGTAGCATTATACAAGTTCTTAATAATTATCACCAGGCTTTCGACTTCAGAAAATGTAAGCAGACTTAGGTGACCCGAGAAATATTTTTGAAGCATGTAGCTGCGTTTAATTGCTTTAGATGTTGGAAGAAAACGCATAAAAAAGAAAGCCCGTTTAATGAACCAAAGTTTTTTAGATGCAACGCATCTCTTTAACTCGCCTTGTCCCGCGTCGTTGTCGTGGCGTAGTCCGCATCCCTCCCCCATTCTCCTCGCCGCGGCAGCTGCGCGCTCCGCCGCTCTCACCGCAGCGCCATCTGTGCGTCAGCGCGAACGCGCATATAAAATTTCTTCGCTTAGCAACACTGGAAACGGCCACAGACATGGCCGATGCGCCACGGACACGGCGCAGCCTGGGCCACTGCGGCCGCACGCCGAAGAAAAAAAACTGAAACTAAAGCGTGGCAAACTGTCCGCATGGCGACGCAGTGAAACATCCCCCTCGCGAGGGGCACGATCAAATGCAGAGCATTTCCGGGGGCGCACGACGTTAAGTATTTTGCGTTACGTTAATGTTGTTGCACTTGTGGCAACTGCTGACGAGAGAACGCTCGTCAGCAGTAATTCTTGACGTAGTTTGAATGAGTCAAGGATATAAGGCGCGTTCGTAGCCTCCCATTCTGCGTCGGCTTTGTGGCGCAGTGGGTAGAGCACCATGTACATTGCGTTCCGCCCGCAGGGTCGCGGGATCGAAACCAGGTGCCGGATAGTATTTTTTTTTTATATAGTGTAGGGGGAGGGGTGCGGACAACGATGGTGCGGACTACGACGGACGTCAACGCGGGTGACATCGTGAGTTACTGAAATGCTCTGCATTTAAAAAAATGGACTTAGTCAGACCATGTAGTGAGACGAAATGACCCTCCGGCTGTACAGCGCCTCGGCTGTGGGCTCCTTATGTACGCGCTGCCGCTGTAGAGCCTGCGGAAACCCACCTGGCGGCAGCTGAAAAGAGACCAGCGCAAAGGGGTCCGCGTTTGCCTCGGCCTGCCTCAGAGCTCGCCGTGTGAGAAGACGCTGGCCGAGGCGGAGGCGTGGACCCTCGTGATGACGGCTGACCAGCGGGCGCTTGGCCAGATTGACCGGCTGCGGCGCGCCGAGGGGGGCAGCCCGCTGTTGCAGCGGCTGCGGAGCCGCCACCACTCGCGCATGGGGCGCATGCTGGCGCTCTACGAGGAGGTGGTGGCCCCCGTGGGCGTCGTCTCGGGTGACCTAGACAGCCACGCCCTAGTTTATACGGACGGGTAGGTGCGGCAGCAGCAGGGGTCGGCCACAGTGGCCGCCGTGCTGGGAGAGGCCACCCGGCAGGCGCGGCTGCCATATGCTTGTTCTTCGGCGACAGCTGAGCTGGTGGGTGTTGGACTGGGCCTGGACCTGCTGCTGGAGATGGATCCCTTTCCCAAGCGCTGCGCCCTTCTGTGCGACTCCCGGGTGCGTATTCCCAAGCCATATCCCGTAGGGGCCCAGGCTGACCACACCCCCTTCAAACAGCGACGTCACAGCGTGACGTCACTTTCTCTTCGAGCTTCGAGAACTACTTCCAATATGGCCGCGCTCGCTTGCCGTCCGCTCCTACGCCGTCGAGCGACAACGAGGTTGCCGAGAACCAAAAGCTCTGTATGCGATTTGTGTTACGAATGTGCTGTAGTGCATCAAGAAGCCGCTTATCGTCATCTGTCCCATGTGTGTCTTGCCGCGTCGTGGTTGGTACATACGTGAGGAAATCGTGGTGGCTGTTTTTACGCGGCACGTCGTCACCGAACTCGATCTGAGAACGGCGAAGCGTCGAAGCTGCATCTGTTTGCTGGTGTGATTGTGGAAATTGTGTCGGTGTAACGCAACCTGTGTGAAGAAATAATACGATTTGCTTTCGTCTACGGCAGTAGCGGTGACAAGTTGCAAGCGTTTTCGTTCGTTGATGTGAGTGTAGGCTGCGCCCGATGTTGAGCGTAGGCCTACGTGGTGTCCGTCTGGCGCGACGCGGATTGACCAAACGTGTGTGGCGTGTTTTTTGGCCGGATGCGGCCGCTCGTACAGCCTTAGCCCTCATTCACACAGCCGTCAACTTCTCCGCCACGGCACCGTTCCGTCCCCGTCTTCCGTAATGGGCGCCGTTTTTCGACCGATTTCTCGCCGAAAACGATGCTACGTTGACGGGAGGCCGAGCTCTACGTTTCCGTCACGTCAACGTGACGGGACCATGCCCCGCGCTAAACCAGCTAATCAGAAAACGAATTTTTACGTCTAAATTTCGCGAAAAGTGAGCACAAACCATTTTCTTTACTTTTCAGATTAAAAACGCTCAAATCTAGGCTAAACTGATCACTAGGCAGACGACCCTGTAATCTCACGCAAAGCTCCCGTGTAGATCCAGTCTGAACACTTCTCCGTTCCGTCAACGTCACTTTTTGTTTACGTGACGGTGCCGTGACGGAGAAGGTGACGGCTGTGTGAATGAGGGCTTTCACGTTATTAAGACGATTGACAAATCTTACAATGTAAGGCATCTTTCCTTTCTGATTCGCGCATTGATTTAGCTTGCCGGGGTACGAACGGAGCAGCGGTGTGGCGTTTTTTTTTTTTTTTTCGTGGCGTAATTAGGTATCAAGAATTATTGCAGAGCCTCGCGAAGAATTAAACGTTCGGGCACAATTATCCGAAACTGGGTAGCTTTAAAAAAAATCTGTATCAACGTGCCTTCCTGCGAGAGACGGGTGCCTATGGCGTTCTGTTTAAACCAATGGGCACATTATCGCACATTCAAAAGTATGAACGAGTGCGAGTATTGTTGAGGTAATCAAATGTGGTGGCGTTTCATTTTTTGACTGTCATAAATATCGAAACTGTATGATTGCTGGATTTTGAACCACGCCGTTGAAGAAAGCCGGAAGGAAGTGTGTGGCCGTGCGACATGGCCACGTATTTTTTTATACATTGCCAAAAATACACATGCACGCAGCTTTTTATTAAGCCTGCTAAGCTTATGGTGCGTATGTTCTTATCGCTACACAAAGTGGCATCAGAGAAACTGCTTATGTGTGAACTGAGGCTGCGTATATTGCGTGCAGTGTGGAATTTCTCAGAAGTGTCGTGAACTGTTAAACTTGTTTTGGAATAGCTGAATGCGTTTCGTAGGAATGAACCTACAGTTTATTTTCCCTTTATCTTCATGCAAAGTTTGTGTAATGGGCTTTATGAGTTATAAAAATTTGTCGATTGCAGCTGTATTTCATAGTGATGGCTGCAGTTTAATGATTACATTCTGGTGCTTGTGCAGTTTGTTTCAACAAAGGAGTTACATAGTGTATTGGCAGACATTCAGATTTCCAGTGTCTCTGTCATGATAGACTGTTGTTATTATACAAAGTGGAGGACATGTTTGAACGTTTTCCCATGGAGCATACTTTAATTTACATTCAACACCGCTTCCCACATTTAGATGTTTTTATTGTTCCAGCAACTGTGACAAAAGTTGGAGAGCCTTCAAACAGTGTCTCAAGCTGGTTCAGGTTGAAGAGCTGCAGTAATAATTGCTAACATTTGTGTATCAGGGAGAAATGGGGTATATCACCCCTTCAGAATGCTATGTTCATACTTTTCAAGCATGCACTGTTGCTTCTAGTTATACAGCTGCAACAATAATAGAAAACAGCGATGCGGAATATCAAAATGGTTTAACTTCAGGCCTCCAGAGTGTCATGTCGCTGCTTTTTGAGCACACTGTTGCTTCCGGCTGTTTCAGACGCAGTAAAAATTGGAAAAACTTGCTCAGCAGGTCGCAATGATTTCACGTCACTTCTTCAATATATGTAACTCCTTTGCAAGCTTGAACTGTTGCTTCTGACTAGAAAGCTATGGTAAGAAGTGAAAACTAATAAAATACGTTGGAATATGTTTATGCCAGGCCTTCAAGCTGTGATGTCGCTGCTTTTTATGCACACATTGTAGCTTCTAGCCATGAAGTTGCGGTGAGAGTTGAAGACACTTACATAGTACGTTAGAATAAATTCATGCCACACTTTCAGGCTATGAAGTCTCTGCTTCTTTCAGGCACACATTGTAGTTTCTGGCCATGAAGTTGTGGTGAGAGTTGAAGATGCTTATGTAATACCGGACTCTGGTAATACGTTAGAATGAATTCATGCCACACCTTCATGCTGTGAAGTCACTGCTTTTCACGTACACACACTGTTGCTTTTGGCTTTAAAGCTGCATTAGGCATTGAAAACACTGGTGCAGCAAATCAAAATGGATTCGTCAGGCTTTCAGGGTGCCAATTTGCTGCTGCTGGCTGGAAATTGTGGTAAGAATAGAAAATGCTTGTACAGCAGCCCATGACACCTTGACAAGAGGCAGTGAGAATTAAATATTTCTTCTCCCTGTTCCAGTTCGGTGCTCTGATTGGTTGCAGAAGTGGACAAATGCTTGCATGGAGATGTCGGCACATTTTTAAATAAGTCACTTAGATCTCATGTTCATACTCATATTATTGGGCCTGTTGAGTGTAGTTGTTTAAACAGGTGCAGTAAGAATTGAATACACTTGTATAGCCGTTCATTCAAGTTTCGTATGGGGCAGTCAGTGTTCAACGTCGCTGTTTGGTGTACATAGGGGAAGATTATTGGCTTCGGGAAGATTATCAGAAAAAAAAATGCTTCCACAAAAGCTTGACATGACTGCAAAGGAACAACACGTTGAACCGAATATTTTCTTGAACCGAAAATATTCAATTCAACTTTAATATTTTCGTTGAACCGAATAGCCTCATCAGCAATAAAAGTATCTTCACGGTAGGCTGCTGCATCCGTGTAAAGCCAATGAAAGATTAATGTAGCACAACTTGGAAAGTATAACTTCGGAGGGATGCATTTGTAGGTCACTATTCATTTTTTCGATAAAAGCTCGCAACAGTAATTTTTTAGGCATTTTCTATCAATTTTCACCGCCAGTCAGGGTTCTCTGCCGTATCATTCCACTGTAAACTGCGGGGTGGTAATATGACACTAAAAAAACGGCAGCAGCTGTTTTATTAAATCGGCGGGAAACACCTCGGAGATCGTCGCCTGGATTGAAAGCATGACACCATATACTGTCAATCTAACCAACTGACGTAGAGCGTCTTGCCACTTGTGTGTCTCGTGAAGTAGCAATGATTAGACTTGTAACGTTTCTCATCCCGCGGTTTTCACATCTCGCGCGGTGTTGTCGTCTCGTTTAAGCGGAATAAAATAACGCTTGTTTCTTCGCACGTACAGCTGATTTTGCAAGGCAGGACACCTTATGCGGCATCGCAACCTTCACCGTTGCGTGCGTCGCCGTGATAGGTGTTTGCAGGGCGTCATTACGTTCGAAACGGTCGCATATAACAATACGTGGCCCGTTGATATCGCAGCCGATTTCTGAGAGACACCGATGAATTTTCGCCGCTGGTTTCCTTTCCACCCTGGGCTTACACAGTCCGTGCACTGCATCCAGACATTGCGGCGATGAACCGCCTCTTTCTTCCACCCTGCGTTTACGACGATTGATTTAACGGTGATGATGGCTGTGGAAGTTATTGTACCGACTACATTTCTTGACAATGAGTGCACGCGCAAAGTGAAGAAATATTCGCACTGAGAGGAGCCCGACTAAATATAATGACGACGATTATGTTGATAATTTTTCAGTTTTCAATGAGGACGGTCTTTTCTTTTTCCCGTGAAAATCATTCATTCTTCAGAATGAAACATGTATAAACGACTTCATAATCAGATGGTTATACTGTCAGCCGCTCATATTAGTAATCATGGGTATAAACAGCTGCAGTATAACGAACTATTTTTTCTAACCGCGGAGAGTCAGGTAGCGGCCACACAACGTTTGTGGTCATCAACTATAGAATATATTCTAGGCACTATAGTGCCGTGTAGCAGCAGCAGTGCTTTGAGCGCGTTCGAAACCTCGATCGCGATTCACTTCAATTGCGATTGAAAGTGCCCGTGTCTGCGCGTTGCCGCCGAACGACGCCGACGCTCGCGCGACGCGTGATTTCATGCGGTTAGGTTAACCTTTTCGTACCTATACGTTCCGGAAAGCACTCTCATTAGACAAAATTTGTTTTGGTCTTTTGTGGTCGCGCTGCTTCGTGGCGGTCGATGGTTTCGCTCCGTACGTGCGCGACCATGACGTACATACGCGCTGGGAAGCTTCAAGCACGAAGTATACCTTTGCATACCTGTTCTCGCTTCTCACTCTCAGCACTCTCTGCGAGCCTGCAGACGCTCGTCTTCCATCCTGTTCCTAGTTAAGCTAGCGCTGGGCGCGTTGATCAAGTGCGCGCGCAGGCGGACGCTTTTTCACGTACATGTGGTCATTGTTTACGTTCCTGAAAGCGAACACTCTCGATCATTACAGTGAAGACGAAAATGTTTTTTTGATCTTGGGTGGTCTTTTGGATTCCGTACCGAAGCGCAGAACGTTTGCTCCCAATCGGTCGAAAGCACGTACGTCGGTCGCTCATCTGCTGTTAACATCAGCGAGCGTGTTGATCCGTTTTTATAATTGTGTCATTACCGTCAAATCTGAACAGAGTAAGATAGGATGATGAACGAAGACGCACTTAGCACAACCTTACTTGCTAGTTGATTTAACCTTGATGTTATGTACTGACTGCAGCTTCATAGGTATTCAAAGTGTGAGCAAATCAAATTTAGGGGCTGCCTTAATTGATACCGTCGAACGTCACTTGTAGGTTAAACGGCAAGGCACACTGGCCCCCTTTGTTTAGCTGGAAAAAGTAAAGCGCAGGAAACAAAAACACCTAAACATAAATGCCCCAGAAAGTGGAGGGGAAAATCGCCCCGCCGGTAGCGTAGTGGTTATCGCACAAGACCGGTATTCTGGAGGTCGTGGGTTCGGATCCCACCTGGCGGGCATTTTTTCTCCACTTTCTTTCTTTCCAAATTCTTTATCTGTTTCAATTACCTACCACATCCTCCCCTTTGCTTTCCGAGGTTTTCTTGACTGCCAACTCTTATTTCTGTGTTATTTTCAACGATCCCCTCATTTCCTATTCTGATTCGCTGCATACATACATACATACATACATACATACATACATACATACATACATACATACATACAGAAAATAAGGGTTGGCAGTCAAGAAAACCTCGGAAAGCAAAGGGGAGGTTGTGGTGGGTCATAGAAACAGATGAAGAATTTTTTGAGTCAGAAAGAAAGTGGTGAAAAAATGCCAACCCTTATGAAAAAATGCCAACCCTTGACTGCCATCCCTTATTTTCTGTCTTATTTCACCGAGCCCCTCATTTCCCATTTCTGATTCAAAACATACATACATACATACATACATACATACATACATACATGCATGCATACATACATACATACATACATACATACATACATACATACATACATACATACATGCATGCATGCATGCATGCATACATACATCATACATACATACATACATACATACATACATACATACATACATACATACATACATACATACATACATACATACATACATGCATACATGCATGCATGCATGCATGCATGCATACATACATACATACATACATACATACATACATACATACATACATACATACTGCAGCTCATAGTAATCTAAGTGGGGAGTGCTGCAACGCCAGTCTTCCGTCGGAAGCCAGGGCAATAGAGAGTTTCAGCATTCAGTATGCTCCCTGTCCTCCGTGCTCACCGTGTTGACTGGGACCCGACTGGGCACTCGCGCATTCGTTCCGGAAGGGTGGATTAGTTCCGCGGGCCGGCCCTCGCCATGCCCGCGGATTCGTTACGATGGGGTGTGTCCTCCTCACCGTTCCCGCGCGCAGGCGCAGTCGGGTCCGGGTCAACACGGTAAGCGTGAAAGACACGGAGCATACGGAATGCTAAAACTCTCTATTATGTATAGCTTCAGGGCTACGCACAGCTTTCTGGGTGCGTTTCGAACCATGGAACCAGGGCGTTGTCGACGTAGCCATCATGCCTGTTGCCGGCCGCGACGGGACTGCGCTCGGATGTCGTTATCGGTTCAGCCGTGACGACAGCGGCTGCATACCCGGCCGGACGCGCTCCACCCATATCAGTGGTGCGAAGTGAGGCGCGCTATACGCCGACGCGTGTACTTGGAGACGGCTGTAGCTGTGCCGAGGAGAGCGCCGGAGAGGGCTCCATCGCATCGTGAGTACGTACTCTCCTCCCGCCTATGTTTTTCTTCTCATGTTTGGTGTTGCCGCAATCGAACTTGCTGCCCCGCAGAGCGCGCGTAATAGGGCTGGTTTCGGTCCCCGATCAAGATTACAGGTTTCTTTCTGATAGCGAGGGATATTCGCGAGCTGGCATGCCTCCTGGCAACGGTGCCTTGACGTCTGTGTTATGGAGATAAGTTTAGCTCACGTGTTTTGCTTATGTACGACAAAACAGTGCTTTTGGTGGCAATAGTTCCTGCACTTTGTGAAAAATCAACATTTAAAATTACTTTCACATTTTTCTTTGTCGCTGTGTGTTTTTTTAACAAAAATTGTCTATGCATTAACTATAGCTGAAAGGCAAGAAGCTTGCACAGTACAAGTTCTGTCGCACTACAGCTCTACGATTGTATTTCTGGATAGGCATGTAGAGCTTTGGGCATTTGCCTTCAGATGAATGCGGCAGTGCTGTTGTCCGTCGCCAACGGTCACTAGAACATTCTGCTGCCGTGAGGGTGATGGGTGGTGGGCAATGTCCTGCTTGCAGCCCGGTAATTCGTCTCAAGTCCTGTAGTGGTTCGATTCTTGGGCTGGAATATTTCTTTCACGCCGAAGCTGTCTATGGCTAGGGTACGGGATTTAATGGCGTCCGCGGGGAAAAATGAGGTGTGGGAAAACTAGCTTACAAAGACCAAGCTAACACCGAAAAGCTCCTAAGGACTTCGTTTTTCTATTTAAGACGGCTAATATTAAAGCAAACGAAGCTTTTTTTTTGTCTCAGTGGTCACTGATGGCAGTGTCGTTACCAAAATGCACAGCAGGAAAGCCAATTGTGATGATGATGATGATTTGTTATGCTGATGAGGAGGATGATGATGATTATGATGATGATGATGATGATGATGATGATGATGATGATGATGATGATGATGATGCAAGAAAAACTTTTCCCGTGGACCTGGGTCCCTCGCGTTATGAAGCCGAATTCTATCCGATTGCGCCATCATCGTATCCGGGTCACTCAGCCTTTCCTTTGAGTTACACGAGCGTTGGATTTGGACCTTGGTTGAGATGAAGTGGACCTTGGTTTTTGAACTTTGGCAGTTTGGAATTTAGATGACGGCGATGGTCTGAGGACGACGATGGGTGCGGATGGGGATCACTCAACTTTCTCGTGGGGGATTCGTTTACTGTCGTCTGAGTTCATTCGAACGAGGTGATTGGCACTTTGATCATTGACGCTTTGAATTTTATTGCATCGGCTTTGACTTTGACACTTCGCCATTTAAATTTCTGATGCAAGAAAGCTTCGCGTCTCAACCATCGTCGCCATTAGAAGGAGGGGATTTTAACTTTTACTTCTTAAAATAATGTATTCCCAGCAATTCGTTGTCTTTAAAGTGAAGACGACTTTAAGGCGGCCGGTGAAAGCTCGGTCAGCTTACAAAGACCACGCTTACACCGATAAAGTCATCCAGCCTTCATATCTTGATATAAGAAGGTCTATATTGCCGTCTTCCTAGCAATGCATTTGTGTGAAGAAATGAAGCCGACTTTAAGGAGATAAGTACGAGCTTGATCTTTGTAAGTTGGCTTTCTTGCATTGTAGGTTGCACAGTGAAACCTACTAATAGAGAAAAACGCGATGCGCACAGGGCCCGATAATACAGACTCGAGTTTAATCGTCGACGGCGTGCCAACGCTAATGCGACGGCCGACGGACGTGCCTGCGAGGCGGCAGACAAGCACCTAGCGAGAACCAACGGTGCATTTCGTTAGTCAGAGAATCCCGCAAAGCGCCTTTGAAGTCAGGATGCAACCTGGAAGAGTTCGAAGGTGCGTCACCAGTTTTCAAAGAGAGTTTTTCGATCGCAATTTTGGGTCGAGCGGCAACGTGTACGACAGACTGTGGTTCGATAACAACCTGACCTCAAACACGCACACTTGCCCGAGAAGCACCGCGTTAGCACGCCCCAGTGCACGCAGCTCCGCTATATTAAGTTTAAAGCTCGTTATATTAAGTTTAAAAACATAATTGATTGTAGTTGCATAACTACCGTACAAATAGTCGGTAACGCAACATTGGGCCTCCATATGTTGGGGCAGTATGTATATAGGCTATATTTCAAGCGATGCGGAATAGTGGTTTGTACTTTTCGTGTTCTGTAATTATTTTCTACTTGCAGGCAAGATGTGTTGCTTTGTTTTTTTTTTTTTTTTTGAGAAACGTACCTTCCAGCTACGGTTTAGAAACGTGCAGAGGAATACACTGATCATCTCTTTTTGTAGTCCTGACAACTAATCCCAAGTGCGTTGTGTTTGAGTTACCCCCCCCCCCCTCCCAAAAAAAAAAAAAAAAACAATCGGGAAGCTTGCACTCATGCGCAAGGCTTGAATGGCGGAGCTGTTGCAGGTGAGAATTGCCGGACACATAGCTAAGTTTTAGTGTCATTGTTGATTTGCATAGTTGCGGGGCTAGTAATCGTCATAATATGCATCGACGAGGTCGTCGTCTTCTTCGTGGAGAGTAATGGATGCAAAGTCATCCTCAACCTTGTAAACTTCCACCAGCTCAACTGGCGAATCTTGCCCTAAGTCGCGCAAGGCTTGAACCACAGCGGAGCTGCAGGATTTCTTTATACGTCAGTACTGAAGGACACATCGCAACGCATTTGTGCAAGTTTTAAATTGTTTATTTACATGTTCATTCGTTGCTTTGCACTGCGCTACCTGTAGTAATCGTCATATTCATCGATATCGTCATGCTCCTCATGCCAAGTATTACATGCGCTTGATGATAGTGCTGAGTTTTTTTTTTTTTTTTTTTTTGCTAAAGCCACTGCGCGAACCCGTGACTCGGCGGCTACACGCGCTGACGAGCGCCCCGCAATTTCTTGGTATTTTTTTCCTTCAATGGCGAACTTAGGGCTTGTGCAACAGCTCCGGTGTTAATATAAAAAAAACATTAAAACTCCCTATATAGTGTACTTATTGCAATCATAGTATAAGCAATAAAACACCGAAAAATGCTAACAAGAAAGGTGCTTATTCTTAGCAGCGTCGATGAAGCGTAGGCAAATGACGTGGGGGTCCCGTGCTCCACTGCCGCCTCGAATGCGTCCGAACTGAATCTGGGCAGCAGGTTACTTGTATATCTGGGCAGTAGGTTATTTGTAACATGCCGAAGTTTGCAGTTTCGTAATGAGCTCCAATAACGTCCGAATGAAAAGATACTTCCGCACATTCGAAGGAGATGTTTCGAATTATTCGGAATCCGCGAATAAAGCCTTCACAGGCATGCGGTTGAAAATACATTCAGTACATAGGCGGTCCATTTGGATCTTGAAAGTCTTCGTGTTAACTGTGTTCAACTGAAACGCGTTCTGTGTGTACGAATTTTCGGTTACAACCTCTATTCCCAGGAAGCAGCCTTGACATTTCGCCCTGCTTCTCGTTTATGGAAGAGATAAAAAAATCCAAGGCGGTCTAAATTAACCTCGCAGCCATTCACTACAGTGCGCCTAGCTGCTGTGCTTCGTCGCGGTAAGGCACGGTTTCAATTCTGTTTAAAAAACGTGTTGTTAAAGTCTTTCAAGTGTTTCATCGTCTCATACTCTTGCTTTCGCGCACGCAATCTCATAGGCCTTTCCACACAGACAAATGGGTGAGCTGCAATGTGGGCAACTTTTTATCGGCGACGCTTGCTTATCTATTACACTAGCGTTTCTCTTCGCCGCCTCTCACAAAGACTGATAGTTCGCCATTCGCTTTTGCTAGAACTTGCTTTCCTTTGTGTCTGGTTCAGAGTTCGTGTTCTATCTTTATCCCGCGTGCGCGCGTTGCGAAAAAGCTACGATTTGCGGCTTGTTATTATCGAAACGTATGCATTTTAATCTTTTCCCTTTAGGGTCGCCCAGTCAAATTTGGAGAGTGTGTGCGCAGAAACAATTTCGGGGAAAGAAGGAAATTAAGGATCTGAATACACGAGTGTTTGAACACTTCGCAATGGCAGTCGCCGCGGGCGGGAATCGATCCCGCGACCTTGTGTTTACCATGAGTATACCGCCATGGCAACCATCCCGCCCAGGCAGATACCAGTCAGGGTGAAAGGTCTCCAACTCTGGACAAACGCCGCTGCTCAAACCCCACTGTATACACGCAGGGCTACAACTCGTCAAAGGGCTATCACCCAGCGTTCTGCGGGCTGCACTTGGATCAGCGATCTAAATGACGGTGTCATTTCGTAATACCAGGCGAACAATACAAAAAAAAAAAACGCAATATGTGCATACCTTCCTGCTTCCCGTTTTTCTGCGGGGCATGAATGACCCCCTTCAAGATCGTTAATCGGCAGTTAATATGTTTCTGAGCCTTGTAAGAGTATAAGGAGTTTACTGCCTATTTTGCTATATTGACATCCGCGCATTACAACTACGTGGTGGCTTACCTCCCGTTCCTTGAATGGACCTTTTCCAGGCCAAGTAGAGCGCACGTAGCGGGGAATACGAAAAGCACAATAGGTGGCTATTGCAGCCATGTTTGCCGGTGACGCTGCTGCCCAATACTTCCAATCACGAAGCACGCCCGCGGTGATAGCCAAGAGGCTTGCTTGGCGTGCACACCGAGCTCCGCTTTTTTAACTTCATGCGCGGAGGTCGCCCTTTTAGTGCGCTGTTCACAAAATTCAGTACCTTTTCTTAAGACTTTCCGATGACTTCTGTAGCGGCACCCAGAATGCCAACCAGTATATGTTTGGAGTTGAGCCCGGCGTCCCGTCGCATCGGTTAGAAGCGGTATCGGCGATAACTGAGAGCCCCCAAAAGGAATGGCGGCGCCCGCACGCGCACGCGCAGATAAGGGTCGTAGCAAAGGCCCATTGTGCGAAACAAAGCTGCGACGAGCGCTCGATATACCTTATCACTCCAGCCAGCAGCATGCGAAAATTAGCGTTGCTGCTGTCAGGGAGCAAAAAATGTTCGGCGAAGGAGGCCCACGTGCCTGAGAGAGAGATGAAACTTTATTCTGCAGCTCAAGTCCGAGCCGCAGAGTGCCTGGGATTCTAGATGAGAGGCGCAGGAAATTGGGGTTAGGGGAAAATCGAGTCAAATTGCAGAGAGAACTCGGTGGGTAAGCGGACAGCGCAAGGCGCGAACTTAGATACCGTTCAAACGCAGAGATTGTAATGTATGGTTGTGGTAAGGTCTGTGTTACGGAATGCTTCGCTTGCTGCGGGTGGTCATGGTTCTGGTTTGTCTGCGTGCGTGGGCAGGCTAGGCTGTATGTCGAATACAATGTGGCGCAGAAGTTAAATGCTAACACTGCGCAAGGACCATACTTTGTCGCGCGGCTTCCACTTCGAAAGGAGAAAGGCGAGAAGGCGACATGGAGAGGGAATGGGGCTGCGCCTCACAGGGATGATCTGGTACGGAATTTAGATGGGTAGATCCAATGGCCTAGCAATCTGAATGCGACTCAGGGGTGTCTTCTGCTACGTCTGAGCATCGGCACCGTCGGTGGTGGCAACCCAGAATTCACTGCGCGTAAAGACGAGTGGGCGTGGTCGCAGCTGGCTGAGAGAGGGGGAAGCATGAGCGGTGTTTCGATATCGTCGTAACGCACTGTGCCTCCCGTTTTGAATGTGCTTCAGGGAGAGCAGGGTATCTCGCAGAACCCCGTAGTGTAGATAAGTACTACGTACCTTCGTGGGCGAGCTCATCTAAATCGGCGTAGGCTAATTTTCTGCGTCGCTAGGACCTCTAAATAAGTGTATGCATTACACACAAGGTCTCCTTCAGCGTGGCGTTCCACATGCTAGCGCTATGTTCAGGCACTCTACCTCGTTTAATTTCAGTACTGTTATGAATAAGCGCGAGGTGTTTCGCCATTACCTGCGGCCAGCCGCGGCAAAGTTCTTAGCATTGCGGAGAAGTTCTATGTGTTGCGACGAAGCCAGCACACCTAAACAACCCTGCGTGTTAGTTGATGTCACCAACGCACACTCTTCTACGAGACCACGGCGTGGCTGAAAGACCATCCTGCGCATATGCACCCGTCGCTCGACTTGTCGAAAAACCCGTGTGCTTCTGACAGAGTGCGCGTTTTTTTTTTTGTGTGTGTGTGTATTTTTACTTTGACTTGTGGTTTGAAAATTCTTCGTGTCGGGCGGAACACGTTTGACGCATCTTTGACTGTTGTATTTGTGGATATATCGGCTCTTGATAAATTGCACGCACACAAACGGCGACAAGAAAGGAAACACGGACAGGCGCTTCTAACAACTGAAATTTTGATCGAAAAAAAGCTGTGCACAACGATGCAAGAAACAATTCGACGGCGCGCGAGGCATTCGGACAACAGATACGCCGCTGCGGGACGCTGGGTATGTGCAAAAAGTTTCGTAGGCATCGTGTGGCCGGCTATTGAGGAAGTTTCACCAAGAAGAAACACAACTATACAGCGGAGAAAAGCAGGCCCAGCGAAGAACGGTCGAAGGTTGCGGTAGTTCCATGTGTACATACATTGACTATTCCATAGTCTTAAGAAGGTAGCAGGAAATTGCAATGTAAGATTGGTCTTTGCATCAAAAACCAAAATAGAAAGTGTTTGTCGCAGGGTAAAACAAAAATATGAAGGCAAGAACGAAGTAAAGTATGAATGTACTGAACGTCATCACAAACAGTTTGTTGATTGTGTAAAAAATGTTGGGTATACAGGGTGCCGATGGCATGCGGTCACGCATACGGCGGGGAAACGCGCAGGTGTGTTACTACAAGATTAAGAGAACTCTTGTGCAGCCCAAAAGGAAGCCCGTGCACTCTTTTGGCGTCGCATTGCAAAGGCTGTGGTATCACACCTTTCATTGATAACACTGTCATCTTGTTCAAGCATCCTAATAAAACATGAAGAGGGATTATAGAGGCGTTGGACATTTTCTCTCACAATGCCACCCAACCTTGTCGTTGTCAGATAAGGAGATATCACTGCTGTCCTCGTGAGTATGAAATTCCTGTGAGTGAACAAGTTCTGATGTGTGCACCGTCGAAATGTTTTTGCATGGTTGTGCGGAGCGCTGTGAGGCATAAAAAGTCTGTCTTTCTCGATTAACATTTCAGTTATTAGAAGCGCCTGTCCATGTTTACTTCCTTGTCGCCGTTTCTGTGAGCTACTTGTCAAGATGCATCAATTCCAACTGGGCTGGCTCGAAGTTATGCTTCTATATACTATCTGCTCGTTTCTCGGCGAGCAGTGCCAGTGAGTTTTGGTCAGAGCTTGCCGACGTTACTCTGCCTGTTTTAGTTCTCATGCTGCCGCACCCACATGTTCTTTAGCGTGGTTTTGCTCTTCTCGCCATAGATTACATAGTTGTCAGTTTGGCCTCTGGCTCTTCGTAGTCCGATGAACCGGCGGCCGTTTCTTCGTCGTCCGATGTTGACGACGGTTTTCCTAGTGCGGGGTAGTGGAGAAAGCTGAGGAGGTATTTCTCGTGAGATGGAGTCCGCATATTTTTTCGTGGCTGTTTTGAGTAGAAGGAGGTTTATGATAGGTAGATCTTAAAGAATAGGCTTTGTGAGGGCAGCCAGTGAGATGAATCGTAAGTACACTGCGGAACAGCTGTGAAAGCGGTCTGGTTGCCCACGCAGACGGTCTGGTGTCCAGGTACCCAGACTATTCGGGCAGTTACTTCGCGTTGCGTTGAAGAAATCTGATATGTATGAGTATTTGACGAACGATAAGGTTAAGTGAAAGTGGATGTCGTAATTAACGTACGTATTGGTGCGATGTCTCATAGTTACTCATTAAATTTAATATATCCCTTCCTAAGGAAAGTTGAGAAAGCTAAAAGTGCGTCCAACTTTCGCTGAAAGTGCGTCCAATCTATCGTCAAGCCTTCGAAGATCGAAGGCGCAGACGAAGAACGAACCGATGCGATGGTTTTTCGCGCACTAAGTAAACGCGTCTACCAATGACCTCAATGTATACCGATACGTGGTTAATGAGATAAAGGTATACACTATTGTATTCCCTCTTCATGATCGATGCGTGTATTGTCTTATAAAGAACCGTTCCTATTTCGAGATTTTCATGCGATTGTTTTAACACAGTGGAAGCCCGGTTTCACGCACGCGTCGTGTGTCCAGAGATCTTATAAGATCTTTTCGGTCGATCAACCACTCTATGGGGAAATGCGTTAGTTTTTTGACAGAACGTCATCGGTACCACTTATAAAGCTTTCGCTTCAAAAAGCTTTCGCTTTAATACACCAGTTGCGAAACTCCCCATAGGACCCGTCTATCAAAAACCGGACCGCGGCTAGCCCCCCTGCTCTGGGGCATACAGGGACAAGAGCGGGGTACGTTAACTAGTCTGTCATCTATCGGCAAAAACTTGAAGTATTACTCAAGTACTTGAAAAATTCAAATTATAGTGTGTAACGCGCCGAATCGCTGAGGTATTATTATGAGCGCTCGGTGAGGGGCTCCAGATTAATTTTTACCACCTGGGGATCTTTGGCCACCTGGAGAAAGATAAACGAACATTGCTTGATTTAAATTCCCTAATTCGAAGAGTAAGCTTTTTTATGTTGTGTTATTAAGGAAATGTTTAGCAAAGTTCAGTTTTTGTCCCCTAGGTGTCCCGCCAAAACACTTGTCCCTAAGGCCTCTTACTTGTCCCGTCACCCCCGTCAGCTTCAACGAAGCAGGGGTGCTCGCGCCGCATGAATTCTGAAACGGAGTTTCGCCACTGGTGTACATGATGGCTGAGTATTTGATGAACGAGAGGGTTAAGGGAAAGTGAATGCCGTAATTACCCTACTTATTGATGTGAGTCAGTTAGAAGACATATAAGAGGCTGTGGGGTCACGGTGAACGCCGCCTTCCTTTAGTCTATGACCTGGAGTTTGGCTTGAAGCTGAGTTCCACGCCATCAACCATGTACGCAACCGATGCCAGCGTATATTGGCTCAATACCACAATGGTCCATTGAGGAATCGTTAAACTGTCTGCCGTCAAAATGGGAATATCCGAATTCATTGAGCCTCCGACTTAATAAAGCATTGTTTGAGCCAATTTATGCTGGCGTTTTACAGGAAACAAAACGCCATTTCCAAACAGTGTCCAAAGACATTTCTACCTTAGTAAGGTGAAGGAATAAATATCAACGTTGTGTATGGCAACAATTTAAGAAATCCTTCATTTAGGACCACCCAAAATAAACAATCTGAAGCCATACCTGACAGAATGCTATACTCAAACGTTTTATTAGCAATAGTACAGATGTAGGAGACATTTTAGCGTGCCGACCTTCACTGGGCTACGGATCAACGAGCTAACGCGTCCGGCGGAATAGCGAATAGTTGGGTTAGAACTAGTTGTAGTACGAAGTACGATCAAAAGCATTTTTTCTGCCCCCTCGGTCATACTGCTTTTTCGGAGATGGAGATTTAAGTTGCGAATTCAAAGCAGGAGTACTATATTAGCATTGGAAACAGTTTCGGAACATTGCACGACACGTATGTTGTCCCGATTGCCTTTTTCATGAGACTGTGGAAACAGCCACAATTTATTAACAATTGGGCTGTAGAACCATGCTTTCTCCGGTATCTCAACGCATACTAGCACAGATAAGCTCATAGTTTAAAAACACATTTTTATCTTACCCAGAGCGAGAAAAAATGCTAACCCGTTTACTCGCACGCTCTGTAACAAGCTATGTTTGTACTGCCTGTATTCCTGTCGCGCTCTTCCCCCAATGCATGTTTTACCGTAATCGAAAATCACGGGCGTGCGCCAAGTTGCGTGGAGTTTTTTCATGATCTTTCCGTTTTTCTCAATGGTGCATTTGTTTAACCCTGAGCACCTGTTTCCACAGCCAGCTCCAGCTGCTGCGGCGTCCGCAGCGCGGGGATGAGGCCTGCCACACAACTCCTTCTGACGAGCCTCGTACTGACCGCCTTCCTTGGACAACACCCGTGCGCCGCCGAATCGACCAGAGGCTGCCCGAGCCTAGACTTGTGCCTGTGCAAGACCACCCGCCATGGCCCCCGGGTTCTATGCACAGCCATCAGCGACGCTGGCAAACTTTCCGCAAAGTTCTCCCAGCTTGCCGGCCTCGTGGTGGACTCGTTAATGTTGGACGGCGTAAACATCACGGCGTTGCCCCCGCGATACTTCGAGAATCTCACAGTAAAGGCGCTGTACGTGAAGAACACTCCCCTGCAGTCCACAGAACGGGACAGTTTCAAGGGCGCGAAAATTCTGACGACGTTGTACATGGGGCACAATCAGTTGCGCACCATTCCAGACGGTCTAGAGGCTCTTTCTGGACTGAAGGAGCTCCGGCTTCCGAACAACTACATTAGAAGCACTGATAACCTGCCCCCACTTCGGAGTGTAACCGATCTGGACTTGTCCGGTAATCTCATCGAGAAGCTCAACAACACAGTTTTGAGAACATTTACTAGTCTCCGAAAGGTGTGGCTGGGAAACAACCTCATTAGTTACTTGAGCCCTTACTTCTTTAAAAACGTGAGCCGCTTAGAACTCGTTGATCTGCACAACAATTTCATCACGAACATCTATTATTCATTCCAAGGCCTCCATCTTCTGACGGTGAGTAGAAGCAGTTGGCTTTTCTTTTGCGATAGCACATTTTGAGTGCCTCATTTTGTGCGGAGACGTTTATGCGATTTACCAGCGAACTGGGGCTAACATTACACAACGTTACGCATTGGACAAAAAAAAACGGCAATACCGAGGCTTCAGCTGTGAAAAGGAGATACGCGAACGGAAAGGCCGAGAGGTTATCTAGGCTTATGGAACCGGGATTGCTACTCGGAGGTGGGGGAGGGCTGTTCAGGGGATGAAAGAGAGGGCAGGCGAAAATGAGGGGATAGGAGCGGGGACGCGCACCCACTTTAGTCCCTTTGTGGGCACTGTTGTCTTTCATCTATGTATGTGTCTTTCGTGAAACGCAGAAGGGACTTTGTTGCCTTCTGCGAGGTCGATTGTAGGCAGGGATTTATACACACACCCCCTGACACCCCCCAGAAGGACTTAGACACCCCCCCCCCCCCCCCCCAAAAAAAAAAAAGGTTTCGCAAGCGCGAGCACCCCACCCACAGATTTATACACCACCAACAGCCCCCTCCCCCCCTCCCCCTGGGATATCGACAACCCCACCCCCTCAAAATAAATCGAAATTCCGAATAAAACCCTGGATTGTAGGGGTCGATGTCCTAGAATAGTCTACTGTGAACGGTTGATTGTCCAATCGGCGGAGCTCGGCGGCCAACACGGTGTTAGCTGCAATACCTATGTGAGAAAAATATGCGAAGGTAAAACTGCAAATACGCCCACTTTTCAGCTTTTATTAGCCACCTTCAGTCCAGATAACTTACGCTGCTATTCCGCGAGAAAAATCAACTTTTTGAGGCCGCTTACTGATCAAGAAAAATTATCAAGAATCATCCCTACCGCTTTTTCAGGATTCATGAGGGCTCCACCATTTATGCCATACAACCATTGCGGGAAGTGACACGTAAGCATTAGCTTACACTATTTCCATTCTGGGATGGGTGTAACATTGTCTCTTCCTTCTCGTTCCGCAGAGAACCGATGGAAGCATACGGCGAGTTCTTTATTGCCTCTAACAAATGTAGTGGTGGCATTGCCTGTCATTGGCTGGCCAATCACCAGAATGAAAGAATCATTCTGCGTACTTCGAACCATGCTGCGCTCCTAACCAGCAGAGCCATCCATGTGTTCATCACCATCAACCGTTAGTTTCTGATCATTCTTCCCGCGGCGTCAACGGGCTTCAATAAGTTTATGAAAAATTCAAACGCGACGACAGCCAAATGACCCTCGGATTTGGGGTATCAAATAATTTGTCACCAGGTTACGAATTGAACCGTGTGGCGGCCTACACGAAACTAGCCTCGGTCCTCCCGGAAAAGGGTAGGGTAGAGTTTCCTTAATATTTTGAATACGTAGTATAGGTGGTATTCATTGAAAAGTTTAACTGTCAATTTCGTCGCTTGGCAACACTGAAATGACCACAGACATGGCCGAAGCGCCACGGACATGGCGCGGCTTGTGCCACTGCGGTCGCACGCCGAAGAAAAAAGTAACACCGGCGTGCATCGTCTGCTCCGTTTCAACCCGATTCTCAACGGTGGTGTCGACAGAGTTGTTATCAATCGCACTCATATTGGAGTCGAGGCATTACTTTGCGTTCGGCGAGCTAGAGCTTGGAATGCCCAACCCGTATCATGCGCTTAACACGGACAAGTACCGCCATCCCGCGTCGCCCGACGTAACCAGTGTCGGCGCATTCACATGGTTGCCTGCATGCGTGCCTCGCTATTGAATACAGGCTATACCCACGCAATAGGTACCGGCTCTGGTACCGGTAAGGACACGCTGGCGCGACTGACTGGCCGACTCACTCACTCACTCACTCACTCACTCACTCACTCACTCACTCACTCACTCACTCACTCACTCACTCACTCACTCACTCACTCACTCACTCATTCACTCACTCACTCACTCACCCGCTCACTCACTCACCCGCTCACTCACTCACTCAGCGCTCATACAAATGTATAAAAGCCAACCTCATGATTATTAGAAGTTACACCCCAACCGAGGCTAAAACACTCAAACACGTTTTAACATATTCCTCCATATCTGTAATGCTGATGAGGCGGAAAACAAAAACGTCCGACATTTTGAAGTTTCCGATCACTTGCAAATCCCCACATTTCAGGGAAATCCCTTGGTTCAACTTCACCACTATGCACTGGAGTTTTCAATCAATGAATTCCGTCTACCAAGCCAATTCGGGGAATCACAGCAACATTTTTGCGTGGGTGTGTGTGCGTGTGTGTGCGTGTGTGTGTGTGTGTGTGTGTGTGTGTGTGTGTGTGTGTGTGTGTGTGTGTGTGTGTGAGAGAGAGAGAGAGAGAGAGAGAGAGAGAGAGAGAGAGAGAGGGGGGGGAGGAAAGGAGATGTCGCCCCGCGGCGTAGAATGGTGGTACTCGAATCCCGAACGCAGGCACTGTGGTCTGCAGGGCAACGTGGAGGGTTACTTCACTGTATTAACCGTTCACTCTGCATGTCTGGTAGACGACACCGCTCGGAGACACATGCTCGATGGATGTTAAGAATGATGCGGATCAATTATTTCGACAGTGATCACTTTCACTGATCGCTAATATCTCTCCTTTCAGATAAAGCTGGTCCGCATGACATGACTATTATTATATTACCGCGCTGCGATGGCATCATTACCCTCCGCGATATTGTACGCAAGAGAGACAACCACCGGCAAGCGTCATTTTTGAAGCCGCCAGTAAACCAACTTGCAACCGTTTGCCTAATCAATTTGCTTGTGTATTCTTCCATGCTTATGGTTGGTATAATCTAAATGGCGGCGGCATTTACCTGAGAACCTTCGTTTGCACGAGTGAATGCAAAGGGATTAGGACGCGGAGAGGGCCACTTAGCAGTGCAACGAATGCCAACAGAGCAGACTCGCTTGTGGTGAAACTCCAAGCATTGGTTCGCACGTCCTAAGCCAGCTGATGTCTGCGGGGACGCTTGTACCTTTTCATGAAACCGCTTGGTATCCGGTGGCCCAGTATTCCAACTCCTCCCGTTTACGAGACGATTGTTTTACCACTAAACCATTACTGATCAGCTGCATCGCTGTCACTGCCTCAGTTGCTTGACGCGTTTAAGAGGAAACCGGTGCGGCGGCGGGAACTTCAGATTTGCCGTTAAAGGAGCCATGAAGAGAAAATACAAGTTGGTTTAATTTGAAAGAACTAAGATTCAGTATCTCACTCAGCTCCATTAGAGCCATAAAAGATGTTTTTAACGAAAAAAAAGCAAGAAGTATTCAAAAACTGTCAAATTTTGCGCCACAGTGACGTGTTATGAGCAAGAATGACGTCATACGGGCCAACAATAAAATATAATTTTCAGTGCGTTAACTGCACGTTAGTATTCAAGTGATGCGGTCAAATGGAACTAGAGGCCCCATTACAGACGTCCAGTCATGCGTCGTCGTGACAGATCAGTTAGGCGGCCGCCAATCGCACAAACAAGGTTGCGTGACGTCATAGAAAAGTTGCAGGAAATTGGCTAGGGGGTCGCCACGGCTTCACACGTTTTCTTTAAATCTCCGTTATTTGTTCGAAGTTTGCGATGATATTGGTATCATTGTTATCGGGACTAAGCAGTCTTTCTAATAAACCCAACTTGTATTTTATCTTCATGGCTCCTTTAACGACCACGTTCGTGGTGTAGTGGGAGCTAAGCGTTCGCACGGAAACCTTTTAAGCCGCTTGTCAATATTTCGAGATATCCAGGGTCCCCGAAAAAAACGTTTCGATATAAACGCGGGCAAATACATATTACGTATATGAGGTAAATGCACAGCGAAAAAAATTGAGACTTAACCGCTATTTCGAGATTTCAGAGTTTGAGTTAACGAGGGTTTACTGCACAGTAAGTCGGAGGCCTTATATACCTCATAAAACGCAAAAAGTGACCGTCATCGCCGGCGTCAACACGAGCGGTACCAAAAAGGCTACCGCTGTAAAGAATGGTGGTGGCAAAACGTTTATTGAGCCAAAGGGAAGAGAAAAAAAATACATTCGGGTTGGGGTAAGATTCGAACCCAGGTCTCCAGAGCAGGAGTCGAGGGCGCTACCACAGCGCTAATTCGGCATTCTTTTTGGTTCTTTACTTCATGGAAAACTGCACTTATTACAGCCTACAAAAGTTATGAGTCATCCAAGAAGATGCACATCACTGCAGCTAAAATAATCCGTCCATCAAAACTTCGGCAAGCAGACGCACGCGTCCAACAGATGCAGCCATTCTGGCGGGTCACTTTGCGCCGCATAAATGCTCCGCACCAACGCAGCTTGCTCCCGAAAAATGAACTTCGTTGGGCGAGGGGGTTCCGTGTGCCTGTCCGTCATGCGGCACTTCCACAAGCTATACAATCCCATCACAACAAGTATATCATAGGGCACTCCAGTAACATCTCGAAAAGGCAAGAAGCCAATTGCATAAGGGGTAATGTACATGTCCTTTTTAAGAGTTGGTTGCAACACATCCCAGAAAAACACCGCATCCCGGCACAAAACAAAACAGTTATCAATGGTTTCAGGTTGATTGCATAAACAGAAATCGTCAGACCAAGGAATAGACATTCCTTTCTCGCGCAACCATGTTTTCACTGGTAGTGTTGATGTATGCAGCTTAAAAAAAAACGTTTTTGCATTTGGAGGAAGACACATACGTGTGACACGCTTCAAAACACTGTCCTTATGGTGGCCAGTGTAAGGCTGGCGATAAACCGGCACTGGGAACAGACTCTCTAATAAAGTGTTCGTCAAAGCCTTCCTGGAGAGGGAAAACAGATATTCCAGGGAAAACCTCGCAGTAAGGAAATGAAAGGTGTCGACCACCTCCTTTAAAAAGCCCCATGGCGGTTTCGTACTAACTTCACCCGTGGAGACAAGCAAAAATGGTAAATGAAAAATTATTCGCTGTTGAATAACGTTTAGCAGAAGTGGATCATGCGTCACTTAATACAAGAAAAACCAAGATACAAACTGGTGTACGAACAAATGTGTCAGCCCAGCACCCCCAGACACTAATGGAAGAAACAAATTGTCCCTACGCATAGGTTCCCATTGAGACCCCCATACAAATGTCGCAAAAACTCTATGTAGAGCTTGTACTTTAGAACGCGCACAATGAACTACTTGCAGTACATAAACGAGCTTTTCGCCAAGGAAGACATTACAAACCTGCGCACGCGCAAACACAGAAAGTTCTCGCCCCATCCATGCCTGTGAGGCTCGCTTGACCTTTTTGGAGTGCCAATGACCAATGCGGCCCGGTGTTTCTTATTTGGTGCAAAGGTACACCTAGGTATTGAAGTGCGTCTTTATCCCAAGTAATTCCAGCAAATAATGAGGGTTTCGCACCCATTCACCAAACCAAAATCCCTTTGTTTTTTCCATATACACAGCCGCTCCAGACGCTTCACAAAAGTGCCTGGTCAGATTAAGGGCTTCTTGAACGTTTTTTTTTTTATCAACCCAAAAATAGGCAAAGTCATCCGCGTAGGCAAGGACCTTAACCTCACAGGATAGTGAGGAAAAACCCCGTACTCTTTGACTCTGCTGAATAATAACGCACAGAGGTTCGAGGTATAAGGCAAACAACAAGGGTGAAAGAGGGCAGCCCTGTCTAACAGACGACTTAATCGAAACTGGTTTAGACAGAACGCGGTTGACGACCAGTTGTGTGGTGCACTGTTTGTAACAATGCTGACAATATATCCTCTAAATTTGCCGCTGCCAATAGTGCGAATAGAAAATCATGAGAAACTCGCTTTGGAAAGGTCGATTTGGATAAGGGCCACCTGCTCTGCCGAATAAGACACACAACCAATATGGAACGAGCAACATGTACGTTTGTTTGAATGCTCCTACCTCGAATACCGCAAGTTTGGTGAGGTCCTACTAAACTAGTGATTACAAGTTGAAGGCGCCTAGATAAAATTTTTGCGAAAATTTCGCTAGATAGAGGGGGGAGAGCAAGAGTTGGTCTGGTGCATGCCAATTAATTAATGTGTCAGGAAACAATTAATGACATTTGTGACACGTCATCGGGATTGATGAAATGTTGATTACCGATCGATTAGTGATGGATAGTAATTATTAGTAAGATAGAATTAAGGTGATTATAACCAACTAAAGGGGGATAAATTGGATTAAGATATACTAATGTCGATTAACATGAATTAGGTGGGATTAAGGGGAATAAGGTGGATATGAGATAGATTAATGGCGGTGAAATATAGTGGCTGCTGTGTATACGGCTGGACGGGTATATAAAATATACCCGTCGCAGCAGTACGCTACAGGCATTCGCCTTGAAATCGCGAAAGCATACTTAGGCGTCCCGAGAAATTTACTTTAACATGGGGTCTGACTGGCCAAACTCTCCGAGAAATTTTCTTTGACATGGAGTCTGACTGGCCAAACTTCATTTGCTATTGGAAACATGGGTAGAATCTCATACGTTTAATTATTTTTATTATGATTATGAAACTGACTTTGTTTTCTTTTTGTGTTTGTTCTTTTTTTTTCAGGAGCTGAATTTATCTCACAATACAATAGGAGGCATCGTCAAATTAGCTACGGGGACTACACCTAGGCTTAAGGTACTGCTGGCTAACAACAACAGAATAAGCTGGATACCCAGATTCGGCTTTCATAACACCGAGATAGAAACACTCGACCTCCAGAAGTGTAACATCAGCGAACTGCGAAGCCACTGTTTCACCTCGCTTCATGAGCTAAGGAGCCTTGATCTTTCATACAACGTCATCCCATACATTCCCGGTAATTCTTTTAGTAGACAATCTGGCCTCAAGTATTTTAACGCAGCAGGAAATCGACTGCGTTCTATAGACGGCACTTTTATTTTTACCAGTCGTATGGAAAAACTTAACCTGTCTATGAATCTCATCGAAGAAATCGGGGAAGCACTCATTAACATGACATCCTTGAAAATGTTGACATTGAGGAACAACCGCATTCAGTTCATTCAAGACGGCACCTTTAGGAGCAACTTTTTGGTCCAACACCTGGACTTGAGTGGGAACAGGCTGGAGTGGCTGGGGAAGTACTGCTTCAAGCGCCTATTCAGCCTTAAAGTTCTTCTCATAACTGAAAATTCAATAACGTCGCTCAACGGATCCATCGGCCACCTCCCCAGCTTGAGGTATCTTTTTATACACAACAACAAGCTGACAGCACTGCGTGCGACAGATTTTGAAGACAGCCCGCAGTTGACATCCATTTACGCCTACGGGAACAACATTACGAACGTTAGGGGCGCATTTAAGAGCCTCGACCGCTTGGAAGTCCTCATGCTCCAGAAAAACCGTTTGAGATCAGTGCATAGACAAAGCCTCCCGAGAAGACTCGACAAGCTGAGGAAGCTAGTCCTAAACGGTGAGTCTACTTTCTTCATGCCGCATTTAGTCACTGGCCAATCTCTGATGCGCAGAACAATTGGTTCATTCCGCGTAGTACTTTTTTTTTTCTTTTGCGCCACCAGCTTCCTCCCGCATGTGCTCCGCCAAAGACGTATTTATTTCATGCCTCCAAAGTTCTGGAAAATTGAGTACCACAAAGCCCTTAGCATGCGGAGTAGAAGAAAGTATAGCTCCCGTTCTTGTGCCACCAAACGCCGCAGCCTTTTGATTATTCTGTGTTGACACGACGTACTGTCTTCTCGCATCCTATGTTTACTCACAACTGCAGCTGGCTTGTTTACCACCGAGGCAGGGCCTCTTCTTTGTATTTTTATCAGAAAGCAAGGAATTGATAATAACAACTGCTGAAAAAGCAACCACACTGTGTACTCATGATTTTCGGCATTTTTGTATCACCGTATACGTCTAAATAGCTCCCCCCCCCCCTCCCAAAAAAAGAAAAAACGGAAACGAATAGGGAGGTAGTAACTACAAGCGAACTGAAAGTTGGCGCTTGTGTAATCTGCCTTCCTGTCTGTTCTCGTGCGCTGCGCAGTCCCTATGTGTCAACAACGAATTCCCTACGCAAGCCGCCCAGTTGGCGATAGAGAATTTGTTTTTAAAGCGAAAGATTTCCTAGTGGAACCGATGGCGCGCTGTCAACAAACTAATGCTTTCCCCCATAGACGGTTTGGTCGATCTAAAAGCTCTGATTAGATCTCTGGACACACGGCGCGTCCGTGAAACCGGGCTGCACTGTGTCAAAACGGTTACTCAAAAATCGCGAAACACGAACGGTTCTAGATAAGATATATCATGAAGAAGGAGAACAATAGTATTCTTTATCTCACAAATCTCTTATCCGTATACATTTAGATCGGTCGTACGAGCGTTTCCTTAGTGCGCGAAAAATCACCGCATCGGTTCGTTCTTCGTATGCGATTTGGGTTTTCGAAGGTTGGACGATCGATTGGACGCACTTTCGGCAAAGGTTGGACGCGATTCTCTCAGCTTTCTTTAGAAAGGGATGGTATTTTTTTATTTGCGATTAAGTACCACACGCAATCAAAGTACAACAGCGGCATAAAATCAAAGCAGACTCCAGAAAGTCACCGAGAGCGAGCAGACATGATGGCGAGTAAACAAAAAAAAAAATGTATAACAATACTAACACAAAATAAAATAAATTTTAAAATTTACTCTTTAATGTCCACACACGTAACAAATTAGAAGGAAAAATAAAAAAAAACCCTGCAGCACTTTTTCCAGCTTTCTTTCAACCCCTGAAATGCCTAAGAGGGTTTTTGGCTAAACGCATGGTCCACCAAAACGAGCGTACTCAAAAACGTCTCCCGTCCTTAATAATTAGATGGCCTGGAAATGCCCGACTGAAATATTTCTCCTCTACACAGATTACATAACTTATAAACTGGATCAAAAGATAATCTCAGTGTTTTCAAAGTCTGAGAATGGTCTGCGAGTGATGTCACACCAGGAATGTCGCCGCGTTTGGCCGGCTTCGTTCTAAATGGAACAATAAACGCATGATTAGCTATGCCCTTTAAAGAAAATCACAACAAAGGCAAAGAATAGACCAGGAGAGGTAGCAGATGCTGCGACTATCAAATCGCCCAGTGCCGCTCTGTGCTGGCCGTAACTATGGCTTTCGAGGTGTTCCCAGGCATAAAAAAAAGGGAAAGCGGTGATCGGCAGCGCTGCAGGGTCACTTTAAGTTGCACCGCATCAATTCCATGGCGGCAAAATGCATGGCGCATCTGCTGCATGAAGCCAAATGCGGACTCTACGTGCCTGCGATGACGTAGCGTTGGACAAAAGAATATGAAAGCGCTAACACGCCGCAAATTGCGTCAAACGCGAAACCTCTGCGAGAATATCATGTTGGATACATGGAGGAAATGTACTTAAGAGAGACCCTTAGCATCTACGATGCATTGCAGAAAGTGTGGAGGAAGTAACGTCACTTCAAAAACACCTGCAAAGCGTTGCTTAGTCTTCTGGTGCTGTGACGGTTAAATATGGCTAAATGCCACCGACCATTTTGATGATGCTGTGACGGAGATTTGCGTGTGAACGAAATTAGCGGCGTAAAAGGTGAGCGCGGCTGGTTTGCAAGAGGTTTCGTGTCACTGTCAGGCAAGTATTTTCGGCGTTCACGTGCCCCGGAGGCCCCTAAGGTTAGTAGTTCTTTGAAAGAAAGTAGCGGCAGAGAAGGCGAGGCACAGCAGAGCAGAACGGTAAAGAATAGTAGAATCTGTGGACGGCGTGATGGCAGGTGCGGATTCCCAGAAACTGATATGAAGTCCTCCTCTGAGTATACTTTACTCCATGGTAGGATCTCCGTACATTTTAAAGCACCAATCTGGGCCAATCAGGTCTCGGACGTTTTGTTTTCGAGTCATTGTTGCCTAAGCATCTGGGGCCGCTGAAACGAACGCTTCAAAAGCAACATAATGAAGCCCTATGATGGCGATGCATAGATGTGCATATACTGCGTAGGGTATATCTACGACACCATGGAAGCCACAGAGCACCCGACCACGGAAGATTGTTGACGTCACCACCCCACACAGGCGTCATATTAACACTTAATACTAAAAATAACCTCAGCCGCACAGGGTCAGCGAATTACGCTCGTTCAAATGACGCGTGGCAACAAACCTCCGGGGACATGAATGTTCTTGAAAAAAATAACTGAGTACAAGGTTCCGAGCGATCAAAATGAAACTTAAATGCCGCTTATAAACCACGTGCTCACATATTTTCCTATGTTTCACAGTCTCCTAAATCACACGGTGATCACGTTCTCTTTCTATTCTCTCCATTAGGCATAAAATGTTACATTCTTGCATTCTTCTTATGTTACTTGAGCCTAATAGGTTGCATTTCTTGTTCCACAGGAAATCCTCTCTTCTGCGACTGTCAGCTTTCCTGGCTGGTGAATGGCAGCGTTTCGCTCATTGCAAAAGGCGATCCCATTTGCCGGGGACCCTCCTGGCACCGTGGAAAACCGCTGTTTAACATGACCCAAGATGACCTGGTCCCGTGGATCGCGAATTGCAGTAAAAGCTGCACCTGTGCATGTCACCCGCGCATCGAATTTACTGCGGCTATCTTCGTCAACTGTTCTCGCAGAGGGCTGCGGGAGCTCCCGGAAAAGTTCCCGTGGCTCAGTTACTCTCTAGACCTGAGTGGGAACCTGCTGAGGAAACTGGACGACAGGTTGGTTCAGAAGACCCACCGCCTCGTTTCCCTCTATGCAGCTGACAATTTGCTGTCGGATATTGACACTGCAACCATTCCCGATTCGACGAGTGTTCTCGATGTCCGCAAGAACAGGCTACGCGCCTTCCCTCTTAAGTTGGTTTCTGATCGGAACATATCGTCCATCTGGCTATCCGGCAATCCTTGGGCATGTAGCTGCGAGGACTACGCCTTCAGGCAGTGGGCTCAAGCAAACGATGATGTGGTAAGGGATTAGCAAATGAGCACTACCTTTAGTGTCAATCCTTACTGTATATACCTCCAACTTTGTGTTCTTTCCACTGTTTGCTTGCATATCCACAGATCCGGGATTACAATGAAACTGCATGCGAAGAAGGGCCCAATGTGCTCACTTCAAAAAAGAAGTTCATGGACCTTGGACAGAAAGAACTTTGCCCATCACGGACAGTATTCATGCTGTTGTTGTTCGGAATTCCCTTTCTGCGTAAGCTATTTTTTCTGAATTTCCAAACATTTCTTTATTTATTGTCCTTAATGTTCTGTATTGTGTTGCCCACGTTTGCAGATAGCAGTTCGTCTTCTGTGTTACGCAGTTATACTCAGCGACCAACCAAACCATGCTACGATTACGATGGACGCGTTTCCCAATCCTCCTGTCTAAATACAAAAGTGCTCAGCGGCATTCCCACACCGAATTTCATTTTACCGCGAATGGATTCTGAAAAACAAGGAGATAAAGAACATTTCTAGAGAAATGCAAAAAATAACAAAAAGCAATACGACGAATCCTGCGCCATTAGAAATAACAAACTTAGGGAGCACTGGGTGTATTATCCATAATCTTCCAAGTGCTTTACTCATTCCAGTTTTATTTCTGGGACATTGCAAAATGGGAGCAAAGTGTGAGAGCAGACGCCGAAGCCATGTAAGCCCGATGCATAGGTGCCAATACCAAAGTAATTATCGGTGCTCGTTACTTGATAGGAGGCAGATCCGTAGCATTCTTTCTCCTGCCTACATGCACATGAAGATCTTCCCGGGAGCCACGGTCCCGTCGGAGCTCCTTGCGTACGTCACTGCCCAGAGCTGCCATTATAAACGTGGATAGGCTTACTCTGGAGTGATCCGGTCCGCCCCGCGTTTTTATTACCCAAGTGAACGGTCCTCAAGTTACACGCACTTTGGGTAACAATAACGATACTTTCAAATCAAACTGATATTTTACCCGATTTCCAATTTGGTGAGTGACATGAGCTCTAGAGGCGCATTTGTCAAAAGGGGAGGAGGGGACTCTGTAATGGGGCTCCCTGGATATTTCATTCCATAGCGATCCTTGGCCAGCAACGTAAGATTTCTGGGTGTTCGGTCAACTGCGCTTTTCGTACTGTGGCGGTTTTCCCTGATCCGCAACCATCGTGTGCACCGATAATGGCAAAATGTCAAAAACCAGACCCTGCCTCTCTGTCACGAGTAACGCCAAGTGCAACAAAAAATAAAGGAAATAATGCTGTCTGCGTTATACAGTGGCCCGAAAGAGGGGAGCTACCCGAGAGCAACGTTTGCTTGTACAGGCAAAGCGCTGGAGCTTTTGCCCGTGGAAACGGATATATTCTACGGGAACCTAGTCGTATGCAGCTCCCCTGTAAAAGACGCTGACTGAATCTTTCGGCTCTACCGGAGCGTGACCGCTGCCGCTGCTGCCATGCTCATGAGCGCTGGCACCGACATGGCCAGGCTACATGACCCAGTGACTGCTGCTATACTCGGAGACAACTTAAGAACGGCAAAATGATGATGATGATGATGATTGCTACTGATATCCCCTTTGTAACGGGGTGGTGACGTGTCATCCTGCAAAAAGAAACTAATATACCTATGTTTTTACTCTTCGTTTAATCTAGCGCCGCTCTTAGGGCAGGCACAAAATACTTATTAGGCACAAAATACTTACTTTTTTCTGTTGCAGGTGGTAGCTGTCCTAGGCAATATTCCCCTCGCTGCTTTTCGTCCACCGGCATTCTAATCTTCTTTTTCGTCGCCTCGACAGTCCTGAAGTTAACTCCCTCTGTGCTACCCTTGAATCCTAGGGCTTCTAGAAGCCGAATATTTCCCTCATTTAGATCTGGATGGATACACTCGCGTTCTAACACTATGTGCCGCATAGTTTCTTTTTTTTCCGCAGGCAACGCATACTCCATAATTTTGTATATACTTCCCCACAAAGCTCAGTTTAATTCGCAAGCAACCTGCTCTAGCTTCAAAAAGCAAAGCACTGCTCTTGGAATTATCGTAAAAATTTTACTTTCTGATGTCCAATTTCTCAGCACTGTACATCTCTAACAGCGCTTTAGCTTCCCTTTTTTTTCTCCATTTATTCGTTTCTATCTGCCTTGCTCTTTCTTGGTTACCGTGGCTGTCTTGGATTCTCCACTGTTCTTTCCGCATTTCATCGTTAGCCTTCCAGTATCTCTTGAGTCTTGGCCACTGCATGTCCACGTTTTTCATGTATAGGTACCTAAAAAATTTAGCTGTCCACCTACGTTGATCCATTTCTCTCAACCCCTCTCAAAACATATTTACTCTGCGCTTCTAGAACTTCAGAAGGTGCCCCTGCACCTCATCACCTCATCCGGCTGTTACTCCGCTCTGCGCAAAAGTGCCTTACTGCGTTTATTTTGAACGAGACACGGAGCGTTTTCGTCATTTCTCGCGCTTAATCTTCTTTTAAATTCCTGCACGACTGCAAAAATCGAAATCTGAAAAAGAAGACGTTGTTATGCATCCAGCGCAGTCTCATTTCAAAACGCGCGCGCGCGCTGACATCCGGGTTTGTCGCTTCAGCGGAGTGATACACTACATGACCTATTGCCGTTCTTTACATGTACCCGAGTATAGTGATTGCGCACGTGTTGTGCACAGAAAATACGTATTTTCTTCTCGCGCATCCAGCTGTAGCGCTACACCACAGTAGGAAGGACAAGACTAAAAAGAGAGCGCAGCGTAGACGATTCAACTGGGAATACATTACAACGCACTAAAGACAATTCCCCAACAGCGAGTGACGGCCCTCGCTTTTAGCCGTGTTTTGATGTGACTCGCGTGCTCATTTCTGGTCATCTTCTTGTATTCGAATTATAGTTTTCCCAGACAAATATCTCCCCGTTGTTTTCTTTCTTGAAATTTCGTACTCAAACTCGTGCTAATTGATGCACAAGCCTTCATTTAATCCACAAGTAAACAAGAATGGGTTAAAATAGGATAGCGCGAACACATATTTTCATTTTGTTTCTAGACATCGAGAAAAACTTCGGCATGAGTACTAAGAGCAGCCGCAATCACCATTTCGGCTGCTGCTGGGATCCCCAGGTGACACATATTGGAGCATCAGCCGAAATCTTAACTTAAGTGTATACATACATATATATATATATATATATATATATATATATATATATATATATATATATATATATATATATATATATATATATATATATATATATCCGATATATATATAGCCCAAATCTTAACTTAAGTGTATACATATTTAAGTGTATACATCTTGAAAGGCGGTTTAATGGCTAACAAGCAGTAAAAGCGAGAGGCGGGAAGCAGCGCAGTCTGTTCCAGGTGAACCGGATAGGGGATCGCTGATCTGACCACAAGGACGCACCGAGATGATGCCAGCTTGATGCTTCCGGCACATACCCGAACAGGGATTGGACGATCGAGGTCCGTTAGTCCTTTCACTTCTCTTCATTACAATATATATATATATATATATATATATATATATATATATATATATATATAATCACCCCCCCCCCTTCAATAATTTTGGGGCCTTTACGAGAAGTTATTGTAGCGTGAGCTACACTGGCTGAGGTTGAGCAGTTTCGCGTGGCTCCTGGAGAGCCGTGATGCGCATGCGCGAGGAGCAGTGACGTCACATGGCCCACAGAACACACCCCACGCGCCCAGCGTCTTCACCGACCTCCGTTCCGCACGTGGCGGCCCGGTCCACTGGATGATCATGCGAGGGGGGGGGGGGGGTGGAACCGATGGCTCGTGCGTCACAGAAACATGTGCCTGTGGAACCAGCTTAGCTCTGAGGCGATTGGTGACGCTGCGCCGAAGCCGTTTAATAAATATACATGTCACATAATGCGTTTACCGCGTGTGTGTCAATGAAGCAGCAGTACGTATGATAATCAAGCTAATCCTAGGCAACCAGGAAAGCTAAGAATAATCAGCTGAATCTTAGCTCCCGCTACGTTTATCCTGGCTACGTATATCCTGGCTAAGCAACTGCTAATATTTTTTTGTTATCAGCCTCAGCTATAAGGCGATCAGAAGGGAGGGCTCCTGATGAATTTTTATGTCCTGGGGATTTATACCCTGCGCCGAAATCATTACAGAATGAGGTGAAAAAACTACGATTAAATTGATTAAAAAGGTAACTTCATAACGCACATATTATCTGCTCCGTTTTATTGCTTACTTTTAAACTTGGTCAACTTCTGTGATATTGATAAACAGCAGGTTATGCATGCGCCCGCATCTCAAAGAAAAAAAATGCCGGCCCGGCGTCTGTCGTCTGCACCGGTACCACCCGATTCTCGGCCGTGGCGCCATCAGATATGAATAATCGCAGTGACATTGCGTGGTGATGCTTCACTCGCCTTGAGAACTCCGCATCACCACCGAAGAATCGAGCCAGAGTCGTGAAAGGAAGCGCCCACGATGCATGAAAGGCCTACGCTGCAGCGCAGTTGCCCGCGAACACAGATATACACACAGGTGCGCCCGCACCTTGCCCATGGCAGATACGTTCCGCACAAAAACCAAATAATGCTTCCAAAAAAATCGCGAGGTTCACGCGCACGGCGATTGAGATACGGCGGTAGCGTAGCAGTGAGGTCTTTGTTACCTGGGAGACTAGCGAAATCTATCGGCAAAAGGCCGAAGGGAAAGCGCTCGCCGAGAGGGTGAGCAATCTGTGGCCGATACCTCTGACGATACCAAAACGCGGCAGCTGGCAATCAGCTGATCTCTGCCGACGACTTCACTCGTGTTTTGCGACAGGTAGGCTGTAGGACGCTGCGCGAAACAGTAGTTACCGGACTAAGGAACCACTCCTGCTATATGGCTCATTAATGTTTCGTACTTGTGTTACTAACGTCGAGGTAAGGCTTTTGATTTCGATGGGACGGCCTCATGCGTGCGCCGCCATGACCGAGCCCGCGCGCCCGTTGCTAAGGCGACACACATAGTTGCCGGCGTGCGCGCCACGCCAGTGAATACAAGCTATAGAACCTAGCATAATTTCGTTTTTATCAGTATATCTGAGCTCCTCCGGGTGCCATACTTTCTATTAGAACCCCTTAAGTTTAACAGTCGCGGACATAAAAAAGCTTATTTCTGAAGCCGCTTGCCTTCATATCATCCAAGATCGTGCTAATCACTGGATCCGCCTTTTCCCGCAGTATTACTGATCGCTGCCTTGGCCGCCGCTACAGCGTACCTCAAGTACAAGCACGAGGTCAGGGTGTGGCTGTACGCTCGGGGCATCTGCCGCTCCCTGCAGTGCATCAAGGAGGACGACGTGGACGAGGAGAAGGACTTCGACGTGTTCGTCTCTTTCAGCAACAAGGACCGCGACTTGGTCTACGCCGAGCTGCTTCCGAAGGTCGAACAGCACGGCTTCTCCGTGTGCACCTTCGACCGAAACTTCAAGGGCGGCTTCCTCATCCAGGACATCATCCAGGACGCTGTCGCGTGCTCTAGGCGCACACTTCTAGTCCTGACGCAGTGAGTCTACCTGCAGCGGTAGGGTAAAAGCTGATGAATTCTGCTGGTATGGATTTTGCTATTAGGGTCCTCCGTCAAAGTGTCGTCAGCTTTTTTTTTATAGAGGGGAAAAACATTACTGTCATTGTATACCACGCCAGGTTCCCGGAAGGAAGCATGAACCATTTCAATTATTAATACGGAAACAGTCTGCTTAAAAATTATTCTAGACCACTCAGAACTACAGTTTTGCTTCGTGTATAAATGCTGGTGAAATAATTGCGATTGTACATACATGCAGTACAATATGCATGGTGTTCTTCACAGCCCTGAATCTTGCATGCTATGTGCTGCTTGAACAAAGAAATGACATAACGCTGTCAATTTCATTAGGGGTGAATGGCAGCCTACCCACTAAGCACGCCAGCACGAAAAGAAACGAGCAAGTAAGCAAAAATCCTCCAAGTTATTGAGACAGAAAGTAGCTTACTGAGGACTCGTCCATCATTGCAATGACGCCAATGTTAGTGTGTTCTTGGTCAACTTGCAAGAAAAAAATTGTCTTTGGCTACAATCAGCTGGCGTGAAAACTAACACGCCAGTGCATATATTCAACCACTAATTTACCGAAGGGAGAGGCCAACCATCGCATGGTAGATCCGGAGGGACCCCTGAAAAGAAAAGAAAACCGCGTGGATGACTGGCCAAATATGAATAAGGTTTTAAAACTCGCCAAATTTCCGGCTTTGATTACTTTCCATTTGTCACATCGAAATAAGATGCAGTATTCTGACGGTCTACGAAACAGTTCATAAAATTTGCTCGAAAACACCGCCGCTCTAGTGAAGAACGAAGCTTGGAGTTTATAAGTGTATTCTTGGCACCTTGGCGTTTTTGAAAACGGAGATGAAACCGTTGGGGGGTACAGGTACGCAGCTTCGCTGTAAAAGTCTTTTGTCTTTGAAGAACGAAGCCTTCTAGCGCGAGGCGTAAACGAGTGTCCCGGTGTTTTTTTAGTACGCGTTACGTTCTAGCGCGTGGCGAAAACGACTTTCCCGGTGTTTTAGTACCGTGACTACATGAGGAGAACGACGATTACAACGACGATGACAACGACGACGACAGGAGACGCCAGCAGCACCAGCCCCTAAGGGGCATCACCCTAAAACAGACAGTCGTTGCCTAGTGCCGATTATTCCCCTAACGGAAGCACAGGTTTGCCATTAGTACTGACCAAAGCGTTATGTTTCAAGTATGAATAAAAGTTTTTCACATCCGCACGGTAAAAATTTGAGGTTGTGTTCCCTACTAGAAAAGACATTTCATGCATGTGAGTTAACATTTACGTGCGGAGGCTAAAAGACGCTTTGACGCGCAAGTTAATGCAGACGTGCGGAATATTTTGACCACTGCATGCTTAATTGTTCACGGGCGTTGAAATCCCGAGTACGCAAGCGTAAATGTTTCCCATCTAGCCACATAAAACGGCCACCGTGGACCAACGTTGATGCAGTGACCTCGTTTTTGCTAAGGTCCTTAAAACTTGAGCCACTCAACCATTGCGGCGAAGGCTGACTGCACGCGTGAGCACTAGGGGCAAGAAAATGACTGTTCCTATATGCGGGCTAAGAAACTTACGCCATCCGGCTCTGTGGACAATCCGTCAGATTTTAGCTTTCACACTATCACAATTTGCGGATCAGCACAATAAAAAATTTTGTAATATAATGAAGTGTTCTCCACGTGCCGGTAGTGAAGGAAGCCCGGACCTGTTTACGGGGCATTTATCCCGCATGCTCGCTCCTATTTATTTCAAACATGCTTTTTGTCTAAGCTAACATCACTTTGCATGAAACAGGACAGAACCATTAGAAAGCGTACAAGATGCACAGCCAGGAAAATGAGGCGTCTTTTTTTAAAGCGAAGGTTTGTTCCCCTACCAGCCAAGGATGCGGTCACGGCTGTCTGTGTTAACGAGAAACTCATGCGAACAAGTAAAAGAAATTACTGGCACCACCAGGAATCGAACCTGGAACGAATAGAGAAACGGAGGGAGAGCCCGTTGTCTTACCAAATGAGCTAACAGCGCACGGGGAGAGGGGGAAGGGGGAGACCAAGCACAGCTGCGGGTTGACCCCCTGCGTTCTCGCTGAATGCCACCTGATAGCGTCACGTGACCTCTCACATCGCTGTGCGCTCTGCCCACGACAGGTGTAGCGTAGTGCGCATGCGCTAGGACTTCGTAAAAATTTAGGAAAGCTCACACCAACGCATGACATCCCACTTCTCCCCCGTCTCTGCCGCCGATCTCGTCGCCTACGTCGGCTGCGGAAGGGACGGAGATTTGAGATAGTCCAACACCGGTTTGAGCTTCCTTTAATTTTATAAAAGAAGAGTTTCCACTCATGTGCTTCACCAATACAACTCAACCAACCACCATTCATAGATCATCCATTGATTTATTCTTAGCAAAGAATATCTCTTTGAAGTAAACAAAGGGTGTGTTAGGTACATTTTACTTGTCCCTAGTTTCACTCTTTGTAGAGCCACGCGTGTGAATTCAAGTGACGTCACATGGGTGTATTTTACAGCTTCGCATTCCAAGCACCTTCACAGGGTGGATTGGCGCACCTTTTTTTAATGAGCCAGATCCAAAAACCGAAACCAAGTCAGACAAAACTGCAGGGAGAAAGAAAAACTCGGCGACTTTCCTCTAAAAAATAGGTGACAAGAAAATAGTTGAGATAACCCCTTGCTAACGTGTACGCGGATAGTAGTTCGTATTGAAAATTAGCCAGATCCTGCTGTTTCACAGATCAAAATTTGCCAAACCCATTTGCCCAACAGGAGTTTGCTTTTGGCTTGAACAGCCAGACTGTTTTGTGGGTGTTTTCAGGAGTTTTTTTTTTTTTTTCTTCTCGGAGCTGGCTTATCATGAATTCAGACGGCAAATGGGAGATCGGCGAAAGAATTGTCACCAGATTTCGACGACGCGTGAACGGAAGAAGTGAACGAAACGTAACTGAGAGATGTGAAGCAATAATTTAATTTCGTGACTCTCCTGTCCCTACGGAGTAACTCTGGTTGTATTTATTTCGTACTCCTATGTTTAGCATTTTAGTACTTAAATAAATACCGCCGCTTAAAACAACTGGCAAATCCCTCCCCCCCCCCCTTCCCTCTGAGGGTGCGAGCCACTTCATTAGGGCGAAGAGAAAGATATAAACAGCCTTCTTGTGAAGCGTTTTGGAAACTCATACTAAGGCAATGAAAAGCTTGCATACTTCCTGAGCGCCTTCAGGCGTGCCCAAGGAAATTATGCTACGGAAGAATTCGAAAACAGCTGCTAATTGTGCCAAGAGGACTCACCCGCTCTCTATGTAAAGTTATACTGTTCTTGAAGCCCTGTTGCATATGTTTGATGCCTTTTCAGCGGAAACTGAAGCGCACCATTCTTGAAAGTCAGTTGAGAAAATGTTTTCGTACGAATGCCGCATCAGCTTGAGTGTTCCAATTTAAGATGAGCCAAATTCAAACTTATTAGGGGCGAAGCCCCTCAGGGGCTCGGGCTGTCGGCGTCTCCTGTCGTCGTCGTCGTCTTGTATAGTCATGGTAGTAAAACACCGGGACACTCGTTTTCCAACGCCTCGCGCTACTTCTTAGCATGCTTCTTTGCTTGCTGCGGCGTGTGGCACGAAGGCAGCTTACGGCCAGTCTGTCGATCATTGGGCGCCCACGGCGCCAAATCAGCGCACGCCGTGTGGCAAGAGAGACTTACAATCATTGAATACACTTATGCACTACATTCTTCGCTCCTTCCCAGATTTCACGTTAGTGGGGATGGCCCAGGATTCTTTTGGTTTGTTTATTTGTTTGTTTTCAGACATTAAATGGGCCATGCACGCAAAACCAATATAAAATCCCGAACCATCTCCACTAACGTGAAACCCGGGGAGGGGCGGAGCATGCCGTGTGTAACTGTATTCTCGGCACCTTGTCTTTTTTGCAAACGGAAATGAAACCATTGGGGGCTGGAGGTAGACAGCTTTGCTGTAAAAGTCTCTTGTCTTTGAAACAAGCTCTTTAGCGCGAGATGTAAATGAGTGTACCGGTGCTTTTTAGTACGCGTTACGTTCTAGCGCGAGGCTTAAACGAGTTTCACGGTGTTTTAGCGCCGTGACTACATGAGACGCCGCTTACGACGACGACATGAGACGCCGACAGCCCTAGACAATAAGGGGCTACGCCACAAACACAAGTTTGGTTCATTCCAAAGATTGCCTCGTTATAACGAGGAAATCTTTCCAAACTTGTGTCAGTATACAAATCAACCAAACTTGGTTCATTCGAAAGATTGCCTCGTTATAACGAGGAAATCTTTCCAAACTTGTGTCAGTATGAATGAACCAAACTTGTGTCAGTATGACTCTATAGAATCATACTGAAATCACTTTTAATGTGCACTTTGCTAAAATAAGCTATATAGTTAGGAAAAAGGGAATGGGCATGCGACCCACAAGCGCATTTCCCGCAACAGAACCTATGATGTCATATGTGGCTGCTCTGCGATTGGCTGAGGCGGGCAAAAGCAAACCCAAATAAGACAGGGCTTATATATAAGCTTGCCGAAGGAGGTATTTACGCTTACAATTAGGGCATATTCTTTTTATAGCAGTAAGAATTGTGGGGTAAAGAGCGGAAGTTACGAAAGTACACGTAAACATAGAAATACCCTTGCGTACTGATGTCGGTACTGCGCACACTATGCTTGTTTTAGTCGCACAGCACTGCGGTGCTTTGGGGTTATCAGAGACGACACTCCCCCATTGTCTTAAGCGACGGTGTCGAACGCGATCATATTTTACGAGCGAACACTATGTTTCACGAAACAATTATTTGTTTACCTTAACAACAACAGGGCAAGTACAAATACGGTCAAGAACAAAGCAAAGGCAGAAAACGGTTCTTCGCGGTATGGTGGCGCCATCTAGTGTGACTAATGGCATACAATCGTCCGCAATCGTCTGCAGAGCGGTTCTTGTGTAGTCATTGCCGACGTCCCGAAAACACTTTATGTGGCGGGAGAATCAAAACTTTAACTTAAATTGAATACTTTCTCAGTGACTAAAGCAACGTTTGCTTCCAGACACCCGCTGGGGGCACTCTAAAACATGAAATCTTTCGTATAAAACAAACTTTTGTTTTGTCTGTATGACTCCCTAAAAAAAATCCCTGGTCATCTCCACATGCGCTAAACCTGGGGAGGGGCGAAGCATAAAGTGTATTCTTGGCGCCTTGTCGTTTTTGCCAAAGGAGATAAAACCGTTGGGAGGTAGAGGTATGCAACGTTGCTGTCAGAGTCTCTTGTCTTTGAAGCACGAAGCGGCCCAGCGCGAGGTATAAACGAGTGTCCCGGTATTTTTTTAGTACGCGCTACGTTCAAGCACAAGACGCAAACGAGTTTGTCGGTGTTTTAGCAGCATGAGCCGACGCTTACGACGACGACATGAGACGCCGACAACCCCAGCCCCTAAGTGGCTTCGCCCCTAATACGTGCATCCATAGCCTCATAAGCTCCGTTTTAAAAATGTGCAGCCTGGTTTTGCGGGCACGCGCCGGGCCCTAAGAAAGGAGCGCCCGTCCTCGGCACGCTGATGTGCGCGTGCTGAAGCGAAAGACACCGGCAAAAGTGCCCCTCCAGCATCCTTTAAGTGAAAGGCACCACCGGGCGTTCAGTCAGCTGGGATCAGGCGTTCGGGGCCCACCGCTCCAATGAACGCCGGGGAGGCAGCCGGGAGGGGTTCCGCTTGGCCCTCATACTGCACCAGCGGTTGAGCCTCTCCTGGCACTGCCAGCTGTGCCTCCCCAACACCAATTGCACAAAATAAGAAATACATTCAAGAGCCCTCGCACTCTGTAACGATGGATGACCATCGAAGCTGGGCTAAGTACAGGGAGTGAATGAAATTTACGCCCATCTTCCCGCGAGGGAACCCTGGTGTGATGCGACACATCGGGGGGTTCACTTGGTGTTTCCGTTGGGTTGATTATCTAAATCGCGTGAAACGTGTTGTGAACGCGTATGATGCATTTCCATCACATGCGGGTGTTCCTATACGCGGGACGATGGGCGCAATTGTTGTGTCACACCACTCACTAAAGGGACCGTCGCTTCCATCCCGTCTTCATCGGAAGAATCAAGTCAAGCACGAAGTAGTCAAGCACGAAGTAGTCAAAGCAAGGTCACGTCAGTGCGAGAGCGAGCGCTTGACTGAACCGCCGCGGCGCGATACCCGCTTTATATTCACAGCGATTGATGGAGAGGAGACAACGGAGCAGAGTCGCGCATGCGCGCACTTGCGCGCACCGGAGCAGTTGTTAACGCAGCGAAGCGCGCGCCAAACAAGCGCGCCAGCTGTGGTATGCTAATGAGCCGGAGTGAGAGTGTTGCACACATCTGTGGGAGAGAAGAACGGAGGAGGGATGCGGACGGACGCCGCGACGACGACGAAGGAGGGACAAGCCCGAGAGCAATAGATGCGTCGCATCTAAAAAAATAGCAGTGGCTTAGCTCGGCTATGCCAGGATGTACGTAGCGTGAACTAAGGGTCAGTTTGTTATTCTTAGGTTTCCTGGTTGTCTAGAAAAAGCTCATTATTATGCTTACAGTTGCTAAAACGATTTCCAAACTAATCCAATCCAATCCAATTCAATCCAATCTAGTCCAGTCCAGTACGGTCCAGTCCGGTCCAGTCCAGTCCAGTCACTGCTCCTCGCGCATGGCTCCTCCCGCAACACGGCTCTCCAGAAGCCAAGCGAAACGGCTATCAAGCGGCTCCGGCGCAGCGTCAGACTTGCTACTGCGCAACGGAGGCGCACAGCTAGGCACGCGCCGCCGCCATCGCGTCTGCCGCGGCTATGACGTCACTCCTGTGGAATGCGAAGACCGGCAAATGTGCACACTCAATTCTCTACACACCCGCACTCCAATTCGATTGGATTTCAATCCAACACAATCCAACTTAATCCCATCCAATCAAAATCCGAATCCAATCTAAAGCAAACCAAGCCAAGCCAATCCAATCCAAGCCAATCTAATCATATCCAAACCAAACCAATCCAATGCTCTTCACGCTTGCGCAGAATGGCCCTTCACGGCCCACGCGAAACGGCTCAACCTCGGCCAGTGTAGCTTACGGTACAAAAAAAATAACATGTTTGTTTATTTATTTGTTTTATTTATTTCATGTACCCTCATTGCCCAAGGGCACTGGAGAGGGGAGTGGTACAGCGTACATTTTGAGCAGAGAACAATGTTCAACAAGTTTCTTTACAGACATAAATTAAACGCAAAAAAGATAGCGGTATTATCCAATACCATACAAGGAAAGAAAAAATACAGAAGACAGAATTTTTGATTGAGCACACTTCCTAGTTAATTAGCGGAATGAAATTTGGAAGCACTTCGAAAAACTGGAGTTTTATTCTAGCGGTCAAATGCGCGGATGTCTGCTTTTCCACCGCGTGGTTAAGCATCTTACAGAGAAGCTTAATAACGCGACGGAGAAGCGTACACACATGCAAGATGCTTAACGACGCGGCGGAGAAGAAGACAACCCCGCATTTGTCCGCTAGAATAAAAAAAACTCCAGTGCTTCAAGTGCTTTCAAGTTTCATTCCGCTAATTAACTTGGAAGCGTGCTCAATCGAAAATTACAAACGTGTTATTTTTTCGTGCACTCCCTGTACTGAGCCCAGCTTCGCTGGTCATCCATCTTTACAGAGCGCGAGGGCCCTTGAATGTATTTCTTATTTTGTGCAATTGTTGTTGGGGAGCCACAGCTGGCAGTGCCAGGAGAGGCTCAACCGCTGGCGCAGTATAAGGGCCAAGCGGAACCCCTCCCGGCTGCCTCCCCGGCGTTCATTGGAGCGGTGGGCCCCGAACGCCTGATCCCAGCTGACCGAACGCCCGGTGGTACCTTTCATTTGAAGGATGCTGGAGGGGACACTTTTGCCGGTGTCTTTCGCTTCAGCACGCGCACATCAGCGTGCCGAGGACGGGCGCTCCTTTCTTAGGGCCCGGCGCGTGCCCGCGATATCAGGCTGCACATTTTTAAAACGGAGCTTATGAGGCTATGGATGCATGTATTAGGAACGACGCCCCTTAGAGGCTCGGGCGGCCGGCGTCTCACGTCGTCGTCGTAAGCGTCGTCTCATATAGTCATGGTGCTAAAGCACCGAGACATTCGTTTGCGTCTCGCGCTTGAACGCAGCGCGTACTAAAAAAATACCGAGACCCTCATTTACTCATATTTGAAGCACGAAGCGCTGTGGCTCTTTGTGCTTCAAAGACAAGAGACTCTTACAGCAAAGCTGAATACCTCTACACCCCAACGGTTTCATCTCCGTTGGCAAAAACGACAAGGCGCCAAGAATACACTTTATGCTTCGCCCCTCCCCAGGTTTAACGCATGTGGAGATGGCGAGTGATTTTTTAAGGGAATCATACAGACAAAGCATAAGTTATTTTTATCCAAAAGATTTCATGTTTTAGAGCGCCCCCAGCGCTTGTCCGGACGCAAACGTTGCTTTAATCACCGAGAAATTAATCAAGTTAAAGTTTTGTTTCTCTCGCCAAATCAAGTGTTTTGGGGATGTCGGCAATGACTACACAAGAACCGCTCTGCAGACGATTGCGGACGATTGTTTACCATTAGTCAACATAGATGGCTCCCCCATACCGCGAAGAACCGTTTTCTGCCTTTGCTTTCTTTTTGACCGTATTTGCACCTGCCTGGTTTTTGCTAAGGTAAAAAAATAATTGCTTCGTGAAACATGGTGTTCGCTCGAAAAATATGGTCACGTAAGACACCGTCGCTTACTACAATCGGGGAGTGTCGTCTGAGACAACCCCAAAGCACAGCAGTGCTGTGCAGCTAAAACAAGCATAGTGCGCGCAGTGCCGAAAACAGGACGCATCGGTACTTCTATGTTTACGTGTACTTTCGTAAGTTCCGCTCTTTACCCCACAATTCTTACTGCTATAAAAAGAATATGCCCTAATTGTAAGCGTACATAGCTCCTTCGCCAAGATTATATATAAACCCTGTATTATTTGGGTTTGCTTTTGCCGGCCTCAGCCAATCGCAGAGCAGCCACATATGACATCATAGGTTCTGTTGTGGGAAATGTGCTTGTGGGTCGCATGCCCATTCCCTTTTTTCCTAATTATATGGCTTATTAGATGAAGTGTACATTAAAAGTGATGTCAGTATGGTTCTATAGAGTCATACTGACACAATTTTGTTCATTCATATTGACACAAGTTTGGAAAGATTTCCTCGTTATAAAGAGGCATTCTTTCCAATAAACCAAACTTCGGTTAGGGGCGACGCCCCTCAGGGGTTGGGGCTGTCGGCGTCTCATGTCGTCGTCGTAAGGGGCGTCTCACGTAGTCACGTTACTAAAACACCGGCAAACTCGTTTACGCGTCGCACTAGAACGTAACGTGCACTAAAAAAACACCGGGACACTCGCTTACGCCTTCCGCTGGGGCTCTACGTAACGATTACTAAAAAAACACCAGTACACTCGTTGACATTTCGCGCTAAAGAGCTTCGTGTTTTAAAGACAAGAGGCTTTTCCAGCAAAGCTGTCTATCTCTACCCCCCCCCCCGCCCCCCTCCGCCTCCATGGTTTCATTTGTGTTGGAAAAAAAGCCAAGGCGCCAAGAATACACATATACAGCACATGCTTCCCCCCTCCCAGAGTTTCACGTTAGTGGAGATTGCAAGGAATTTTATATTTGTTTTGTATGCATGGCCCATTTACTGGCGGAAAACTAACAAATGAGCAAACCAAAAAAGTCCCGGGCCATCTCCACTAACGTGAAATCTGGGAAGGAGCGAAGAATGCAGTGCACAAGTGCATTTAGCGATTGTAAGTCTGTCTGGCCGTAAGTTGTCTTCGTGTCAAACGCCGCCGCAAGCAAAGAAGCATGCTAAGAAGTAGCGCGAGGCGTTGGAAAATGAGTGTCCTGGTGTGTTGTGTTAGTGCGCGTTTTTGCCCATGGAGATGAAACGTTCTTGCGCGAGGCGTTGGAAAACGAGTGTCCCCGTGTTTTAGTACCATGACTACTCGAGACGATTACGACAACAGGAGACGCCGACAACCTGAGCCCGTAAGGGGCTTCGCCATTAATAAGTTTGACTTTGGCTCATCTTGAATTGAAACACTCAAGCTGATGCGCATTCTTATGAAAACGTTTTCTCAACTGACTTTCAAGAAAGGTCCGCTTCAGTTCCGGCGGAAAAGACATTTAAAATATGCAACACGGCTTCAAGAACAGTATAACTTTACATAGAGAGCTGGTGAGTCTTCTTGGCACCATTAGAAGCTGTTTTATAATTCTTCCGTAGGATAACTTTCTTGGAAACGCCTTAAAGGGGCCATGAAGACAAAACACAAGTTTGATTCATAAGAAACATTGCCTCGTTGGAATCATATTGACACCACTTTTACCGTAAACTTCGCTCAAATAAGCTATATAATTAGGACATACGGGAGTGGCCATGCGACCCACTAGCTCATTTCCCGCAACAGAACCTATGATGTCATACCAGCCAGCTCTGCGATTGGCGGAGGCCTGCAAAAGCAAACGCAAATCGGGCAGAGCTTATAAGCTTGCCGAACGAGCTATTTGCGCTTCAATTTAGGGATCATTCTTTTTAATGCATTAAGAATGGTTGGACAAACAGTGGATGTTACGAAAGCACACGTAAACATAGAAGTACCAATCCGTACTGCTTTTGGTACTGCGCGCACTATGCTATAGGTTTAGCTGCACACGACTGCGCGGCTTTGGATTTGCCTCAGACGACACTGGCCGATTGACGCAAGCAACGGTGTCATACGTGAGCATATTTGTCCAGCGGGCACCATGTTTCATGAAACGCTTATTTTCTTCCTGACAAAAACAAGCCGGGTTTAAATACGGTCAAAAACAAACCAAAGGCAGAAAACGGCTTGCCGTAGTATGGTGGCGCTATCTAGGTTCACTAATGGTAAACAAGGCTTGCAATCGGCTGCAGAGCGGTAAGTTCTTGTGATGTCATTGCAGACCACGAAAACACACGATTTAGCGGTAAAATCAAAATTTTAACTTCATTGATTAATTTATCGGTGAATAAAACATCGTTTGCATCCGAACAAGCGCTGGGGACACCATAAAACTCGAAATCTTTCGAATAAAGCAAACTTGTATTTTGTCTTCATGGCCCCTTAAGCAGTAAGCAAGCTTTTTGTTGCCGTGCCATGAGTTTCCAAAACGCTTCACAAGAAGGCTGCTCATATCTTCCTCTTCACCATAATGAATAGGCTCGTACCCTCAAAGGGGGGGGGGGGGGGGGGGGGTTAGATTAGCCAGGGCTTTTAAGCGGCGGCTATTTAGTTACGTGCTATAAAATGCTAAATATAGGAGTACAAAAAAATTCGAATAGAGTTTCTCCGTAGGGACAGGAGAGACGAGATGAAATTATTGCTTCACATCTCTCAGTTCCATTCCCTTCACTTCGTCATCAATATTTGGTGACAGGTATTTCGCCGATCTCCTTATTTATTGCCGTCAGAATTCATAATAAGCCAGCTCCGAAAAGGAAAACAAAAACACTTCTGAAAACACCTACAAAACAGTCTCACTGTTCAAGGCAAAAGCAAACTACCATTGGGCAAATGGATTTGGCACATTTTGATCCGTGAAAGTACAGGATCTGGCTCATTTTCGATACGAAGTACTATCCGCGTACACGTTAGCAAGGGGTTATCTCCACTAATGTCTTTCCACCTCTTTTTTTAGGGGAAAGTTGCCGAGTTTTTCTTGTCCCTGCAGTTCTGTCTGACTTAGTTTCGTTTTCCTGGATCTGGCTTATTAAAAAAATGCGTGCGAATCCACCCTGTGAAGGTGCTGGGAAAGCGAAGCCGTAAACTACACCCACAATATTTACCCATGTGACGTCACTTGAATTCCCACACGTGTCTCTACAAAGAGTGAAACCATAGAAAAGTAAAATGTACTTAACCACACCGTTTGTTTACTTCAAAGAGATATTCCTTGCTAAGGTTAAATCAATGAATGATCCATGAATGGTGGTTGGTTGAGTTGTATAGGGGAAGCACATGACTGGAAACTGTTTTAAGTGCGAATGCACTTCTTAAGCGAGCCTGAAGCGTCCGCCGCCGTCCGCATAGCAACAGCTGCGGGTGCGCGCCCTCCTCGCCTTCCTTGGCAACGGGGGGAGATGGGCGCGCGCTGCCTGGCCGCTGACATGGCACATACCCACGTGGGGGATTGGCCAAGAATCGGGCGTGAGAAGGGCTAATGCACCCGCTTAAAGGAGTACTGACACGAAATTTCAAAGCTGAGATCCGCTCTAGCAATCAAGCACAACGACAACACAAATAGGTGACTGTGAATAAATGCATCTTTCTTTCTTTGTAGTTGTGTGTGTGTGTGTGATCTCTCTTTCGCGAACATTACCGAACCGCGCAAATTCAAGTCGTGCATTCGCACTTTCACATTCTTCCCCTCGGGGAAATGCGGGGAATTTTTTTTTTATAAAATAAAGAAAGCTAAAGCCGGTGTTGGACTATCTCACATCTCCGTATCTGCCGCAGCCGACGTAGTCGACGAGATCGGCGGCTGCGGAGAAGTGAGATGGCATGCGTTGCTGTGAGCTTTCTTAAATTTTTACCTAAATCCTAGAGCATGCGCACCGCGCCACGCCTGCCTTGGGCGTAGCGCACAGCGGCGCGAGCGGTCGCGTGACGCTATCACGTGGCATTCAGCGAGAACGCAGGGGTCAACTCGTAGCTGTGCTCAATCTCCCGCCCCCGCCCCCCCCCCCCCCTCCCATCTCCGCATGCGCTCTTAGCTCAATCCGCCTCTTTCACAACCCCACTGCGCATGCGCAATCCCCTAGCGGCCAAGTCCCTAAGCAGTCCAGTAGGGGCAGCAGACGACATTCCCCACAGCTCCCGCACAAGCGGGAAGGGGTCGTGGTTGTATTTACATCGTTTGATTTTTTGTGTGTGCTCGTTGTGCGCGGAACAATGCCCACAACTTGTGCTGCGTTCCGCTGTAACTCGGAGTGCCGAAAAGGGAACGGTGTCGGCTTGTATCGCTTCCCGTCGGCCGCACGCGATCGGCTACGGCGGCTTGCGTCGCTCGCGTCGGCTCGGGTGTTGGGAACATTAGGCTTAGCATCCTCGCGGATATTTGATCGCTGCTATCTGTGCAACTGCGAATAACAATCCGCAACACAACTTTTCACTACACTATCATCCCCTTTCTCGCATGTGGAACTCTATTTAAGTTATAACTGCCGTTTGAGCGATCGGTGACCAAGACATCTGCGTAGCCTGTTTCGATGCTCCCGCGCAGGTATCGCCATCTCTCGGCCGCTCGGCGCAACGCGCGCCGCGGCGACCGGTCAGCGTATACGCTTGCATCGCGGCAGATATCTGATCGCCGCTTTTAAAATAAGCCCTGACAACAATCCCTAGCACAATTTTTCACCACACTAACACCTACTTTCTCGCATGTGGAACTTTTTAGCGATCAGATTGATTCAGAAGAGCAGCGACAAGCGCGGTTGCTACCGTGGTCTGCGCCGGTTCGAGCCGCTGAGTGCGCCGAGCTGGCAGGCGCGGCCGGCGTGTGCGCGGACTGTTTCCGAAGGCAGAAAACGCTTCACGATTGCTTGCTTTATCCATTTCTTGCGAACAAAAGCGCAGAATCTACAAATTCAGCTCAGCGATCATCGTAGTTGACCGTGGAGCAAAAACAGTGGGCGGAGCGACGCCGACGACGCATCTCATGCGCGCATCGGGCCGTCTCAAATTCACGCGTACGACTAGTCGTGGCGGCAGTCGTAACGATCAGTCGCATGCGAATCGCGTGTACCAATCGTACATGTGTCCAGCGCTTAAAGGCATTTTGCGAACTGCCGGCCTTTGTTGAGCTGGCGATCGCACTTCATGCCAGGCGACTCCAAGTACTGCTCGCTCTGCTACTCGGAAGGCACACCGGGCACACGGATCTGTCCGAGATTTCTTAGCCAGCCCTCATTCAGTGATAAGAAGCCGCCTGGTATTATGTGATGACCAGGGGCTGTCATCTTAAGGCGTTATAACACCAACACAGAAGAAAAACTTCGGCTGCTCCTCGCCGTAATGTGGGATTGCCGTGCATACAACGAGAACGCAGCCGGAGGAAACGCCGGCAAACCCTACGGCTTCAACTTCCGCTAGGCACGCTAGGTGGCAGCACACCGCAATGAAAGAGGCGGATTGGTAAGATAACGGGCTCTCCCTCCGTTTCTCTATTCGTTCCAAGTTCGACTACTGGCGGTGCCAGTAATTTCTTTTATTTGTTCGCATGAGTTTTCTGTTGATACAGACGGCCGTGACAGCCTCCTTGGCGGGTAGGCGCACAAAGCTTCGCTTTTAAAAAAACTCTCCTTCGTGCCTCTCCTTCGTTAGACGACTTGCAGATCCCACCACCGCTGCCTCGAGTCGATGTCGAAGAGCTGGTGGAAGTCTACAATGCTGAGGATGACTTGGCATCCACCATTCGCAGCGAACAAGACGACGACCTCTTCGATGCACATGACGACGATTACTAGCACCACAACTCTTCGAATCAACACTTATACTAAAATTTAACGATGTGTCCGACAATGCTCAGCTACAGGAGTTGCACCAGTCAAGTCTTGCGCGTGAGCGCAAGCTTCCCTGAATTTTCATCCGAATATGGCTCAAATTCTCTTCCTAATTTTTAATTACTTGTGGCCATGAAGTTCCCCTCGCTGACATGTAAACCATATCATATAATAGCTTTGTCAGCGTTGCATTTTGGTCGGGTAACAAATTTCCGCTTCTTTCTCAGATACGCCTAAGACAGATCTGAATCATTTCGAAAAAAAAAAACGCCTCAAAGGCTCCAAGTGACCTGTTCATGACAGCGTGCTCACTAATCACTACTGCGGCTTCCCGTTTTATGGAGAAAAAATCACCCGTGGCTGCCACTCATTCTACATGCTAGATAATTGGTATGTATTGAGCGTATAATGTTTCTGTAGAAAACAGGGGAGCTAATGCCGTGGGTTTGGACTTCTGCACTTTTCCTTTCCGCACTACGCAGGAACTACTTGGAGAGCACGTGGTGCCTGTGGGAGTTCCGCGTGGCGCAGCACCGCGCCCTGGAGGACAACATTAACCGCCTAATCCTCGTGGTTGTCGGCGAGGTCTGTGTGGAAGGCCTTGACCAAGAGCAGCAGCAGTACATGCAGTCTACGAACTACCTGCGCTGGGGGGAGACACATTTCTGGGACAAGCTACTCTACTCGATGCCAAAGAGAGACGTCCGGACAAGGGTCATCCCCAATGGGTTCACCCTAACACCTGTGGCTACACGCAGTGGCGAAAATTGACCAATTTATCAACGTCTTTATGACAGAGATGTTTGTGAAAGGCTTAAAAGAAGATCTGTACCGAACGACCAGTTTAAAATGTCCAGCACTGAGATGAGAACCAGTTTTGGACAGTGTTTTCTTCACTGCCAAGAAGACACGACCTACGAGTGGAGCTTCTGACGTGTGAACCTTGAGACCTGTGGCTGCGTTATGTGGGGATCGTCAATCGCTTGATCAACGGACCGATGGCTTTGCGAAGGACGTCGACGGAGAGCTGAAGCAGCTCACGCAGTTGGTAACTACCAGAACTGTGGCGACACCCACCTTTTGGACGCGCTGCCGCTCTCAAAGAGGGACACCAGACATGGGTAATCTCCCCCCTGCACATATCCGTGCCTGTTCTGCATGCTATGTTAGACACTAACCTTTTGAACATCATCGTTCTGGCCACTGTCTGCGTAGAAGGCTTTGATATGGGGGTGCACGACTGCTGCACGCGGACTGAAAAGGCGCTCCGAAATCTCCTTCTGAGACAAGCTGCTTTCATGGATAAATTTAAGAGAGCTGTCTGGGCAAGGATATGCCCAGCGTGTACACTTTCATAACCACGGCGTCCACCATCGCACGCTAAAGCGACATAAGCTATCACTTAAAGCAATTTTGTGAGAACTTTTCGCCTATGCATAAATGTTCCAGAGGCAAGGTACTCTGTGAGAGAACAGGCGCGCACCGTCTGGATAACTGCGCTTGTTGGTGGTGAATACGGTCGCCTAACATCAGTTTCTTGCATTATCTGGCGCGCAACTTGAATTCGGTTAAGACGCTTTAAAGAATAGAAGCCACTCATAGAAATATTTATATTTCACATAAAATAATTCACATCCAACATTTCCCCCTTTAGAAGGTTCAGTTTCATTCATTGTGTACTGTTCATTTTGTATCATTTTATATTTTTGCACAGCTGAAATTTATGCTCTCCACAAAACCTGATGCCGCCATTGTAATCCGGTTTGGTATGAAAGAACCGTTTCTTTGCCCAAAAAACAAAGCTCTTCGGCCGAGCGAATCGCCCGTGGCCTACCCATAGACCTGCGAACGGAAATTCAGATCATCATCATCAACATCATCATCATCATCATCATCACGGCTCCTTATGGTAGGCGTTATTGTATGGCGCTTAGGTCACACAGCGCACATTCAAGTCAGTTATTTCAAGCTTTTGGTCCCAGAGTAACAAATAAATGGCTAAGTCATGAATGGCAGTGACGTTGGTCTCGCTCCTGCAAAATGTTGCTGCTCCTCTGCTGTTGAAGACACGAATGGCATCCCCAATGCAAGAGGGACAATGACGGGTGGCCTGTTCCTCACTGACAAGGGAAGCAGTAAACAACTGAAGGGGAGTTGACTTGCAAACCATAAAGCACAGCGATGGCGGTCTCGGTACTCGCTGGCTGCATTTTTCCTGCCGCCTGAGAAGGGTTATCACAGCCACTCCTGGGCCGTGTCGAGGGTTTCTCATTACCGGGAGAGTAGTAACCCGACATGTTTTCGGGCGTCTTCGTTTTCTCCCAATCGACATATCCTTTTCGACGAGGACAAAACACTTCGCCGCTACAAAAGCTTCGCAGTTAGAGGAGATGGTGCGGGTTCATGCGCATTTGACCGTGCGAAAAGGCAAGGCAATGGGAAAAAAGCACACCGAAGTAAAGTGACAGTAAGGGTTTTTTAAAGACGATAGCCTTTGTTGGGCTACTTAAACGCGAAAATTTTAGTCTGTCTGTCTGTCTGTCTGTCTGTCTGTCTGTCTGTCTGTCTGCCTGCCTGTCTGTCTGTCTGTCTGTCTGTCTGTCTGTCTGTCTGTCTGTCTGTCTGTCTGTCTGTCTGTCTGTCTGTCTGTCTGTCTGTCTGTCTGTTTGCCTGCCTGCCTGCCTGCCTGCCTGCCTGCCTGCCTGCCTGTCCATATTATTCGGAATATTTGAGGCAAAATATAAATACATAACTGATTCTAGGAGTGTTCCTTTAATTAAAAATAGATGGCGTAATTTTCGCAATAGCGAACAAAAGAAAAGCTGTAAAAACAATAATAAACCCAGATCCGTCCAGTGTGAAATATGCTGAAAAGCGGAGCTGCGGTCCTCTTGTATCGGCTGGAACGTGAATGGGCGCTCGCCCGAGAATGGCAGCGCCGTCGCCGCGCGAATACTGCAGCAGTTCGTACAAAGAAATCTGGAGCTAAACGTCAGCGCCGGGAGGCTCCTTCCCCTCTCCCTCCCTTAGCACAAGGGAGAGGAACCCGACTTTCAAGATCACTGCGCGCATTATCGATGGGTGTGGGGACCGCTGGCAAGGCGGTTCCCAGACCTACTAATAGAGGCCACCTGAGGGTCACGGAACCTGCTCCTACTCCTGCGTGACGGACGACCTTTAGCAGACGAATGAAAAGGCTCAACCTTCAGTAGCTCCACTGTTCATATGTTAACCACAAACTACAAAAAAAAATTGGGGTCGCTCCGCAATAGTGGCGCGAGGAGTGGGCAAATAGCGACGCTTGCAGCCCAACCTTGCGTATTGTTGGTTCGGCTAAGTTAATGCGTGTTTATGATTCAAGACTCGGTCATGGTTTCTCCGTGGTTATGCTTCGAGGTTCGGTCAAGTTTTATGCCTGGTGTCGTCGTTAGGTCCCCAAAGTTAAATGAACACTCGGTCATTAAGGTCTGTACAATCTACGCGTCCCCCCCCCCCCCCCCCCGGCTTTGCGATTAAGCTCCAAGAGTAGCGGAGGGCGCAGCAAGACAAGCGTTTGCTCAAATTGTTTTTAACTCGTTCGGTGGCTACCGTTCGGCTGGTGTGGTCTGGCGTGTGTGATGCTAATTAAAAAGGTAATTAACGTTATCGTTCTCGGCCTTACGGCTTCTTTCATTCTGGCATTAATTCTTTTCTTTACACTATCAAAACTGCACCCCTCGTCGCAGCAAGCGAGAGAGCGAGCCACACCGCGACGCGTTTCGAAAGCCGTGCTCATGGCCTCCGAAATCGGCTGCCGGCGCCGCCGGTAGCCGATCGCGGAGTCCACGCCGTGCTTATATCAGTTGTATCGCACCAACGAGAGGCGGCGACACGAGCCCCGCCCGAGCGCTGCGAGTCAAAGCTACGGTGAAGCGGTGCCGGCGCGCGCTGGCGTCATAGGTCGGTGAGGTTTTTGTGCGCACGTTCGCCGGCTCAACCATCCGCTTAAACTGCATCACTGTTAAAAGGGCTCGCGCTAAAGCCTCCAGCTCGTGTCTCAAGCGCCAATTCGAACTCAGGAACAAAAAGCCCAAACATGCAGGTGACGCTCCAACAGTGTGAACGCAAGAAAATTGATTTGCATTCAGCAAACCTCGATAGCGTTTATTATGGGAAGACCGAGACAGTCCAGCAGCGTGGGAGAGAGAAAAAACAGTATCGCACGCCATTCACGTCCGAATCGGGAACGTGGGCTGGGGAGAGAGGAAAGGCAGTTAGATGGCAGAAGCAGCAGGAGGCTGTCGACTATCGACGACATTCGCAGCGAAGCGAGCAGATACGCGGCATTCTTTGTTGTTGTTGTCCTGCCTTTTGACACTGTGAAGTGAGCTCTGATATGTTTCATGCACTTGTTACCCCTAGCACTACTTTACCCCTACACTACTTTAAATTAACCTGCATTTAATGCCTATTTGCATGCATGTGCCTTTCGTGTTGACATGCAGCGTCTAGAGAAGGGCGTTTTCGTGAGATATCGTCTTTACACTCACCAAATGAGGCCAGGTCAGGAGGTGCAAGTTGTGTGAACGGACCGACGGGTCGATGTCTGGATGGATCGATGGATAGATGGAAGTGTGTGTATGGATGTGAGTATACGCCTCGAGCGCGGCCTGTAGGGGCGCCACTGAAATCCCCCTAGCGGCCCGCTTCGAAAGCAGGCGCGGGAGTCCCCGGCCCGCTCCCCACTGTCGCCGTTGCTTTTGGGGCTCGTTCAAGACAGCGATTTACCGTTTGTCCGCGTTCGAAATACCGAATAACGTGGAGCAGGCACTCTGTTTGCAAGCGTGGTATGTTCACGAGAGTATAAACGTTTATGACGCGAACTTAGTGATATCTATATGAGCGCCGGGCGTGTGTCACAGGCGGGCGTCCCGAAGCCAGAATTTGCATGCAGCTGATTGCAATTCCGCTGCCTTGAAATTTAGTGACTGTGTCTCCGTAAGCAGTGTTTCCTCCGATGGTCATGTAGCGGCCATACACACTATGATGTAAATCGACTTTGTGCACTTAGAAAATCTAGCGGAGCACTCATACCTGACAGCACGCAAGTTACGCCTGCCAATATCACATATCAGATATTGATCAGTACCATGAACAAGCCAATGCGGCATAAATTTCACAAACATTGTACCAAAGAAGTACGATAAATAATGCAAAATTATACTCCGGAGTCAGCACACGACGACAAGTTTAATGCTGGGTCGACTTGTCCCGAGGTGAGCGCTCGCAAAGATTCATCTGTTACATTTATCCTCGACGAGAAGCGTGAAAGTGGGCTTACAGAGTAATCCGCGTCCGTGACCAAACTCTTCTTCGAAACACCGTCATACGAGTCGTGACACAGGGAGACTGCAGAATCTAGCATAAACCGAAATCAGAGACCCTTATCAGATACGACACTCTTCCAACGAGCCCGTGTGTACGAGATTTCGGCGCGCGTTAAGGCTCCAGGTGGTCAAAATTAATCCGGAGCCCTCCACTACGGCGTGCCTCATCGTCCCCGTTGCGTCGGCGCGTTAAACCCTGCAATCAATCAATCAACTCTTCCAAGGACACCTCGTATCGCTTGTGAACTGCCTACCCTGCATTCTTCAAAAAATGAGTCCGCCGAGTGATCAGCCGTTTTTCAAGGCGAAAAACAAATGAAAAGTGAACACGCAGCTTGTGTGTGTGATTACTAAAACGTTCATTCGCTGATTTCGCTCCGCATTTGTAAACAACGATAGTTGAGCGTCCTCCTCCTCACCCCCCCCCCCCCCCCATGTCTAGCGAAATATCAGTACATTTCGCATCTAGTTGGTCTGGTGAATACTACCTTGCTCAAACAAACGTCTTTAGCATTTCAGAAGCTGCACTCGTTTTTTCTTTCATTCCCGTACGACTATTCTATTTATTCCTTACTTGCAGACCATTCATTTTCCCATGGTTTTATTAACATATACCTTGGTTCTTACTATAAGGCATGAGTGGGCACATATCTGACTTAACATTTTCTTTTCTGTACTTAACATTTTCGCGTGGCTTATATTCCCATAAAAGGCACAAGTTTTTGTCAGCTATTGGGTTATCACGTCCCCGAAACATATTTTTCTACGACGTACATATTCGAAGCAAAGCCGCATTTGTTGTCTGCGCTGCAAAACGAACCAACCTCTTACAGTGCCAATATCAGGTCTAAACGAGGCGACAATAAATAGAATTCACTTGTGCTGACGTGTTCGAAGGTGACAGCGGTGATATGCTGCTGCCATCGCCGACGCCCGCAAGAGCGGCCAAGAAGCGCGCAGAACCGCCTCCCCGTGTAGCTCTTGTTGGCGTTAGAGCGCTCTACCAAGACGCAGCTGTTTTTTTAAGTGCCCTAAACGTGCAGTTAACTTACAGACGTCACCATAACAAGTTGTTTAGAGCGCGGAAAGGCAAAGAGAAGCGAAAGAAAACCAAAACACTGCATGACCACATATCAGCCACGCAGCGCTAATCCCGCAAACGCCGCGGAGAAGCGGCGGCAGGCGGCGCAGCGATCGCTAATCTCGAGGCGTATAGAAGTATGTACGTATTTATGGGTCCAAGTGTGTGTGTTTGTGCACTCATATGTTCGCGCGTGTGTTATTGACGCATTGGCAACTCAGGACAAAGAGCGCCTTGGCTATGTTGTGCGGTGACTCAGTGCCATTTAATGCCATGTAATGCCAGAGGATAAAATATGTGTGACATGATTACGTCGTCCGTTATATTCTTAATATATTATGAATGTATAGGAGCTTTAGTGCAAGGTGGGAAGATGATGATGGCAACACATGGTAATGAAGCACCACGGATTACGCATGATATGCGGCAAACCTAACTTCATAAAACAGTCAAAAACGGGATTACGTTAAAATGCTGGGTCATGTGTCTAGAGTCCTAAAAAAATTTCGTGCCTTCGTGTGCTCTATTTGTACATTAAACTGTGACACCAACGACGGAAAGCTCTCCGGCTCTCCTTTACGTCTTATGCAAATTAGTCTCTGCGAATCAGCATATTCAACTTACATGAGCCTGTTTTGTTTTGTGTGTGTCTTCGTGTCGACCCACTTTGGATTTTATTCCGTAAAGCTTGTTTTATACCCGCGTATTCCGTTGTGGCTACCAATATTCCCGAATAATTTTTCTCAGGGTGCCTTGAGGTGACGACAGGAAACAACGAGTTACGCCCACAGTGTTTTGGAAGGCAGGAGCAGCTCAATTCCTGTCCGAAACTGCCCTGCTGCAATGACCTGGTGCCAGAAAGATGGCAATTTCAAGTACCAGATCCTATGGCCACATAATTTATTCCAATGTATGTATGTATGTATTTATTGATCATTGGAAAGGGAAGATCCACCAGCAGGCGTAAATTGTCTCGCCTAGGGGCAGGACACCGGAACGCCTGCTAGTGTAGAGGGGGGGGGATAGGCAAGAAAGAATACATAGGAATAGGAGGATAGGGGACCCTAGAGGCAGTGAAAAACAAATTTCTCTAACGTTTCTTTAAGTGAGCGGCTACGAAAATTGGAGATTTGTGCATAAGACTGATTTTCGTGTTATGGTTCGGTTGTTACTGCGTGCTTGACCTGGGAAGTTGGTCGTGTTCCAAGGCAGTGTTCTTGAAGTTCAAACTTTCCGTCCGTGAACAGCGCATAATATGGCACAGTGTGTTTCAGAGGTGTCGGGATAAAATTCTGTGCAGTTACATTTGTGTCCGAAGGACGCGAGTTTGATTTCCCGCCGCGGCGGCCGCTTTTCTGATGGAGGCGAAAAGCAAAAACGCCCGCGTATACGAGATTTCGGCGCCCGTTAAAGATCCCCAGGTGGTCAAAATTAATCCGGAGCCCTCCACTACGGCGTGCCTCATCGCCTGAATTGCGTCGGTGCGTTAAACCCTACAACCAATCAACTCAATAAGAGATCTGCCAACTGCAGGTACGCTGACTTACGTCATAGGCTTCCGCAAAAGACTGGGCGTGAAAATTTTAAACGATACTCGCAGGATGGCGCAAGAACGTTGGGAAACACTGACTCAAAAGAAAAACTGTCACTGTATGTTCCACGGCACAAAGGATGTCAGCCCACAAGGCCGCCGCAAGAACAGACAACTTCGTCGCAAGCGAAAATGCCTTCATTATTTGATATTAGACTCCTAATACTGCCCCCCCTAAAGCATGTCTTCCCAGCAATTCATTCGCGTATAGGTGTGAAGCCAACTTTAAGGAAGCTCAGTATATAGCGTCTAATAGGGATTAATTGGGTCCAATGGAGTTGTCTAATAAAAGGCCTTCATGCCATCGTACTTTGACATCACATTGCTTACATTACCCTAGAAGACAAAAGTCTTTCTAGCAATACAGACCTGCGCAGTTGTGAAGCCGATTCTAAAAGTGATCGGTAACGTACAGGTCCGCGCAGAAGTAAACGGAGCACGGGAGCGGTGGCCGAACTGCATCGCTGCGCCGCGTATGGGCGCCGACGGGAACCATGGAGCGCTGGTCAAAGAGTGTGTTCGCAGTGCCCCCGCTGCCCTATCTGATATGTTTAATCGCAGCTCTGCTGACGTGTCATGCTCGGCGAGACTGTATTCAAAAGCAGCGCGGGGCTATAGAGCGGCGCTGCTTGCATTGCCGCTCGCAGGCATCAGCGGCGAACGCATCCGCTGCTTATGAGCTGGACGAAGCTGCGCGCGCCCAAAAACGTTCCTTGTTGCGCGCTCTAAAGGGCGGCATAAAATTGTAGGCCGCTGTGGTTTGGCATAGCATGTCATTGCGATATATTTAATTTTAAGCCGGCAACAAAATTGCCCAGGACGATATATAAAGCACATTCACGGATATTTTCGCTGTTGGGGAAAAACATCGCGCTTCCGACATTTTTTTTTAAATATTGAGCTTGGCCCACGTTATTGCTTCCCGTCAGTCCAGGTCTGTCCTGACGGCAGGGAAATAAAAAAATTTCATGTGGTAGAAATTCTGTGTTACAAAACACCGTAAAGAATAGGTACAATCGTTGCCTGCTTTTACAGCCGGCCTCACAGGGTGCATATGTTATTGTGGCATTAACCCTTTCTTCCCCGTTGACGAGGATAGCCGTCATAAGATTTTGAACCAAATTAACCGATGACGAGTATGGTAGTAATCGGTCATGACGACTATACTAATCACCGGTCTTTTTAGGGCCTTCACGGCGCTTTTCTGCAAGACACTAGGGTAATGCAGTGAAGCCATCTTATCATTCAATGTGGAGTTTAAATCTGCAACACATTCTTAACTAATACAAGGTGCTCGTTAAAAATAATAACGCCGCTTTAAATGCAAAAACAAAATATGTGCCCTATGAGGCCCGCTGTAATAGCAGGCAATGATTGTACCTATTCTTTACGGTGTTCTCTAACACAGAATTTCTACCACATGGATTTTTTTTATTTCCCTGTCTTAAGAACAGACCTGGAGAGTGACCGGCAGCGATAACTTGGGACAAACCCAAAAGTAAAAAATAAATCCCGCAAGCGAGATTTTTTTTCCTGAACAACGAAAATGCTTGTGAATGTGCTTTTTATATTGACCAGGGCAATTTTGTTGCCGGCTAACAACTGATTATATCGCAATGACATGCTATGCCAAACCAGAGCGGCCTACAATTTTGTGCCGCCCTTTACAGCGCGCAACAAGGCACGTTTCAGGGCGCACGCAGCTTCGTCCAGCTCATGACCAGCAGATTCGGTCGCCGCTGGTGCCTGCGAGCTGCAATGCAACCAGCGCCCCTCTATAGCCTAGCGCTGCCTTTGAAGACCGTCTCGCCGAGCATGACACGCCAGCAGAGCGGCGATTAAACATATATCAGATAAGGCGGCGGTGGCAGGGCGAACACACTCTTTGACCGGCGCTCCATGGTTCCCGTCGGCGCCCATACGCGGCGCAACGATGCAGTTCGGCCACCGCTCCCGTGCTCCGTTTACTTCTGCGCGGACCTGTACATGAGTTCTAATAGAAATAATATTAAAAGGCGACGCTTTTTAAAGACGGTAGTCTTTCTTGGGCTACTAAAACGCAGAAAGTTTGGTCTGCCTGTATGACTGTCTGTCTGTCTATCTGCCCACCTGTCTGTCAGCCTGTGACTCGATTCAGCCACTCGGCGAAAGTGAAAACGAAACTGCGCTGTAGTCTTATATACCCAAAGCCATATCGACACGTCTAACTCCGGTGTTAATGTTCATACTTCTCAACATTGTTGAACAAGAACAAGACATTACGCGAATATAAGGCAGAAAATCAATACATGAGTGATATTTGTAGTGTTTCCTTATATAAAAATTCACGTATGCTTGGTTTTTGCTATACGAAAAAAAATACTACATCAACTGCAGAAACCTGTCGCCTGCTGTTGCCGGCGCCACTTGGCGGCATATAGAAAATCAAACGGCAACACAAACGATAGGTTTCACTAGATAGGCTCCACGTTCCGCTTGAAACACTCGTGAGGTAAGGACGTGGTTCTATAAACGTTATAGTAGGGTGTCTCGATTAACGAGCTTCTCTGACGTACGGCAGCGCTGCCGCCGAGGCACCCGACTTGGAGCAGTGAAACGCGGTAAATTTGAACTGACTTTGCAAGCCTCTAGCGTGTTTTATCTTGGCAAGAACGTGACGGGAGAGGAACAGCATGAGAGGTGAGCGAGAAAGAGAATTGAAACACTTACTTGCCAGGGGTGCCAGTTGACTATCGTCTTTCACCGACATTTGCAACGAAAGGAGCAGCCACACGGCCATTTTTTTACATTGGTATAACATTGCTTGCACGGCACCTAGATATGTTTCTTAGCAATGCATGTGTGTGCAGGAGGGAAGTCGATTTCAAAGGAGCTCGGCGTGTAACAACGCGGCTTGAGCAGTTTTTCGACAGTTCCCACTTGGCAGTTTCTTATAATTCCTTTCGGCGCTCAACGAATTCCGGTGGTTTGGATAATTGGAAATGAGGATGAACTCGTGTGTAGCAAAAAAAACCATAACGAGGAAAACGCAAGGGCCCCTTCATCGCTCTCAGTCTCATAACAGCCAGGCGAGCGTCAGTGAACATGTCTACGCTCTCATCCCAGGAAGTGGCAATAACCTAGCTTTACAGTGTCCTCCGTATGGTTGCGTTCTCCTATTCGAAAAGGGCCCCTTCGTGAAAAGCTATCATGGTGCCTACACTCAGGAAATTTTCGAGGCTATCAAAGGCGCGCCCTTCATGGGAGTGCCTGTCTGTGGCGCCTCACGTACGCCTAACGTACGTGCTGCGTACGCCTCACGTACGCAGCAACCACACGTACGCATAAACTAGCCGGCAACAAAGCCGGCAACAACCGGCAACAGCCATCACTGTATCCCGCTGCAGCACCGCAGCCAACCACCTGGCGAGAGTGAACTACCGGGTGGCGACAACCGCTTGAGGCCAACACGTCCATCATGCCATTGCATACACCGACCCAAAACGACCATTTTCGAGCCATTACATCCATTGCGCTAGCAAATAGATTCTGACAGCATGCCTATTGAGCGTGCCACAATATCCACCACACCAACACGTCAATCGAGCAACTTCGTCCAAGAACGTTTTAATACATCCATCCTGCTAGCATATCCAGTGTGCCATGACACCCACCACGACATCACATCGTAGAGCAGCCTCGCCCGCAATGAAATCCCCTGTTGCCTAGCTAATTACATTACAATTCTAGGTTTAACTCAGCTCTGCCTAACTCGACACAGCTAACAGCAAAAGGAACTACAATCCCAATAACTACAAACCACAGAGCAAACCACAGTGGTTTGCAGTGTGGTTTTATGCTATGTCAGCTTCAGTATCTTCATTCCCACTCTTTAAATGAACCTTTTTTTGTTTATTATCGCATACATTATACACCTCAAACTTACTTGGTTGAGGAATTACCATTCTGGTGTTAGAATGGCTACAGAACGGTTTCACTCTTTCGCAACACAGAAACAGAAACAAATTTGGGGCCATTTGCCGCGAATGAACTGGTAATAAAATGGACTAGATTTTTTACGCCGGCTGTAACAATTTTCAGCTGGGGTCTACGCAAGCATCACATTGCCAGACTAGTTCATGAAACAGCATCATTGCAATCAAAGCTTTCTTTGCTGTTTCACCTGAGTATGCCCTTTTGTGGATTCACGTGGATTCAGCCCCTGTGAAGCAACCATTAAAAATTCAGGAACCAACTCGCCGCTCGCTTACTCAGTTGATGGCGTGCTAGCGTGATCGACCGTGACGATGGAGCTGGCCTGAACATCTAACGAGCCAACACCTCTAATGATGCATGTAATGGCTCGTTGAATGTGCAGGCTCTTTGGATATGTCAACATATACAGCAAGAGCCCATCATATACCCGTCATTGTGGCTGTCGGCGTTTTCATTTTGGGGACATACATACACGTGCTCTTAACTATCAATGAACGTAATCATGGGCCGGCTCCCAAAGGTGTGAAAAGTGTTGGCTTTCAGGAGCTGAGCCGCTGCCGCAGCCGCCGCCGCCTATGAAAATCTATGAAAACGCATATCGGTCGTCTGTATTCTCGTTAGATGTTCCGAGAAGGCGTGGCTTCCCCCGTCGCCGTTTATGCGAAAAGGCGGGTGTGGTTTGGTGGTTTGCTTTTGAGAAGGGGTGCGGCACCGAGAATGTCATGTGGGCTGAAAGCAGCATGTGTATGAGGAACAGGACATAAGTCACTCGGAAGCACTGGATTTTTATTCTAGAGGAGAAATGCGGAGATGCCTGCTTTTCCACCGCGTCGTTAAGCATATTACAGTGTGTACACACGGTAAGAAGCTTAATGACGCGACGGAGAAGCGTACACACATGCAAGATGCTTAACGACACGGTGGAGAACAAGACGACCCCGCATTTGTCCGCTAGAATAAAACTCCAGTTTTAAGTGCGAATGCACTTCTTAAGCGACCCTGAACCTGCGTCCACCGGCGATGTCCGCATAACATACCCACGTGGGGGATTGGCCAGGAATCTCCTCGTCTTCCTTGGCAACGGGGGGAGATGGGCGCGCGCTGCCTGGCCGCTGACATGGCACATACCCACGTGGGGGATTGGCCAGAAATCGGGCGTGAGAAGGGCTAATGCACCCGCTTAAAGGAGTACTGACACGAAATTTCAAAGCTGAGATCCGCTCTAGCAATCAAGTACAACGACAACACAAATAGGTGTCTGTGAATAAATGCATCTTTCTTTCTTTGTAGTTGTGTGTGTGTGTGTGATCTCTCTTTCGCGAACATTACCGAACCGCGCAAATTCAACTCGTGCATTCGCACTTTCACATTCTTCCCCTCGGGGAAATGCGGGGAATTTTTCAAGTTTCATTCCACTAATTAACTAGAAAGTGTGCTCAACCGAAAATTACAAACGTGTTATTTTAAATGCAGAGCATTTCAGTAACTCACGATGTCACCCGCGTTGACGTCCGTAGTCGTAGTCCGCACCCCTCCCCCTGCACTATATATAAAAAAAATACTATCCGGCGCCTGGTTTCGATCCCTCGACCCTGCGGGCAGAACGCAATGTACATGGTGCTCTACCCACTGCGCCACAAAGCCGACACAGAATGGGAGGCTACGAACGCGCCTTATTTCCTTGACTCATTCAAACTACGTCAAGAAGCTGCTGATACAACGCATTCACTACCACCAACTCCCCAAACACTAAAAGTTAACGCAATACACCCACACCCTATGCGACGCATTTACTCGAGTCCCCCTCCCGGGGAGATGGGCCCAATTTTTTTAGTGCATTCCCTGTACTGAGCCCAGCTTCGCTGGTCATCCATCTTTACAGAGCGTGAGGGCCCTTGAAAGCATCTCTTATTTTGTGCAATTGGTGCTCGGACGGTACAGGTGGCAGTTCCAGGAGAGGCTCAACCGCTGGCGCAGTATGAGGGCCAAGCGGAACCCCTCCCGGCTGCCTCCCCGGCGTTCATTGGAGCGGTGGGCCCCGAACGCCTGATCCCAGCTGACTGAACGCCCGGTGGTGCCTTTCACTTAAAGGATGCTGGAGGGGCACTTTTGCCGGTGTCTTTCACTTCAGCACGCGCACATCAGCGTGCCGAGGACGGGCGCTCCTTTTTTTAGGGCCCGGCGCGTGCCCGCGATATCAGGCTGCACATTTTATGTGCAATGCACTTCTTAAGCGACCCTGAACCTGCGTCCACCGGCGATGTCCGCGCACGTGGAGATGGGCGCGCGCAGCCTGGCCGCTGACATAGCACATACCCACGTGGGGGATTGGCCAGGAATCTCCTCGTCTTCCTTGGCAACGGGGGGAGATGGGCGCGCGCTGCCTGGCCGCTGACATGGCACATACCCACGTGGGGGATTGGCCAAGAATCGGGCGTGAGAAGGGCTAATGCACCTGCTTAAAGGAGTACTGACACGAAATTTCAAAGCTGAGATCCGCTCTAGCAATCAAGCACAACGACAACACCAATAGGTGTCTGTGAATAAATGCATCTTTCTTTCTTTGTAGTTGTGTGTGTGTGTGTGTGATCTCTCTTTCGCGAACATTACCGAACCGCGCAAATTCAACTCGTGCATTCGCACTTTCACATTCTTCCCCTCGGGGAAATGCGGGGAAATTTTTAAATGCAGAGCATTTCAGTAACTCACGATGTCACCCGTGTTGGCGTCCGTAGTCCGCACCGCACCCCTCCCTACTATTTAAAAAAAAAGAAATACTATCCGGCACCAGTTTCGATCCCTCGACCCTGCGGGCGGAACGTAATGTACAATGCGCTCTAACCACTACGCCACAAAGGTAACACAGAATTGGAGGCTACGGACGCGCCTTATATCCTTGACTCATTCAAATTACTGCTGACGAGCGCTCTCTCGTCAGCAGTTGCCACAAGTGCAACAGCATTAACGTAACGCAAACTACTTAACGTCGTGCGCCCCCGGAAATGCTCTGCATTTGATCGTGCCCCTCGCGAGGGGGATGTTGCAATGCGTCTTCCTACTGGCCAGTACACTCGTCGCCATCTGTTGGATGTTGTGCGAACCCTTTGCAGCTGATGGCGCGCGATTTGAAACGACATTTGCATATGATCAAACTGAAAGGCTCTCCAAGAAAAACAAATACCAGGGCCAGAGTTTCTGCAGTGGATGTAGTTTTTCTGTTTTAAACTCATCGCCCCCACCCCCCTTTTTACGAACAGCCGACGGGTGCACCACCTCACGACCTCACTTCTGAATTCGCAACTACAAAGCCGGCAATTCAAATTGAAACCGCTGCAACGGCCCACCGTTTCTATGTGCGCGGAGCACTGGTTTCGTGACTGTTATTGCTGTTATGTTCTTTTTAAAACGGAGCTTCACCGGCTATGGATGCATGTATTAGCAACGACGCCCCTTAGAGGCTCGGGCTGTTGGCGTCTCACGTCGTCGTCGTAAGCTTCGTCTCATGTAGTCATGGTGCTAAAGCACCGAGAAACTCATTTGCGTCATGCGCTTGAACGCAGCGCGAACTAAAAAATACCGAGACCCTCACTTACTCATCTTTGAAGCACGAATCACTGTGGTTGTTTGTGCTTCAAAGACAGGAGACTCTTAGAGCAAAGCAGTATACCTCTCCACGCCAACGGTTTCATCTCCATTGGCAAAAACGCCAAGGCGCCAAGAATGCACTTTATGCTTCGCCCCTCCCCAGGTTTGACGCATGTGGAGATGGCCAGTGATTTTTTTTAAGGGAATCATACAGACAAAGCATAAGTTTGTTTTATACGAACGATTTCATGTCTTATTGTGCCCCCAGCGCTTGTCCGGACGGGAACGTTGCTTTAGTCACTGAGAAATTAATCAATTTAAGTTAAAGTTTTGACTCTCCCGCCAGATCAAGTCTTTTCTGGACGTCGGCAATGACTACACAAGAACCGCTCTGCAGACAATTGCGGCACGGCCTCCGCGATCGGCTGCCGGCGGCGCGACGTTGCGCCGCTGGCAGCCGATCGCGGAGGCCGTGATTGCGGACGATTGTTTACCGTTAGTCAACCTAGATGGCGCCACCATACCGCAAAGAACAGTTTTCTGCCTTAGCTTTGTTTTTGACCGTATTTGTACCTGCCTTGTTTTTGTTAAGGTAAAAAAATAATTGTTTCGTGAAACATGGTGTTCGCTCGAAAAATATGATCACGTATGACACCGTCGCTTAAGACAGTCGGGGAGTGCCGTCTGAGATAACCCCAAAGCACCGCAGTGGTGGAAAGATAAAACAAGCATATTGCGCGCAGTACCGACAGCAGTACGCATCGGTACTTCTATGTTTACGTGTATTTCATTAACTTCCGCTCTATATCCCCAAAATTCTTACTGCTATAAAAGAATATGCCCTAATTGTAAGCGTACTTAGCTCCTTCGGCAAGCTTATATATAAGCCCTGTCTTATTAAATGCAGAGCATTTCAGTAACTCACGATGTCACCCGCGTTGACGTCCGTAGTCGTAGTCCGCACCCCTCCCCCTACACTATATAAAAAAATACTATCCGGCGCCTGGTTCCGACCCCTCGACCCTGCGGGCGGAACGCAATGTACATGGTGCTCTACCCACTGCGCCACAAAGCCGAAACAGAACGGGAGGCTACGAACGCGCCTTATATCCTTGACTCATTCAAACTACGTCAAGAAGCTGCTGATACAACGCATTCACTGCCACCAACTCCGCAAACACTAAACGTTAGCGCAATACACCCGCCCCCTATGCGACGCATTTACTCGAGTCCCCCTCGCGGGGAGATGGGCCCAATTTTTTTCGGGCATTCCCTGTACTGAGCCCAGCTTCTCTGGTCATTCATCTTTACAGAGCGTGAGGGCCCTTGAAAGTATTTCTTATTTTGTGCAATTGGTGCTGGGAAGGTACAGGTGGCAGTTCCAGGAGAGGCTCAACCGCTGGCGCAGTATGAGGGCCAAGCGGAACTGGCGCAGTATGAGGGCCAAGCGGAACCCCTCCCGGCTGCCTCCCCGGCGTTCATTGGAGCGGTGGGCCCCGAACGCCTGATCCCAGCTGACTGAACGCCCGGTGGTGCCTTTAACATGAAGGATGCTGGAGGGACACTTTTGCCGGTGTCTTTCGCTTCAGCACGCGCACATCAGCGTGCCGAGGACAGGCGCTCCTTTTTTGGATTGCTTTTGCCGACCTCAGCCAATCGCAGAGCAGCCACATATGACATCATAGGTTCTGTTGCGGGAAAAGCGCTTGTGGGTCGCATGCCCATTCTCTTTTAGATGCGACTGCATCTCATTCACTCGCCTTGTCCCTCCATACGGAGTCGTTGTCCGTCCACACCCCTCCCCCATTCTCCTCGCCGCGCGAGCTGCGCTCTCCGCCGCTCACCCCCTCTCCTCTCTGAAAGCGAACACTCTCTCGCGAGGGGCATTGGATTGGATTCGATTGGCTTGGCTTGGCTTGGCTTGGCTTGGCTTGGATTGGATTGGATTGGATTGGATTGGATTTGGATTGGATTGAAGTGAAAATTGTTGGATTGTGTTGCGTCATAGCCGCGCCACGTTGCGTCATAGCCGCGGCAGGGGGTTCACGGGACGTTTCACGCGATGGGAGAATCAACCTAACGGAAACAGCAACGGAACCCCCTATGCGTCGCATCTACACAGGGGTTCCCACGAGGGTAGGTGGGAGTAATTTTTTCCCTAGTTATATAGCTTATTTGAGCAAAGTGTACATTAAAAGTGATGTCAGAATGATTCTATAGAGTCATACTGACACAAGTTTGGTTCATTCATACTGACACAAGTTTGGAAAGATTTCCTCGCTATAACGAGGCAATCTTTCGAATGAACCAAACTCCGGTTAGGGGCGACGCCCCTCCGGGGCTGGGGCTGTCGGCGTCTCATGTCGTCGTCGTAAGGGGCGTCTCATGTAGTAATGGTACTAAAGCACCGGGAAACTCGTTTACGCGCCGCACTAGAACGTAACGTGTACTAAAAAACACCGGGACACTCGCTTACGCCTTGCACTGGGGCTCTTCGTAAGGAGTACTAAAAAAACACCGGGGCACTCGTTGACATCTCGCGCTAAAGAGCTTCGTGTTTTCAAGACAAGAGGCTTTTACAGCAAAGCTATCTACCTCTACCCCCCCCCCCCCCCGCATGGTTTCATTTGAGTTGGAAAAAAGCCAAGGCGCCAAGAGTACACATATACACTACATGCTTCCCCCCTCCCCAAGTTTCACGTCAGTGGAGATTGCAAGGAATTTTATATTTGTTTTGTATGCATGGCCCATTTAATGTCTGAAAAAAAACAAATAAGCAAACCAAGGAAATCCCGGGCCACCTCCACAAACGTGAAATCTGGAAAGGAGCGAAGAATGAGTGCACAAATGCATTTAACGATTCTCTTTCTGGCCGTAAGTTGTCTTCGTGTTAAACGCCGCCGCAAGCAAAGAAGCATGCTAAGAAGTAGCGCGAGGCGTTGGAAAACGAGTGTCTCGGTGTGTTGTGTTAGTACGCGTTTTTGCCCATGGAGATGAAACTTTCTTGCGCGAGGCGTTAGAAAACGAGTGTCCCGGTGTTTTAGTACCATGACTATACGAGACGATTACGACAACAGGAGACGCCGACAGCCCGAACCCCTAAGGGGTTTTGCCCGTAATAAGTTTGACTTTGGCTCATCTTGAATTGAAACACGCAAGCTGATGCGAATTCTTACGAAGACGTTTTCTGAACTGACTTTCAAGAATGGTGCGCTTCAGTTTAGGCGGAAAAGGCATTTAAAATATGGAACAGGGCTTCAAGAACAGTATAACTTTACATAGTCAGCGGGTGAGTCCTCTTGGCACCACTAGAAGATGTTTTATAATTCTACCATAACATAACTTTCTTGGAAACGCCTTAAAGGGGCCAGGAAGACAAAACAAAAGTTTGGTTCATTTGAAAGATTGCCTCATTGGAATCATACTTACACCACTTTTACCGTAAACTTCGCTCAAATGAACGGCCTTCGCTAAAATAGAGCAGCCATGGACAACGTGATTACACTAGTTTCATGTCTGGAAGAGGAATTACATAAGAGATACGTTTCTATTGCCGTATTTTTAGACACTAAATCGGCATTTGACTCAGTTTTTCATGATGTCATTGTGACATCCCTTGCTGCTCTTGGATTTGGTGGAAAACTACGTTTGGATCTCAAGTTACATACAAGGGCGACAACTTTTCATGTCTACGCCGGAAGGCCCAACTTCCTACTATACTACACAAAAAGGAGTATCTCAAGGAGCCGTCTTGAGCCCTCTGCTATTCATCCTTACTCTTATGCATCTAAAGCGAGTACTCCCACCTGGCATCCACGTCACACTTTATGCGGACGATATCTGCATCTGGTGTGCGTCGCGATCACGTCGTACCACGCAGTAAAGGCTACAGAAAGCTCTCGCAAAAATATCTGCGTATCTTTCACCCAGAGGACTCCACCTATCTTCCGAGAAAAGTGTCGCCACTGCTTTTACTCGCAAGCACATGGCACGATATCCACTGGTTCTCGGAGGCCGCACCCTACAATATGTGCGAACCCAAAGATTCCTCGGAATCTGAATAGACCGAAATCTTTCCTGGGCTCCGGAAGTGAAGAAACTACGTACAAAAATAACCGCAATGTCAAACACCCTCGAGTATCTCGCTGGCAGTCGCTGGGGCAGTGACTGTTGCTCTATAGTACTGCTCTGCAAATCCTATGTAGACGGCTTACTGCGTTACAGCCTCCCTGTCCTTCAGAAGCTTCCGTCCACAAGCAGACAGCAGCTAGATGCGGCCAGAAACAACTGCCTCCGCGTCTGCCTCGGCCCCCCGATAGGGTCATCGTGCTTGGGTACGATCGCTGAAGCTGGCTGTCTACCTTTGGACGTGATTCGACTCCAGGAAACTGTGCGAATTCATCTACGCCATCGTCTGCACGCCAAAAGCCATACACTAACCCGCACGGCTGAAAGTGGTAATTCCAGTTTCGGGTAAGCACTCAGGACACTAAATATTTCCGTTCCTACCCAGACCCCAAAAGCAATGCCATCTAATTTTCTATCCTCGACCCTTTCGCCCCTACATATCAGATACAACATCCCGGGAATTGACTCCAAAAAGAGCATGCCTCAAAGTGGACTACTACAATTAACACTTCACCATATCAACCGGCTGTATACTGAAGAAAACCACATCTTCACAGATGGCTCCTGCACACCTGAGCGCAGTTCCTCCGGAATATTTATGCCCTCTACTGGCCAGACGTTCTCCTATCGCCTCGAGCGTGTGACATCATCTATGAGCGCCGAGCTTCACGCCATCAAGGAAGCTATGCGCTACATTTTACGCCAGCGGCCAAAGCAGTGGGCTGTTTTCACGGAATCGAAGGCGGCTCTCCAAAGCCTGCAACGCAGCGACTGCTTCACCATTCATGAACATGCCTCTCGTGACATCACATACCTGCACCACCTTGCCAAAGACGCTGGACACCGCATAGCGTTTCAGTGTATTCCCGGTCACTGTGGTGTTCTAGGAAATGAGAAGGCGGATGAACTGCTCGCAGGGGCCTGGATATGCGCAATGTGAGGAACATTTTCTGCACTAAGCGTGATGCCACAACTATGGCGAAGGTGCTCGTTTTAATGGAACGGAACCGTCTCTGGTCCCTTCCAGATCACCACCATGCCTTCCTGCGCCACTTAGACCCTGAGCTCCAGATGAGGCTGCCAGATGTACTTCCGCGCCGATTAGAGACGCTATACCACCGACTTCGTCTCAACGCAGCGCTTACGAAGTCATACCTTTTTCGGCTTGGTATTACGAAAAACCCTTACTGCGACCACTGCGGATCATTGGAAACCGTGGAGCATCTGCTACTGGAATGGCCTGCATATATCAACGCAAGGTGCAGCCTTGAGCAGGATCTAGAGCGCCTCATGCCAGCACCAATTACCTTGAAAGCACTCCTTGGTCTATGGTCATCCCCACCAGCTCAACGCGAAGTACTGTCGGCGTTGTTCACCTATCTGGACAGGATTGGCGTCATTGCAGTGATTTAGAGGTAAAAATGAAAAACAGACTTTTCAATCACACTACTGACACGAACTGAACGTCAACTTTTTGTTATTTTTCTCTTCTATTTCAATCACCTTCTTCCTCTTTCTTCTGCTCTGTAATCTATCTGCATTTTCTTTCCCCCTTACCCCTCCTCCGCCGAGTAGCATGTCTGGGTCGAAATTCCGGCAAACATCTCGGCTTTCTCTTCTAATAAAGAGCCTTCTCTCTCTCAAACGGGAATGGCCAAGCGACCTACTAGCTCATTTCCCACAACAAACCTATGATGTCATACCAGCCAGCTCTGCGGTTGCCGGAGGCCTGCAAAAGCAAACGAAAATTAGGCAGAGCTTATAAGCTTGCCTTTACGTCTTACGCAAATTATTCTCTGCGAATCAGCATATTCCACTTCCATGAGAATGTTTTGTTTTGTGTGTGTCTTCGTGTAAACCCACTTTGGATTTTATTCCGTAAAGCTTGTTCTATACCCGTGTATTTCGTTGTTGCTACCAATATTCGCGAAGGATTTTTTCCTGGGTGACTTGAGGTGACGACAGGAAACAACGAGTTACGCCCACAGTGTTTTGGAAGGCAGGAGCAGCTCAATTCCTGTCCGAAACTGCCCTGCTGCAATGACCTGGGCCCTTTTGCCCGTACGCATAAGTCCCCGATTAAGTTCCCGCTTTCAAAAAAGACGCCAATAAGACGAAGTCAGCCACGGCAAACAAGCCGGTTGACAGAAAACCCGACGGAAACACTACCTTAACCGAGCGTTTGTATCAGTTTCGGGCAAACGACTTATGACCTAGACAGAGCTGAAGTCGTAGTTGAGAACTTATTCCCACACTTATCGCGTTCGGGCAAACCGGCGCTGGTGCCAGAAAGATGACAATTTCAAGTACCAGCTCCTACGGCCACAAAATTTATTCCTATGTATATATGTATGTATTTATTCTTCATTGGAAAGGGAAGATCCACCACCAGGCGTAAATTGTCTCGCCTAGGGGGCGGACACCGGAACGCCTGATGGTGTGTGTGTGTGTAGGGGGGGGGGGAGGAAAGAATACATAGGAATAGGAGGATAGGGGACCCTAAAGGTAGTGAAAAACATATTTCTGTAAGGTTTCTTTAAATATAGAGCGGCTACGAAAATTAGAGATTTGTGTATAAGACTGATTTTCGTGTTATGGTTCAGTTCTTACGGCGTGCTTGACCTGGGAAGTTGGTCGTGTTGGAAGGCAGTGTTCTTGAAGTTCAATCTTTCTGTCCGTGAGCAGCGCATAATATGGCACAGCGTGTTTCAGAGGCGTCGGGATAAAATTCTGTGCAGTTACATTTGTGTCCGAAGGACGCGAGTTTGATTTCTGGCTGCGGCGGCCGCTTTCTGATGGAGGCGAAAAGCAAAAACGCCCGTGTGTACGAGATTTCGGTGCACGTTAAAGATCCCCTGTGGTCAAAATTAATCTGGAGCCCTCCACTACGGCGCGCCTCATCGCCTGCGTTGCGTCGGCGCGTCAAACGCTACAATCAATCAACTCAATGAGAGATCTGCCAACTGCAAGTAAGCAGACTTACGTCATCGGGTTCTGCATAAGACTGGGCGTGAAAATTTTAAGCGATACTCGCAGGCGGGCACAAGAAGGTTGGGAAACACCGACTCACAAGAAAAACTGTCACTGTATGTTCCACGGCATAAAGGATGTCAGCGCACAAGGCCGACGCAAGAACAGACAACTTCGTCGCAAGCAAAAATGCCTTCATACTTTGATATTAGACCCGTAATACTGCTCCCCCCTAAAGCATGTCTTCCCAGATATTCATTTGCGTATAGGCGTGAAGCCAACTTTAAGGAGGCTCAGTATATAGCGTCTAATGGGGATAAACTGGGTCCAATAGAGTTGTCTAATAAGAGGCCCTCATGCCATCGTACATTGTCATCACACTGCTTACATTACCCATAGAAGACAAAAGTCTTTCTAGCAATACAGACCTGCGCAGTTGTGAAGCCGATTCTAAAAGTGATCGGTAACGTACATGAGTTCTAATGGAAATAATATTAAAAGGCGACGCTTTTTAAAGACGATAGTCTTTCTTGGGCTACTAAAACGCAGAACGTTTGGTCTGTCTCTATGCCTGTCTGTCTGTCTGTCTGTCTGTCTGTCTGTCTGTCTGTCTGTCTGTCTGTCTGTCTGTCTGTCTGTCTGTCTGTCTGTCTGTCTGTCTGTCTGTCTGTCTGTCTGTCTGTCTGTCTGTCTGTCTGTCTGTCTGTCTGTGACTCGATTCAGCCACCCGGCGAAAGTGAAAACGAAACTACGCTGTAGTCTTATATACCCACAGCCAAATCGACACGTCTAAGTCCGGTGTTAATATTCATAATTGTCAACATTGTTGAACAAGAACAAGACATTACGCGAATACAAGGCAGAAAATCAATACATGAGTGATAGTTGTAGTGTTTCCTCATTTAAAATATGCTTGGTTTTTGCAATAGGAAATAAAATACTACATCAACTGCAGAAACCTGTCGCCTGCTGTTGCCGTCGCCACTTGGCGGCATATAGAAAATTAAACGGCAACACCGACGAAAGGTTCCACTAGATAGGCTCCACGTTCCGCTTGAAACGCTCGTGGAGTAAGGACGTGGTTCTATAAACGTTGTAGTAGGGTGCCTCGATTGACGCGCTTCTACGACGTACGGCAGCACTGCCGTCGAGGCACCCGACTTGGAGCAGTGGAACGCGGTAAATTTGAATTGAGTTTGCAAGCGTCTAGCGTGTTTTATCTGGTCAAGAACGAGATGGGAGAGGAACAGCATGAGAGGTGAGCGAGAAACAGAAGGGAGGCATTTACTTGCCAGGGGCGCAAGTCGACTATCGTCTTTCACCGACATTTGCAACAAAAGGAGAAGCCACACGGCCATTTTTTTTTACTTTGGTATAACATTTCTTGCACGGCACGTAGATATGTTTCTTAGCAATGCATGTGTGTGTAGGAGGGAAGTCGATTTCAAAGGAGCTCGCCGTGTAACAACGCGGCTTGGGCAGTTCTTCTACAGTTCCCACTTGGCAGTTTCTGATAATTTCTTTCTGCTCTCAACGAATTCCGGTGGTTTGGATGATTGGAAATGAGGAGGAACTCGTGTGTAGCAAAAAAAAAACATAACGCGGAACACGCGAGGGCCCCATCATCGCTCTCAGTCTCATAACAGCCAGGCGAGCGTCAGTGTAAGCATGTCTACGCTCTCATCCCAGGAAGTGGCAATAACCTAGCTTTACAGTGTCCTACGTATAGTTGCGTTCTCCTATTCGAAAAGGGCCCCATCGTGAAAAGCTATCATTGTGCCTGTACTCAGGAAATGTTCGACGCTATCAAAGGCGCGCCCTTCGTGGGAGTGCCTGTCTGTGGCGCCTTTGGGGAAGGGTAAGGTTTGACTCTTCGCCGCTTCTTTATTTTACTTCTTGTCCAGTTTTCTTGTTCGCTGAAGATCTGCACGAAGGGAGAGTAGGCCGCACGGAGCGGGCGGATATGTGACGTCGCAACACGTCGCCGGATGAACCGTCTTCACGGAGCACCCACACGTACGCAGAAACTAGCCGGCAACAAAGCCAGCAACAACCGCAACAGCCATCACTGTATCCCGCCGCAGCACCGCAGCCAACCACCTGGCTAGAGTGAACCGTCTTCACGGCAACCGTCTTCACGGCAACACAAGAAAAACTGTCCCATTACAATTCTTACATTACAATTCTTGTTTCTGTTGACCATGAAGGATGTAGGGCTCCGTCAAGTTGCTGAGTGCAGCTTTTTACCCTATTTTCCGCCATAACGGTGTACGTTTATGGAAATAAACTACAACTTCAACTTCAACTTCAACTACCGGGCGGCGACAACCGCTTGAGGCCAACACGTCAATCATGCCATTGCATCCACGGTGCCAAAACGACCATTTTCGAGCCATTACGTCCATTTTGGTAGCAAATACATCTGACACCATACCTATTGAGAAAATACACCAAATGTAAGCCAGTACATCCAGCGTGCCGCAATATCCTCCACGCCAACACGTCCATCGAGCAACTTCGTCCAAGAACGTTTTAATACATCCATCCTGCTAGCATATCCAGTGTGCCATCACACCCACCACGACATCACATCGTAGAGCAGCCTCGCCCGCAGACGAAATCCCCTGTTGCCTAGCTAATTACATTACAATTCTAGGTTTAACTCAGTTCAGCGTAACTCGACACAGCTAACAGCAAAATGAACTACAATCCCAATAACTACAAACCACATTGCAAACCACAGTGGTTTGCAGTGTGGTTTTATGCTATCTCAACCTTCAGTATCTTCATTTCCACCCTTTAAATGAACCTTTTTTTTGTTTGTTATCGCATACATTATAGACGTCAAACTTACTGGGTTGAGGAATTACCATTCTGGTGTTAGAATGGCCAGAGAACGGTTTTACTCTTTCGCAACCTAGAAACAGAAACAAATTTGGGGCCATTTGCGGCGAATGAACTGGTAAAAATTATGGACTAGATTTTTACGCCGGCCGTAAAATTTTCCGCAGGGGTCTATGCCAGCGTGTCGCATTGGCAGACTAGTTCATGAAACAGCATCATCGCAATCAAAGCTTTCTTTTCTGTTTTACCTGAGTATGCCCGTTCGTGGATTCATGCGATGAATAAGCCCCTGTGAAGCAACCACTAAGAATTCAGGAACCAACACGCCGCTCGCTTACTCAGTCGATGGCGTGCTAGCGTGATCGACAGTGACGATGGAGCTGGCCTGAACATCTAACGAGCCATCACCTCTAATGATGCATGTAATGGCTCGTTGAGTGAGCAGGCTCTTGGGATATGTCAACATAATACAGCAAGAGCCCATCGTATACCCGTCATTGCGGCTGTCGGCGTTTTCATTTTGGGGACATACATACACGTGCTCCTAACTATCAATCAACGTAATCATCGGCCAGCTACCAGAGGTACGAACAGTGTTGGCTTTCAGGAGCTGAGCCGCTGCCGCCGCCGCCGCCGCCGCCTATGAATATTTATGAAAACGCACATCGGTCGTCTGTATTCTCATTAGATGTTCCGAGAAGGCGTGGCTTCCCCCATCGCCGTTTATGCGAAAAGGCGGGTGTGGTTTGCATTTGAGAAGGGGTGCGGCACCGAGAATGTCATGTGGGCTGAAAGCAGCATGTGTATGAGGAACAGGACATAAGTCACTTGGAAGCACTGGATTTTTATTCTAGCGGACAAGTGCGGTGATGCCTGCTTTTCCACCGCGTCCTTAAGTATCTTACAGTGTGTACACATGGTAAGATGCTTAATGACGCGACAGAGAAGCGTACACACATGCAAGATGCTTAACAACGCGGTGGAGAAGAAGACAACCCCGCATTTGTCCGCTAGAATAAAAAAAACTCCAGTGCTTCAAGTGCTTCCAAGTTTCATTCCGCTAATTAACTTGGAAGTGTGCTCAATCGAAAATTACAAACGTGTTATTTTTTTGTGCACTCCCTGTACTGAGCCCAGCTTCGCTGGTCATCCATCTTTACAGAGCGCGAGGGCCCTTGAATGTATTTCTTATTTTGAGCAATTGTTGTTGGGGAGGCACAGCTGGCAGTGCCAGGAGAGGATCAACCGCTGGCGCAGTATGAGGGCCAAGCGGAACCCCTCCCGGCTGCCTCCCCGGCGTTCATTGGAGCGGTGGGCCCCGAACGCCTGATCCTAGCTGACTGAACGCCCGGTGGTGCCTTTAACTTGAAGGAGGCTGGAGGGGCACTTTTGCCGGTGTCTTTCGGTTCAGCACGCGCACATCAGCGTGCCGAGGACGGGCGCTCCTTTCTTAGGGCCCGGCGCGTCCCGCAAAAGCAGGCTGCACATCTTTAAAACGGAGCTTATGCGGCTATGGATGCATGTATTAGGAACGACGCCCCTTAGAGGCTCGGGCTTTCGGCGTCTCAGGTCGTCCTCGTAAGCGTCGTCTCATATAGTCATGGTGCTAAAGCACCGAGAAACTCGTTTGCGTCTCGCGCTTGTACGCAGCGCGTACTAAAAAAATACCGAGACCCTCATTTACTCAGCTTTGAAGCACGAAGCGCTGTGGCTCTTTGTGCTTAAAAAAGAAGAGACTCCTACAGCAAAGCTGTATACCTCTACACCCCAATGGTTTCATCTCCGTTGGCAAAAACGCCAAGGCGCCAAGAAGACACATTATGTTTCGCCCCTCCCCAGGTTTAACGCATGTGAAGATGACCAGGAATTTTTTTTAGGGAGTCATACCGACAAAACATAAGTTTGTTTTATACGAAAGATTTCATGTTTTATTGTGCCCCCAGAGCTTGTTCGGAAGCAAACGTTGCTTTAGTCACTAAGAAATCAATCAATTTATGTTAAAGTTTTGATTCTCCCGCCAAATCAAGTGTTTTCGGGACGTCGGCAATGACTACACAAGAACCGCTCTGCAGACGATTGCGGACGATTGTTTGCCGTTAGTCAACGTAGATGGCGCCCCCATACCGCAAAGGACTGTTTTCTGTCTTAGCTTTGTTCTTGACCGTATTTGTACCTGCCCTGTTTTTGTTAAGGTAAAAAAATAATTGTTTCGTGAAACATAGTGTTCGCTCGAAAAATATGATCACGTACGACACCGTCGCTTAAGACAATCGGGGAGTGTCGTCTGAGATAACCCCAAAGCACCGCAGTGCTGTGTAGCTAAAACAAGCAGAGTGTGCGCAGTACCGACAGCAGTACGCATCGGTACTTCTAGGTTTACGTGTACTTTCGTAACTTCCGTTTTTTACCCCACAATTCTTATTGCTATCAAAAGAATATGCCCTAATTGTAAGCGTACATAGCTGCTTCGGCAAGCTTATATATAAGCCCTGTCTTATTTGGGTTTGCTTTTGCCGACCTCAGCCAATCGCAGAGCAGCCACATATGACATCATAGGTTCTGTTGCGGGAAATGCGCTTGTGGGTCGCATGCCCATTCCCTTTTTTCCTAATTATATAGCTTATTTGAGCAAAGTGTACATTAAAAGTGATGTCAGTATGATTCTATGGCGTCATACTGACACAAGTTTGGTTCATTCCTACTGACACAAGTTTAGAAAGATTTCCTTGTTATAACGAGGCAATCTTTCGAATGAACCAAACTCCGGTTAGGGGCGACGCCCCTGAGGGGCTGGTGTTGTCGGCGTCTCATGTCGTCGTCGTAAGGGGCGACTCATGTAGTAATGGTACTAAAACACCGGGAAACTCGTTTCCGCGTCGCACTAGAACGTAACGTGTACTAAAACAACACCGGGACACTCGCTTACGCCTTGCGCTGGAGCTCTTCGTAACGAGTACTATAAAAACACTGGGACACTCGTTGACATCTCGCGCTAATTTGCTTCGTGTTTTAAAGACAAGAGGCTTTTACAGCAAAGCTGTCTACCTCTACCCCCCCCCCCCCCCCCCATTGGTTTCATTTGCGTTGAAAAAAAAGGCAAGGCGCCAAGAATACACATATACACCACATGCTTACCCCCTCCCCAAGTTTCACGTTAGTCTAGATTGCAAGGAATTTTATATTTGTTTTGTATGCATGGCCCATTTAAAACAAACAAATAAACAAACAAAACAAGCAAAAAAAAACCATCCCCCTCGCGAGGGGCACGGTGAAATGCAAAGTATTTTCGGGGGGCGCACGACGTTAAGTAGGTTGGGTTACGTTAATGTTGTTGCAGTTGTTGCTGTGTGTTGTTTTTAAAGCGTAGCGCTTCCAGGCTGGACACTTTGTGCGTGCAAGTGGTCTTCTATTTTTCCTTTTCTCTGGCACGGAGTGCGCGCGCTTGTAAAGGCGTTCTTCACGCCGCTTTTGCGGCATTTTATCTGGTTCGAAAGAAATTGACAGCGAGAGCGAACGCCGAGAACCCCCCATCACGGCACGACGGCGCCACGACCACGTAACGACCACGTCACGATCACGCCACAACTGTTGTTGCTCCCGCGCAAAACTACGACGCATGTGCGCCCCACCTGTTGCTGAACGCGATCCGAGCACGCAGAGAACACGCGAGGAGCAGCGGAGACAAGGCGAGGAGGAGTGGGGGAGAGGACGCACCTGGAATGGCTGTTGCGGACGCCGAGGCACGCCGACAATGCCGGGTGACATCGTGACTTAAAGAAATGCTCTGCATTTAAAAATCGCGGACCACCTCGACTAACGTGAAATCGGGAAAGGAGCGAATAATGAGTGCACAAGTGCATTTAACGATTGTAAGTCTCTCTTGCCGTAAGTTGTCTTCGTGTTAAACGCCGCCGCAAGCAAAGAAGCATGCTTAGAAGTAGCACGAGGCGTTGCAAAACTAGTGTCTCGGTGTGTTGTGTTAGTACGCGTTTTTGCCCATGGAGATGAAACGTTCTTGCGCGAAGCGTTGGAAAATGAGTGTCCCGGTGTTTTAGTACCATGACTATACGAGACGATTACGACAACAGGAGACGCCGACAGCCCTAGCCCCTAAGGGGCTTCGGCAGTAATAAATTTGGCTTTGGCTCATTTTGAATTGAAACACTCAAGCTGATGCGCATTCTTAGGATAACATTTTCTCAACTGACTTTCAAGAATGGTGCGCTTCAGTTTACACGGAAAAGGCATTTAAATTATGCAACACGGCTTCAAGAACAGTATAACTTTACATAGAGAGCGGGTGAGTCCTCTTGGAACCATTAGAAGCGGTTTTAAATTTCTTCCGTAAGATAACTTTCTTGGAAACGCCTCAAAGGGGCCATGAAGACAAAACACAAGTTTGGTTCATTTGAAAGATTGCCCCGTTGGAATCATGCTTACACCACTTTTACCGTAAACTTCGCTCAAATGAACGGCATTCGCGAAAATAGAGCAGCCATTGACAACGTGATTACACTAGTTTCATGTCTGGAAGAAGAGTTACATAAGAGATACGTTCCTATAGCCGTATTTTTAAACATTAAATCGGCATTTGACTCAGTTTTTCATGATGTCATTCTGACATCCCTTGCTGCTCTTGGATTTGGTGGAAAACTGCGTTTGGATCTCAAGTTACATACAAGGGCGACAACTTTTCATGTCCACTCCGGAAGGCCCAACTTCCTACTATACTACACAAAAAAGAGTACCTCAAGGAGCCGTCTTGAGCCCTCTGCTATTCAACCTTACTCTTATCCATCTAAACCGAGTACTCCAACCTGGCGTCCACGTCACACTTTATGCGGACGATATCTGCATCTGGTGTGCGTCGCGATCGCGTCGTACCACGCAGCAAAGGCTACAGAAAGCTCTCGCAAAAATATCTGCGTATCTTTCACCCAGAGGACTCCACCTATCTTCCGAGAAAAGTGTCGCCAGTGCGTTTACTCGCAAGCACATGAAGCGATATCCACTGGTTCTCGGAGGCCGCACCCTACAATATGTGCGAACCCAAAGATTCCTCGGTATCTCACTGCAGTCGCTGGGGCAGTGACTGTCGCTCTATAGTACTGCTCTGCAAAGCCTATGTCGATGGCTTACTGCGTTACAGCCTCCCTGTCCTTCAGAAGCTTCCGTCCACAAGCAGACAGCCTCTAGATGCGGCCAGAAACAACTGCCTCCGCTTCTGCCTCGGCCTACCGAAATGGTCATCGTGCTTGGGTACGATCGCTGAAGCTGGATGTCTACCTTTGGACGTGATTCGACTCCAGGAAACTGCGCGAATTCATCTACGCCATCGTCTGCACGCCAAAAGCCATACACTAACACGCACGGCTGAAAATGGTAATTCCAGTTTCGGGCAAGCACTCAGGACACTAAATCTTTCCGTTCCTACCCAGGCCCCAAAAGCAATGCCATATAATTTTCCACCCTGGACCCTTTCACCCCTACATATCAGATACAACATTCCCGGAATTGACTCCAAAAAGAGCATGCCTCAAAGTGGACTCCTACAATTAACACTTCAGCATATCAGCCGGCTGTATTCTGAAGCAAACCACATCTTCACGGATGGCTCCTGCACACCTGAGCGCAGTTCCTCCGGAATATTTATTCCCTCTACTGGCCAGACGTTCTCCTATCGCCTCGAGCGTGCGACATCATCTATGAGCGCCGAGCTTGACGCCATCAAGGAAGCTATGCGCTATATTTTAGGCCAGCGGCCAAAGCAATGGGCTGTTTTCACGGACTCGAAGGCGGCTCTCCAAAGCCTGCAACGAACCGACTGTTTCACCATTCATGAACATGCCTGTCGTGACATCACATACTTGCACCACCTTGCCAATGACGCTGGACACCGCATAGCGTTTCAGTGGATTCCCGGTCACTGTGGTGTTCTAGGAAATGAGAAGGCGAATGAACTGCTCGCAGGGGCCTGGATATGTGCAATGTGAGGAAGATTTTCTTCACTAAGCGTGATGGTGAAGGAACTATGGCGAAGGCGCTCGTTTTAATGGAACGGAACCGTCTCTGGTCCCTTCCAGGTCACCACCATGCCTTCCTGCGCCACATAGACCCTGAGCTCAAGATAAGGCTACCAGAGGTACTTCCGCGCGGATTAGAGACGCTATACCACCGACTTCGTCTCAACGCAGCGCTTACGAAGTCATACCTTTTTCGGCTTGGTATTACGAAAAACCCCTACTGCGACAACTGCGGATCGTTGGAAACCATGGAGCATCTGCTATTGGAATGTCCTGCATATATCAACGAAAGGTGCAGCCTTGAGCAGGAACTAGAACACCTCATCCCTAGACCAATTACCTGAAAGCACTCCTTGGTCCATGGTCATCCTCACCAGCTAAACGCAAAGTATTGTCGGCGTTGTTCGCCTATCTGGACAGGATTGGCGTCATTGCAGGGATTTAGAGTTAAAAATCTAAAACAGACTTTTGAATCACACTACTGACACGAACTGAATGTCAACTTTTTGTTATTTTTCTCTTCTATTTCAATCTTTCTTCCTCTTTCTTCTGCCCTGTAATCTATCGGGCCTTTTCTTTCCCCCTTTCCCCCTTCCCCCGCCGAGTAGCATGTCGGTGTCGAAATTCCTGCAAACATCTCGGCTTTCTCCTCTAATAGAGAGCCTTCTCTCTCAAATGGGAATGGCCATGCGACCCACCAGCTCATTTCCCGCAACAGAACCTATGATGTCATACCAGCCAGCTCTGCGATTGCCGGAGGCCTGCAAAAGCAAATGCAAATTAGGCAGAGCTTATAAGCTTGCCTTTACGTCTTATGCAAATTAGTCTCTGCGAATCAGCATATTCAACTTCCATGAGCCTGTTTTGTTTTGTGTGTGTTTTCGTGTCGACCCACTTTAGATTTTATTCCGTAAAGCTTCTTCTATACCCGTGTATTCCGTTGTTGCTACCAATATTCCCAGAGAATGTCTCCCCGGGTGACTTCAAGTGATGACAGGAAACAACGAGTTACGCCCACAGTCTTTTGGAAGGCAGGAGCAGCTCAATTCCTGTCTGAAACTGCCCTGCTGCAATGACCTGGTGCCAGATAGATGGCAATTTCAAGTACCAGCTCCTATGGCCACATAACTTATTCCTATGTATATATGTATGTATTTATTGTTCATTGCAAAGGGAAGATCCACCAGCAGGCGTAAATTGTCTCGCCTAGGGGGCGGACACCGGAACGCCTGATGGTGTATAAGGGGGGGGTGGGGATACGGAGGAAAGAATACATAGGAATAGGAGGATAGGGGACCCTAAAGGTAGTGAAAAACATAATTCTGTAAGGTTTCTTTAAATCTAGAGCGGCTACGAAAATTAGATGATTTGTGCATAAGACTGATTTTCGTGTTATGGTTCGGTTCTTACTGCGTGCTTGACCTGGGAAGTTGGTCGTGTTCGAAGGCAGTGTTCTTGAAGTTCACACTTTCCGTCCGTGAGCAGCGCATAATATGGCACAGCGTGTTTCAGGGGCGTCGGGATAAAAGTCTGTGCAGTTACATTTGTGTCCGAAGGACGCGAGTTTGATTTCCGGCCGCGGCGGCCGCTTTTCTGATGGAGGCGAAAAGCAAAAACGCCCGTGTGTAACGATTTCGGTGCCCGTTAAAGATCCCCAGGTGGTCAAAATTAATCCGGAGCCCTCCACTACGGCGCGCCTTATCTCCTGCGTTGCGTCGGCACGTTAAACCCTACAATCAATCAACTCAATAAGAGATCTGCCAACTGCAGGTAAGCAGACTTACGTCATCGGGTTCCACATAAGACTGGGCGTGAAAATTTTAAGCGATACTCGCAGGCGGGCACAAGAACGTTGGGAAACACTAACTCAAAGGAAAAGCTGTCACTGTATGTTCCACGGTATAAAGGATGTCAGCGCACAGGCCGACGCAAGAACAGACAATTTCGTCGCATGCGAAAATGCCTTCATACTTTGATATTAGACTCCTGATACTGCCTCCCTCCCACCCCCTAAAGGATGTCTTTCAAGCAATTCGATAGCGTATAGGTGTGAAGCCAACTTTAAGAAAGCTCAGTATTTAACGTCTAATAGGGATAAATTGGGTCCAGTGGAGTTGTCTAATAAAAGACCCTCATGCCATCGTACTTCGACATCACACTGCTTACATTACCCTAGAAGACAAAATTCTTTCTAGCAATACAGACCTGTGCAGTTGTGAAGACGATTCTAAAAGTGATCGGTAACGTATATGGGTTCTAAGGGAAATATTATTAAAAGACGCCGCATTTTAAAGACGATAGTCTTTCTTGGGCTACTAAAACGCAGAAAGTTTGGTCTGCCTGTATGACTGTCTGTCTGTCTATCTGCCCACCTGTCTGTCAGCCTGTGACTCGATTCAGCCACTCGGCGAAAGGGATAACGAAACTGCGCTGTTGTCTTATATACCCACAGCGGAATCGACACGCTTAACTCCGGTGTTAATGTTCATACTTCTCAATATTGTTGAACAAGAAAAAGAGATTACCCGAATATAAGGCTGAAAATCAATACATGAGTGATATTTGTAGTGTTTCCTTATCTAAAAATACACGTATGCTTGGTTTTTGCAATAAGAAATAAAATACTACATCAACTGCCGAAACCTGTCGTCTGCTCTTGCGGGCGCCACTTGGCGGCATATAGAAAATCAAATGGCAACACCGACGAAAGGTTCCACTAGATAGGCTCCACGTTCCGCTTGAAACGCTCGTGGAGTAAGGACGTTGTTCTATAAACGTTGTAGTAGGGTGCCTCGATTCACGCGCGTCTCCGATTTACGGCAGCGCTGCCGTCGAGGCACCCGACTCGGAGGAGGGGAACGCGGTAAATTTGAATTGACTATGCAAGCCTCTAGCGTGTTTTATCTTGGCAAGACGAGACGGGAGAGGAACAGCATGAGAGGTGAGCGAGAAAGACAATGGAGGCATTTACTTGCCAGGGGCGCCAGTCGACTATCGTCTTTCACCGACATTTGCAACGAAAGGAGCAGCCACACGGCCATTTTTTTTACTTTGGTATAACATTGCTTGCACGGCACATAGATAGATATGTCTTCTTAGCAATGCACGTGTGTAGGAGGGAAGTCGATTTCAAAGAAGCTCGGCGTGTACCACCGCGGCTTGAGCAGTTCTTCGACGGTTCGCACTTGGGAGTTTCTGATAATTCCTTTCTGCGCTCAACGAATTCCGGTGGTTTGGATGATTGGAAATGACGATGAACTCATGTGTAGCAAAAAAACATAACGCCGAACACGCGAGGGCCCCATCATCGCTCTCAGTCTCATAACAGCCAGGTGAGCGTCAGTGTAAACATGTCTACGCTCTCATCCCAGGAAGTGGCAATAACCTATCTTTACAGTGTCCTACATATGGTTGCGTGCTCCTATTCGAACAGGGCCACGTCGTGAAAGGCTATCATGGTGCCTGTACTCAGGAAATTTTCGAGACTATCAAAGGCGCGCCCTTCGTGGGAGTGCCTGCCTGTGGCGCCTTTGGGGAAGGATAAGGTTTGACTCTTCGCCGCTTCTTTATTTTACTTCTTGTCCAGTTTTCTTGTTCGCTGAAGATCCGCACGAAGTGAGAGTAGGTCGCACGGAGCGGGCGGATATGTGACGTCGCAGCACGTCACCGGATGAACCGTCTTCGCGGAGCAACCACACGTACACGGAAACTAGCCGGCAACAAAGCCGGCAATTAACAACCGGCAACAGCCATCACTGTATCCCGCCGCAGCACCGCAGCCAACCACCTGCCTAGAGTGAACTACCGGGCGGCGACAACGGCTTGAGGCCAACACGTCCATCATGCCATTGCATCCACCGAGCCAAAACGACCATTTTCGAGCCATTACGTCCATTGTGCTAGAAAATACATTCTGACAGCATATGTATTGATAAAATACACCAAATGTAAACCAGTACATCCAACGTGCCACAATATCCACTGCGCCAACACGTCCATCGAGCAACTTCGTCCAAGAACGTTTTAATACATCCATCCTGCTAGCATATCCACTGTGCCATCACACCCACCACGACATCACATCGTAGAGCAGCCTCGCCCGCAGACGAAATCTGTTGTTGCCTAGCTAATTACATTACAATTCTAGGTTTAACTCACCTCAGCCAAAGTCGACACAGCTAACAGCAAAAGGAACAAGAATCCCAATAACTACGAACCACATTGCAAACCACAGTGGTTTGCAGTGTGGTTTTATGCTATCTCAGCATTCAGTATCTTCATTTCCACCCTTTAAATGAACCTTTTTTGTTGTTATCGCATACATTATACAGTCAAACTTACTGGGTTGAGGAATTACCATTCTGGTGTTAGAATGGCTACAGAACGGTTTCACTCTTTCGCAACCCAGAAACAGAAACAAATTTGGGGCCATTTGCCGCGAATGAACTGGTAATAAAATGGACTAGATTTTCACGCCGGCTGTAACAATTTTCAGCTGGGGTCTACGCAAGCATGTCGCATTGCCAGACTAGTTCATGAAACAGCATCATTGCAATCAGAACTTTATTTGCTGTTTTACCTGAGCATGCCCTTTCGTGGATTCACGTGGATTCAGCCCCCTTGAAGCAACCAAAAAAATTCAGGAACCAACACGCCGCTCGCTTACTCAGTTGATGGCGTGCTAGCGTGATCGACCGTGACGATGGAGCTGGCCTGAACATCTAACGAGCCAACACCTCTAATGATGCATGTAATGGCTCGTTGAATGTGCAGGCTCTTTGGATATGTCAACATAACACAGCAAGAGCCCATCGTATACCCGTCATTGTGGCTGTCGGCGTTTTCATTTTGGGGACATACATACACGTGCTCTTAACTATCAATGAACGTAAGCATCGGCTGGCTCCCAGAGGTACGAAAAGTGTTGGCTTTCAGGAGCTGAGCCGCTGCCGCAGCCGCCGCCGCCGCCGCCGCCGCCGCCGCCGCCTATGAAAATCTATGAAAACGCATATCGGTCGTCTGTATTCTCGTTAGATGTTCCGAGAAGGCGTGGCTTCCCCCGTCGCCGTTTATGCGAAAAGGCGGGTGTGGTTTGCTTTTGAGAAGGGGTGCGGCACCGAGAATGTCATGTGGGCTGAAAGCAGCATGTGTATGAGGAACAGGACATAAGTCACTTGGAAGCACTGGATTTTTATTCCAGCGGACAAGCGCGGGGATGCCTGCTTTTCCACCGCGTCCTTAAGCATCTTAAAGAGTGTACACACGGTAAGAAAAGCCTAATGACGCGACGGAGAAGCGTACACACATGCAAGATGCTTAACGACACGCTGGAGAAGAAGACGACCCCGCATTTGTCCGCTAGAATAAAACTCCAGTTTTCAAGTTTCATTCCGCTAATTAACTAGGAAGAATGCTCAATCGAAAATTACAAACCTGTTATTTTTTCGTGCACTCCCTGTACTGAGCCCAGCTTCGCTGGTCATCCATCTTTACAGAGCGCGAGGGCCCTTGAAAGTATTTCTTATTTTGTGCAATTGGTGCTGGGACGGTACAGGTGGCAGTGCCAGGAGAGACTCAACCACTGGCGCAGTACGAGGGCCAAGCGGAATCCCTCCCGGCTGCCTCCCCGGCGTTCATTGGAGCGGTGGGCCCCGAACGCCTGTTCCCAGCTGACTGAACGCCCGGTGGTGCCTTTCACTTGAAAGATGCTGGAGAGGCACTTTTGCCGGTGTCTTTTGCTTCAGCACGCGCACATCAGCGTGCCGAGGACGGGCGATCCTCTCTTAGGGCCTGGCGCGTGCCCGCAAAAGCAGGCTGCACATTTTTAAAACGGAGCTTATGCGGCTATGGATGCATGTATTAGGAATGACGCCCCTTAGAGGCTCGGGCTTTCGGCGTCTCAGGTGGTCCTCGTAAGCGTCGTTCTCATATAGTCATGGTGCTAAAGCACCGAGAAACTCCGGGTACTAAAAAATTCCAAGACCCTCATTTACTCAGCTTTGAAGCACGAAGCGCTGTGGCTGTTTGTGCTTAAAAGAGAAGAGACTTACAGCAAAGCTGTATACCTCTACACCCCAATGGTTTCATCTCCGTTGGCAAAAACGCCAAGGCGCCAAGAATACACATTATGCTTCGCCCCTCCCCAGGTTTAACGCATGCGGAGATGACCAGGGATTTTTTTTAGGGAGTCATACCGACAAAACATGTTTGTTTTATACGAAAGATTTCACGTTTTATAGTGCCCCCAGAGCTTGTCCGGAAGCAAACGTTGCTTTAGTCACTGAGAAATCAATCAATTTAAGTTAAAGTGTTGATTCTCCCGCCAAATCAAGTGTGTTCGGGACGTCGGCAATGACTACACAAGAACCGCTCTGCAAACGATTGCGCACGATTGTTTACTGTTAGTCAACATAGATAGCGCCACCATACCGCAAAGAACTGTTTTATGCCTTAGCTTTGTTCTTGACCGTATTTGTACCTGCCTTGTTTTTGTTAAGGTAAAAAATCATTGTTTCGTGAAACATGGTGTTCGCTCGAAAAATATGATCACGTACGACATCGTCGCTTAAGACAATCGGGGAGTGTCGTCTGAGATAACCCCAAAGCACCGCAGTGCTGTGCAGCTAAAACAAGCATAGTGTGCGCAGAACCGACAGCAGTACGCATCGGTACTTCTAGGTTTACGTGTATTTTCGTAACTTCCGCTCTTTACCCCACAATTCCTACTGCTATAAAAAGAATATGCCCGAATATTAAGCGTACATAGCTCCTTCGCCATGATTATATATAAGCCCTGTCTTATTTGGGTTTGCTTTTGCCGACCTCAGCCAATCGCAGAACAGCCACATATGACATCATAGCTTCTGTTGCGGGAAATGCGCTTGTGGGTCGCATGCCCATTCCATTTTTTCCTAATTATATAGCTTATTTGAGCAAAGTGTACATTAAAAGTGATCTCAGTATGATTCTAAGGCGTCATACTTACACAAGTTTGGAAAGATTTCCTTGTTATAACGAGGCAATCTTTCGAATGAACCAAACTCCGGTTAGGGGCCACGCCCCTCAAGGGCTGGGGCTGTCGGCGTCTCATGTCGTCGTCGCAAGGGGCGTCTCATGTAGTAATGGTACTAAAACACCGGGAAACTCATTTACGCGTTGCACTAGAACGTAACGTGTACTAAAAAACACCGGGACACTCGCTTACGCTTTGCGCTGGGGCTCTTCGTAACGAGTACTAAAAAAACACCGGTAAACTCTTCAAGAAAATTTATTGATCGCCGATACAAAGACCCGCTGTGCTGAATACTACATGGGTCGCCTAAACCATACACATTACGTGTATCACTTCACTCACTACCCCACTCACTACACACACAGTTCACTCCACAGTTCTCCATAGTTCACTAGTACACACACTATTAGAAGCACAATTACTCTGAAAGATCACTGTAGATCACATCATCGAAAGTTCACGACAATACGTCGAGATCAATACAACAGTCAATAGGGTAGAATAGACACGCCATCCAGCTTTCAAGCAGTCCCAGTCGGCTTCCCCTTGATGCGTGTTCCTTTCCTCCACTAGAGAAACCCTAATTCCTGCCACGCTAACGGCATCAGTAAGCAAGCATTGATCCATTCGCCACAAATTGGGGCTAGGATCACGTGTATGGCATTTTAGTTTCACCGAAACTGGCACGTCATCTGAAATTCTGGGCGCCACCTCTAGGAAGGACAACACTTCGCAACTCTCTACCAAGCCACTTAACTCGGGCGGAAAAAGAAATTTGTCTAAACGACTGGCCGATTGACCCCCAGACCATGTTGCAACAAACACGTCTCCGTGTAGATGAACCCACGCATCGCAGAGGCGAAACTGATCCATCAGGTCTCGCAACGCGCTCGCACCTCTATACGGCCTTCCTCGGCCTGGCCCTCTAATGTCTCGCTCGGGGTCAACAACACAGTTAAAATCCCCCACTAGAAAAGTTGGGTAGGCATCCAACAAAAACATGTCTAGCGAACGAAAGAAACTTGCGGAAAGATGGCGCGGTGCAGGCGCATACAAATTAACTGCCCTCACCCGGCGTGAGAACAGGTAAAAATCAATGGCAATTACCCGGCCGTCAAAGCCAAAAGTTACATGTGCTTTGTCGCGAAGGTGAGCACTCAAAAAGACAACACCAACGCCTGAGGCCATAGAGTCGTTTAGCGAAAAAATGTGTGAACTGAAAAACGCTGTTTAAATAATTTAACATCATGCGGGGGGCGAAAATTGCACTCTTGCAAAAAAAGAATATCAACTTTCATTGCTCGCGCAAAATGCATGATCTCTCTCTGCTTGTCAAGGTTGAGGAAGCCTTGAGCATTTAAAGAAAGTAAATGCACTTGCATTAAAGGATATAGTAAAATTAGGGCCTTTTTTCCGTTGTCAATCCCTTACTCCTCCATAGCAATCAGCGACGCAGATCACGAGCCCAGCTGGCCTCGTTACACCTTTAAAGGAAGGCGAAGCATACGGCCTCGTGAGGCGCAGCCTCCCTGCGTCTCGCGTGCCCAACGCTAAACTAGCTTCTAGCGTGGGGCGAGCCCACGACATGCCCGTGATGCCGGAACGAAGCAACCGAGGGATCTGGCAGAGGCCGTGTGCAAAGAAGAACGCTGTCACATGATGTGCGTACTGAGGAGGAAAGGCGACCATAATGGCCGTCGAACCGAAAACAAAATCGAACATCAAATGGCAATGAAAGGAGCATCAATGGGATTCCGTGCTGGCAATCGTTTCAACCACTGCTTCCCATTTCGCCAGGATAAAACCCCGTGGGCAAGCAAGAATAACACGGCCATCTGACAATGAAGGATGGCTAGACTGGGAACGAAATGCATTGATGCTACTTTCATTTACAAATCAGGACTAGCGTTGGAGGCGGGCAGACACAGTTTCTTACTGGGGTCTGCCGTGTCATCTGAGGACGTTGACGTCGATAACAGCCGCTTGCTGTCCACTCTTGAGGCACCTAGCAAGTCCCACACCTGATTAATTGGGTTGACCAGACGCGGGTCCTTGCCTTGCGTTGAACAGTCCGGTTCGCTCAAGGGTTCTGGGTCGGTCGGGAGGGAGGCATCCTCGGAGAGGCTAGGGGGGGCGCCATGATGGTCAGCTGCTGTCACAACGCGATGGTAGGGTTTTGCCGCCTCATGACGAATGGACTTCACGTCGTCCTCGTTGGATGGGGCACGGAGACCACGGCTGCGAGGTCCTCGGGGAAGCTTGGTCGCACGAGCAGAATCCACTGACTTCAGTGGTGCGGGGGCTGTATGAAAGTCAGTAGAGCCACTTTCCTATGTTTCGATATCCTAAGAGCTTGGAAGCGAAAGGGAAGCATCAGAGGGTGAGCTGCTCTCCGTCACTGCACTGGGCTGGCTAGCCTGCTCCTCATATGATGACGTGTCCTTGTCCGGATACAGCAAGGAGGGAGATTCATCCATCGGCGTCTCATGAACTGTAGCTTTGTACTGCGACGTGTCATCGTTGCAAGATAGCGCAGGGCTACAGGGGATATCGGCAGGTAGGGCCTGTAGGGGTGTCAAAGTCGCCTGAGGGGTCTCGCTGGTATTTCGGGGCAGTTCGGGAAAGTCGCTTGCCGCCTGCGCGTAAGAACGTGGACGAAAACAGTCGGCCGTGGCATGATCTCCCCGACAACGGCGACATCGGGCCGAGCACGAGTTGAACTCGTGGCCGAATGTCTCGCACCGACGGCACCACGGTGTTTTACAGTTCATGCCGTTGTGACCTTCAAGATCACAACGATAGCAAACTCTCTTCACGCCCCTGTACTCACACTGCACCTTGTACCCACGCACCGACAGGAAGTTTGGGATGGGCGACTTCATCTCTATGCGGACGAGGCGCATGCCGTTCTCAATGCGTGGCCGACTATTGAAGTTCGGGTACTGAATGCTGAGCACCCGACCGTAAGGCGCTAGGGCTGCCCCCAAGTCTTGGTCGTTCATGTACCACTGAAAACGGTACATGGTTACGTACACAATCTGGGGTCCGATGCATGTAACTGGGCACGGAATGCCATTCATGACGATGGCACAACGCTCATTCAGGGACTTCGCTGCAGCAGCGGACGTGACCGCGGCACAAACATTCACACCGGTAAACTCGTTGACATCTCGCGCTAAAGAGCTTCGTGTTTCTTTTACAGCAAAGCTGCCTACCTCTACCCCCCCCCCATGGTTTCATTTGCGCTGAAAAAAAAAGCCAAGGCGCCAAGAATACACATATACACCACATGCTTCCCCCCTCCCCAAGTTTCGCGTTAGTCGAGATTGCAAATAATTTTATATTTGTTTTGTATGCATGGCCCATTTAATGTCTGAAAACAAACAAATAAACAAACCAAAAAAATCCCGGGCCACCTCATCTAACGTGAAATCGGGAAAGGAGCGAATAATGAGTTCACAGGTGCATTTAACGATTGTAAGTCTCTCTGGCCGTAAGTTGTCTTCGTGTTAAACGCGGCCGCAAGCAAAAAAGCATGCTTAGAATTAGTGCGAGGCGTTGGAAAACGAGTGTCTCGGTGTGTTGTGTTAGTACGCGTTTTTGCCCATGGAGATGAAACGTTCTTGCGCGAGGCGTTGGAAAACGAGTGTCTCGGTGTGTTGTGTTAGTACGCGTTTTTGCCCATGGAGATGAAACGTTCTTGCGCGAGGCGTTGGAAAACGAGTGTCTCGGTGTGTTGTGTTAGTACGCGTTTTTGCCCATGGAGATGAAACGTTCTTGCGCGAGGCGTTGGAAAACGAGTGTCTCGGTGTGTGGTGTTAGTACGCGTTTTTGCCCATGGAAATGAAACGTTCTTGCGCGAGGCGTTGGAAAACGAGTGTCTCGGTGTTTTAGTACCATGACTATACGAGACGATTACGACAACAGGAGACGCCGACAGCCCTAGCCCCTAAGGGGCTTCGCCAGTAATAAATTTGACTTTGGCTCATCTTGAATTGAAACACTCAAGACATCGGGCCGAGCACGAGTTGAACTCGTGGCCGAATGTCTCGCACCGACGGCACCACGGTGTTTTACAGTTCGTGCCGTTGTGACCTTCAAGATCACAACGATAGCAAACTCTCTTCACGCCCCTGTACTCACACTGCACCTTGTACCCACGCACCGACAGGAAGTTTGGGATGGGCGACCTAAGAATTACATAAGGGATACAATCTTATTGCCGTATTTTTAGACATTAAATTGGCATTTGACTCAGTTTTTCATGATGTCATTCTGAAACATCTATCTTCAGTGGCTGCCTGGTCACTCGGGCATACAAGGCAATATTAGATCTCATGCAGCCGCCAGCGCAGGCGACTTTATGAGCAGTACGACCCAGCTTCCTTTCTCCCGAGAGGACAGCAACGCCCTTATCCTCGAAAATGGATGGACTGCACAAATGTCGGAGTGGCAGGACCCTCACCGCAGATATCTACCACTGCAGGCTATTGCCCCGCACTGCAAGTTCCGCTTTCCACGCGGCATCAACAAGCGGTGTGAAGGAGTGTTGCACCGACTACGCCTGAATGTAGCATTTACTCGGAGTTTTAAGTTCAAGATAGGTTGGGACGACTCCCCTCTGTGCCGGACTTGCGCTGTGCGTGAGACTGTCGATCACTTGCTGTGTGTCTGCCCTCGATTCGCCGCCGCGCGGAAAACTGCAGCGACCTCCCTCTCTCGTGTACGCCATGGAGGCAGTCTGGAACTTTGTCATTTTCTTGGGCCCTGGGCCAATACTGCTGACAGTACCTTAGGTACAAACGTTCTACTCCAGTTCCTACGAGACACTGAACTAGACAAATTTCTCTAGATAGCAGACAGAGCAAGTGTGTCGTGATATGTACTCTTTCGCACTGTGGCGTTCATCTTTTTACTTTGCTTGTGTTGGTGTCACTGGCGTTCATCTATTTATTTTTCTTGGGTTCGTGTTACTCTTTTTTTTTTCTTCGCGTCCTTTACTTTTCGTTTTGTTTCAGTGTTTACGTTAACGATTCTCTTTTCAATTGTATTTTTATGTCCGGACTCTGCTGGCAGATTTCTCTTGTTTTTACTTTCCTTTTTTTTTCAACGCTTCTTGTTTGTCGTCTTCCTGCTGTAACCCTAATGTCTAATATTCATCACTCATCAACGTAGTCACCCACCATCTGGTGTAGCAAGCCTTGTCCCTAGCAGGGCTGACCTCACCAGTTTACATTAAAGAGCCTTCTCTCTCTCTCTCTCTCTCAAGCTGATGCGCATTCTTACGAAAATATTTTCTCAACTGACTTTCAAGAATGGTGCGCTTCAGTTTAGACGGAAAAGACATTTAAATTATGCAACACGGCTTCAAGAACAGTATAACTTTACATAGAGAGCGGGTGAGTCTTCTTGGCACCATTACAAGCGGTTTTAAATTTCTTCCGTAAGATAACTTTCTTAGAAACTCCTTAAAGGGGCCATGAAGACAAAACACAAGTTTGGTTCATTTGAAAGATTGCCTCGTTGGAATCATGCTTACACCACTTTTACCGTAAACTTCGCTCAAATTAACGGCTTTCGCGAAAATAGAGCAGCGATTAACAACGTGATTACACTAGTTTCATGTCTGGAAGAAGAGTTACATAAGAGATACGTTCCTATAGCCGTATTTTTAAACATTAAATTGGCATTTGACTCAGTTTTTCATGATGTCATTCTGACATCCCTTGCTGCTCTTGGATTTGGTGGAAAACTACATTTGGATCTCAAGTTACATACAAGGGCGAAAACTTTTCATGTCCACGCCGGAAGGCCCAACTTCCAACTATACTACACAAAAAGGAGTACATCAAGGAGCCGTCTTAAGCCCTCTGCTATTCAACCTTACACTTATCCATCTAAAGCAAGTACTCCCACCTGGCGTCCACGTCACACTTTATGCGGACGATATCTGCATCTGGTGTGCGTCGCGATCGCGTCATACCACGCAGCAAACGCTACAGAAAGCTCTGGCAAAAATATCTGCGTATCTTTCACCCAGAGGACTCCACCTATCTTCCGAGAAAAGTGTCGCCATTGCGTTTACTCGCAAGCACATGAAGCGATATCCACTGGTTCTAGGAGGCCGCACCCTACAATATGTGCGAACCCAAAGATTCCTCGGAATCTTAATAGACCGAAATCTTTCCTGGGCTCCGCAAGTGAAGAAACTACGTACAAAAATAACCGCATGTCAAAAATCCTCGGGTATCTCGCTGGCAGTCGCTGGGCACTGTCGCTCTATAGTACTGCTCTGCAAAGCCTATGTCGACGGCTTACTGCGTTACAGCCTCCCTGTCCTTCAGAAGCTTCCGTCCACAAGCAGACAGCAGCTAGATGCGGCCAGAAACAACTGCCTCCACATCTGCCTCGGCCTACCGAAAGGGTAATCGTGCTTGGGTACGATCGCTGAAGCTGGATGTCTACCTTTGGACGTGATTCGACTCCAGGAAACTGTGTGAATTCATATACGCCATCGTCTGCACGCCAAAAGCCATACACTAACACGCACGGCTGAAAATGGTAATTCCAGTTTCGGGCAAGCACTCAGGACACTAAATCTTTCCGTTCCTACCCAGGCCCCAAAAGCAATGCCATCTAATTTTCCACCCTGGACCCTTTCGCCCCTACATATCAGATACAACATCCCCGGAATTGACTCCAAAAAGAGCAAGCCTCAAAGTGGACTCCTACAATTAACACTTCAGCATATCAGCCGGCTGTATTCTGAAGCAAACCACATCTTCACGGATGGCTCCTGCACACCTGAGCGCAGTTCCTCCGGAATATGTATTCCCTCTACTGGCCAGACGTTCTCCTATCGCCTCGAGCGTGCGACATCATCTATGAGCGCCGAGCTTCACGCCATCAACGAAGCTACGCGCTACATTTTACGCCAGCAGCCAAAGCATTGGGCTGTTTTCACGGACTCGAAGGCGGCTCTCCAAAGCCTGCTACGCAGCGACAGCTTCACCATTCATGAACATGCCTGTCGTGACATCACATACCTGCACCACCTTGCCAACGACGCTGGACACCGCATAGCGTTTCAGTGGATTCCCGGTCACTGTGGTGTTCTAGGAAATGAGAAGGCGAATGAACTGCTCGCAGGGGCCTGGATATGTGCAATGTGAGGAAGATTTTCTTCACTAAGCGTGATGGTGAAGGAACTATGGCGAAGGCGCTCGTTTTAATGGAACGGAACCGTCTCTGGTCCCTTCCAGATCACCACCATGCCTTCCTGCGCCACATAGACCCTGAGCTCAAGATGAGGCTGCCAGAGGTACTTCCGCGCCTTTAGAGACGCTATACCACCGACTTCGTCGCAACGCAGCGCTTACGAAGTCATACCTTTTTCGGCTTGGTATTACGAAAACCCTTACTGCGACAACTGCGGATCATTGGAAACTGCGGAGCGTCTGCTATTGGAATGTCCTGCATATATCAACGCAAGGTGCAGCCTTGAGCAGGAACTAGTGCGCTTAATCCCAGGACCAATTACCTGAAAGCACTCCTTGGTCCATGGTCATTTCCACCAGCTAAACGCGAAGTATTGTCGGCGTTGTTCGCCTATCTGGACAGGATTGGCGTCATTGCAGGGATTTAGAGTTAAAAATCTAAAACAGACTTTTGAATCACACTACTGACACGAACTGAATGTCAACTTTTTGTTATTTTTCTCTTCTATTTCAATCTCTTTCTTCCTCTTTCTTCTGCCCTGTAATCTATCGGGCCTTTTCTTTCCCCCTTTCCCCCTTCCCCAGCCGAGTAGCATGTCGGTGTCGAAATTCCGGCAAACATATCGGCTTTCTCCTCTAATAAAGAGCCTTCTCTCTCTCAAAAGGGAATGGCCATGCGACCCACTAGCTCATTTCCCGCAACAGAACCTATGACGCCATACCAGCCAGCTCTGCGATTTCCGGAGGCCTGCAAAAGCAAACGCAAATCAGGCAGAGCTTATAAGCTTCTTTACGTCTTATGCAAATTAGTCTCTGCGAATCAGCATATTCAACTTCCATGAGCCTGTTTTGTTTTGTGTGTGTGTTCGTGTCGACCCACTTTGGAAGGCAGCCAAAGGCAGCCAGAGGAATAAAGCAATTATTAAAAAACTGGCGCTCCAGAAACCGCTAATATCGAACATGTATTTTCTGTTCTAGCTTCAACACGTCTTCCAAAACCCATGTTTCTTATCCCGCCCACTTAACTACACGCGTGGGAGCCACTGTGAGCAATAAAACACTTTCTGTATACTTCAAAGTACTCACAAGGATGGAAGAAAAGGTATGTTTAGACTAGGCGAAACCCTGGAAAACACTGTTCAGAATTTGGTGCAAGAACAAGCTTCTAAAATGCAACCTTAGACTACTTAAAGGAGCCATGAAGAGAAAACACAAGTTTGGTTCATTCAGAAGATTGCCTCGTTAGAATCATTCTGACACCTCTTTTAACGTAAACTTCGCTCAAATACCGTATTTACCCGATTCTAACGCTCACTTTTTTTCCGAAAAAATAGGCCGAAAAATCGCATGCGCGTTAGAATCGGATACAAAACCGAAACGGCCGAAACAGCGGAAATTTCTTCCCACCCATCGCCATCGCCATCTCGAGATGGCGCCAAAGCTTTTAGCAAGGATTTTTCGGACGCAGCAAGCCTAGGCGCCTAGGCTTTTCTATCATCGTTCACACAAATCGTCAAATCGTTTCACTTGCGCGCTTGATAACAGCAATGGCAGCAGCAGCTCCCACGCGTTCAAAACGAGCGGTCGGGTGAAGCGTGCATCTCTGGAGAAGCTCTCGGGATGGGCGGGCGAGGCGTGGGCCACGATGCCATCGACCATGGCTGAACGTTCGTTCAGAAGTGTGGCGTCGCGAACGCGCTTGAAGGCACCGAGGCCGAGATGTTGTGGTCAGCGGAGAGCGACGAGGAGTGAGAGAGTGAGATTACTTCGGGAAATAAATCGCCCGTTTCTCTCGCATTTGTTTGTTTGGGTCACAAAGTCTCGTGCACGTTACAATCGGAGGTGCAAGTTATTTCGTTTTTTTTTGCCAGGAAAATCGGGTGCGCGTTAGAATCGGGGGCGCGTTAGAATCGGGTAAATACGGTAAGCTAAATAATTAGGAAAAAAGGGAATGACCATGCAACCCACTAGCTCATTTCCCGCAAAAGCAAACGCAAATTAGGCACAGATTATAAGCTGACGAACGAGCTATTTGCGCTTAAATTTAGGGCACACTCTTTTGAAAGCCCTAAGAATGGTGGGACAAACACTGGAAGTTAGGAAAGCACACGTAAACATAGAAGTACTGATGCGTGTGATGCTGTTTGTACGGCGCGCACTATGCTTGGTTTAGCTGCACAGGACTGCGGGGCTTTGGGGTTGTTTCAGACGGCACTGGCCGATTGACGCAAGCGACGATTGCCTATGTGACCGTATTTGTCGAGCGAGCACCATGTTTAACAAAACGATTGTCTCCGTGAACAAAACAAACCAGGTACAAATACGTTCACAAACAAATCAAAGGCAGAAAATGGCTTGCCGCGGTGTGGTGGCGCCATCTAGGTTCACTAACGGTAAACACGTCCCTGTGATGCCATTGCAGACCACGAAAACGCACGATTAAGCGCGAAAATCATTAACTTAAATTAGCTAATTTCTCAGTGAATAAAGCATCGTTTGAATTCGGACAAGCGCTGAGGGCACTATAAAACACGAAATCTTTCGAATAACACAAACTTGCGTTTTGTCTTCATGGCTCCTTTAAGTAGACGGAAGGCGCCAGCGATGGCAACGCCGTCATCTGAAAATCATCATTCCATTCCCATTCCATTCCGGGCAAGAAGTGCCTAAATCTATTCCCATTCCATTCCTCCAAGCGTTGTCCTCATTGTATTCCCATTCCATTCCAGCATCTCCGCAAAGTGGAATGAATCCAGAGTGATTCCAATTCCGGAGTGGTAACTCCGCAACACTCGTGTAGATGGGGGGATAGGGAGGAAAGAATACATAGGAATAGGAGGATGGGGGACCCTAAAGGTAGTGAAAAACAAATTTCTCTAAGGTTTCTTTAAATATGGAGCGGCTACGAAAATTAGAGAATTTGTGCATAAGACTGATTTTCGTGTTATGGTTCGGTTCTTACTGCGTGCTTGACCTGGGAAGTTGGTCGTGTCCGAAGGCAGTGTTCTTGAAGTTCAAACTTTCCGTCCGTGAGCAGCGCATAATATGGCACAGCGTGTTTCAGAGGCGTCGGGATAAAATTCTGTGCAGTTACATTTGTGTCCGAAGGACGCGAGTTTGATTTCCGGCCTCGGCGGCCGCTTTTCTGATGGAGACTAAAAGCAAAAACGCCCGTGTGTACGAGATTTCGGCACCCGTTAAAGATCCCCAGGTGGTCAAAATTAATCCGGAGCCCTCCACTACGGCGCGCCTCATCGCCTGCGTTGCGTCGGAGCGTTAAACGCTACAATCAATCAACTTAATGGGAGATCTACCAACTGCAGGTAAGCAGACTTACGTCATCGGGTTCCGCATTAGACTGGGCGTGAAAATTTTAAGTGATACTCGCAGGCGGGAACAAGAACGCTGGGAAACACTGACTCAAAAGAAAAACTGTCACTGTATGTTCCACGGCATAAAGGATGTCAGCGCACTAGGCCGAAGCAAGAACAGACAACTTCGTAGCAAGCGAAAATGCCTTCATACTTTGATATTAGACTCCTAATACTGCCCCCCGCTAAAGCATGTCTTCCCAGCAATTCATTTGCGTATAGGTGTGAAGCCAACTTTAAGGCAGCTCAGTATATAGCGTCTAATAGGGATAAATTGGGTCCACTGGAGTTGTCTAATAAAAGCCCTCATGCCATCGTACTTTGACATCACACTGCTTACATTACCCTAGAAGACAAAAGTCTCTCTAGCAATACAGATATGCGCAGTTGTGAAGCCGATTCTAAAAGTGATCGGTAACGTACATGAGTTCTAATGCAAATATTATTAAAAGGCGCCGCTTTTTAAAGATCGTAGTATTTCTTGGGCTACTGAAACGCAGAAAGTTTGGTCTGTCTGTATGCCTGTCTGTCTGTCTGTCCATCTGTCTGTCAGTCTGTGACTCGATTCAGCCACCCGGCGAAAGTGAAAACGAAACTGCGCTGTAGTCGTATATACCCACAGCCAAATCGACACGTCTAAGTCCGGTGTTAATGTTCATACTCGTCAACATTGTTGAACAAGAACAAGACATTACGCAGATATCAGGCAGAAAATCAATACATGAGCGATATTTGTAGTATGTATGTATGTATGTATTTATTGTTCTTAGGAAAGGAAGATCCACCAATAGGCGTAAATTGTCTCGCCTAGGGGGCGGAAACCGGAACACCTGCTGGTGTAGGGGGGGGGGGGGGCGGGGGGGGGAGGATAGGGAGAAAAGAATACATAGGAATAGGAGGATAGGGGAGAAGGTTGGCATTACAATGCATATAACACACACAAGGGTATATTTAAAAATTCACGTATGCTTGGTTTTTGCAATGGGAAATAATATACTACATCAAATGCAGAAACTGTCGCCTGGTGTTGTCGGAACCACTTCGCGGCATATCAAAAGTCAAACGGCAACACCAACGGAAGGTTCCACAAGATAGGCTCCACGTTCCGCTTGAAACGCTCGTGGAATAAGGACGTGGTTCTATAAACGTTGGAGTAGGGTGCCTCGATTCACGCGCTTCACCGAGGTACGGCAGCGCTGCCGTCGAGGCACCCGACTTGGAGCAGTGGAACGCGGTAAATTTGAATTGACTTTGCAAGCCTCTAGCGTGTTTTATCTTGTCAAAAACGAGACGGGAGAGGAACAGCATGAGAGGTGAGCGGAAAGAGAAGGGTGGCATTTACTTGCCAGGGGCGCCAGTCGACTATCGTCTTTCACCGACATTTGCAACAAAAGGAGCAGCCACACGGCCATTTTTTTTACTTTGGTATAACATTGCTTGCACGGCACCTAGAAATGTCTTCTTAGCAATGCATGTGTGTGTAGGAGGGAAGTCGATTTCAAAGGAGTTCGGCGTGTAACAGCGCGGCTTGAGCAGTTCTTCGACGGTTCCCACTTCGCAGTTTCTGATAATTCCTTTCTGCGCTCAACGAATTCCGGTGGTTTGGGTGATTGGAAATGAGGATGAACTCATGTGTAGCAAAAAAATACCGCCGAACACGCGAGGGCCCCTTCATCGCTCTCAGTCTCATAACAGCCAGGCGAGCGTCAGTGTACACATGACTACGCTCTCATCCGAGCAAGTGAAAATAACCTAGCTTTACAGTGTCCTACGTATGGTTGCCTGCTCCTATTCGAAAAGGGCCCCGTCGTGAAAAGCTATCATAGTGCCTGTACTAAGGAAATTTTCGAGGCTATCAAAGGCGCGCCCTTCGTGGGAGTGCCTGTCTGTGGCGCCTTTGGGGAAGGATAAGGTTTGACTCTTCGCCGCTTCTTTATTTTACTTCTTGTCCAGTTTTCTTGTTCGCTGAAGATCCGCACGAAGGGAGAGTAGGCCGCGCGGAGCGGGCGGATATGTGACGTCGCAACACGTCGCCGGATGAACCGTCTTCACGGAGCAACCACACGTACGCAGAAACTAGCCGGCAACAAAGCCGGCAACAGCTGGCAACAGCCATCACTGTATCCCGCCGCAGCACCGCAGCCAACCACCTGGCTAGAGGGAACTGCCGGGCGGCGACAACGGCTTGAGGCCAACACGTCCATCATGCCATTGCATCCACCGAGCCAAAACGACCATTTTAGAGCCATTACGTCCATTGTGCTAGCAAATACATTCTGACAGCATATCTATTGAGAAAATACACCAAATATAAGCCAGTACATCCAACATGCCACAATGTCCACCGCGCCAACACATCCATCGAGCAACTTCATCCAAGAACGTTTTATTAAATCCAAAATGCTAGCATATCCAGTGTGCCATCACACCCACCACGACATCACATCGTAGAGCAGCCTCGTCCGCAGACGAAATCCCCTGTTGCCTAGCTAATTACATTACAATTCTAGGTTTAACTCAGTTCAGCGTAACTCGACACAGCTAACAGCAAAATGAACTACAATCCCAATAACTACAAACCACATTGCAAACCACAGTGGTTTGCAGTGTGGTTTTATTCTATCTCAACCTTCAGTATCTTCATTTCCACCCTTTAAATGAACCTTTTGTTTTGTTTGTTATCGCATACAATATAGACGTCAAACTTACTGGGTTGAGGAATTACCATTCTGGTGTTAGAATGGCTAGAGAACGGTTTTACTCTTTCGCAACCTAGAAACAGAAACAAATTTGGGGCCATTTGGGGCGAATGAACTGGTAAAAATTATGGACTAGATTTTTACGCCGGCCGTAACAATTTTCAGCAGGGGTCTATGCCAGCGTGTCGCATTGCCAGACTAGTTCATGAAACAGCATCATCGCAATCAAAGCTTTCTTTTCTGTTTTACCTGAGTATGCCCGTTCGTGGATTCATGCGATGAATAAGCCCCTGTGAAGCAACCACTAAGAATTCAGGAACCAACACGCCGCTCGCTTACTCAGTCGATGGCGTGCTAGCGTGATCGACCGTGACGATGGAGCTGGCCTGAACATCTAACGAGCCATCACCTCTAATGATGCATGTAATGGCTCGTTGAGTGAGCAGGCTCTTGGGATATGTCAACATAATACAGCAAGAGCCCATCGTATACCCGTCATTGCGGCTGTCGGCGTTTTCATTTTGGGGACATACATACACGTGCTCCTAACTATCAATGAACGTAATCATCTGTCGGCTCCCAGAGGTACGAACAGTGTTGGCTTTCAGGAGCTGAGCCGCTGCCGATGCCGCCGCCGCCGCCGCCGCCGCCTATGAAAATCTATGAAAACGCACATCGGTCGTCTGAATTCTCATTAGATGTTCCGAGAAGGCGTGGCTTCCTCCGTCGCCGTTTATGCGAAAAGGCGGGTGTGGTTCCTTTTGAGAAGGGGTGCGGCAACGAGAATGTCATGTGCGCTGAAAGCAGCATGTGTATGAGGAACAGGACATAAGTCACTTGGAAGCACTGGATTTTTATTCTAGCGGACAAATGCGGAGATGTCTGCTTCTCCACCGCGTCCTTAAAGGAGCCATGAAGAGAAAATAGAAGTTGGGTTTTTTTAGAAAGACTGCTTAGTCCCGATAACAATGAAACCAATATCATCGCAATCTTCGAACAAATAACGAAGATATGAAAGAAAACGCGTGAAGCAGTCGCGACACCCAAGCCAATTTCCCGCAACTTTTCTATGACGTCACGGAACCATGTTTGTGCGATTGGCGGATGCCTAACTGACCTATCGTGACGACACATGACTGGACGTCTGTAATGGGGCCTCTAGTTTCATTTGACCGCATCACTTGAATGCTGACGTGCAGTTAACCCACTGAAAATCGTTTTATTGTTGGCCCGTATGACTTCATTCTTGCTCATAAGACGTCACTGTGGCGCAAAATTTGAAAGTTTTTAAATACTTCTTGCTTTTTTTTTCGTTAAAAAACATCTTTTGTGGCTGTAAAGGAGCTGAGTGAGATACTGAATCCTAGTTCTTTCAAATTAAACTCAGTTGTATTTTCTCTTCATGGCTCCTTTAAGCATCTTACAGTGTGTACACACGGTAAGAAAAGCCTAATGACGCGACGGAGAAGCGTACACACATGCAAGATGCTTAACGACACGCTGGAGAAGAAGACGACCCCGCATTTGTCCGCTAGAGTAAAACTCCAGTTTTCAAGTTTCATTCCGCTAATTAACTAGGAAGTGTGCTCAATCGAAAATTACAAACGTGTTATTTTTTCGTGCATTCCCTGTACTGAGCCCAGCTTAGCTGGTCATCCATCTTTACAGAGCGCGAGGGCCCTTGAAAGTATTTCTTATTTTGTGCAAGTGGTTCTGGGACGGTACAGGTGGCAGTGCCAGGAGAGGATCAACCGCTGGCGCAGTATGAGGGCCAAGCGGAACCCCTCCCGGCTGCCTCCCCGGCGTTCATTGGAGCGGTGGGCCCCGAACGCCTGTTCCCAGCTGACTGAACGCCCGGTGGTGCCTTTCATTTGAAGGATGCTGGAGGGGACACTTTTGCCGGTGTCTTTCGCTTCAGCACGCGCACATCAGCGTGCCGAGGACGAACGCTCCTTTCTTAGGGCCCGGCGCGTGCCCGCAAAAGCAGGAGGAGGAGGAGGAAAACGTTTATTCAGAAAAAGGGAGAGGGGAGGGGGAGAGAAAGAGTTAGGAGCGGTGGGTGGCCATCCTATTCCGGTAGGCCGCGCAGGGTCGCCGCCGCCTTCGCCCGAGAGATCAGGGCTTCCTGGTCCTCGAGCTGGCAACTGCGCAACGCGCTCTCCCATCGCTCTACAGAAGGGGGATCGGGTGGTTGGGGGTTCAGTGGGCACATCCAGACAAGGTGCAGGGTCGTGTTGGGAGTGTCGCAGCGTGAGCAGTTTGGTGCATAGCAGGTGGGGGAGATGCGGTGGAGGACGACGGGATTGTGGTATGTGTTAGTTTGAAGTCTTCGCCAGATGCGGGCGTCGGGAACGGAGAGCGAAGGGTGAGGAGGGGGATAAGTGCGCCGGGAGGCCCTGTAGTGGTACAGGATGTCGGTGTAGGTTTGTTGGAGAGGGGTCAGAGCAGGGGGACCATGGTCTAGGTTGGGGCGGCAGGCCTCGTCTGGGAGGGCCCGGGTAAGAAGATCGCGGGCCGTGGCGTGAGCCACTATGTTCCCAGGGAGGGACGTGTGGCTCGGTGTCCACACGATGCGGGTTAACAGTAGAGTGCGGCGTTGGGACAGGATGTGGAGTGCCAGGGTGGAAACTCTGCCTTGAGCGTAGCGGCGGCAGGCAGCTTGAGAGTCCGTGAGCACCGTGACAGTTGGAGTCGTAGCGTGAGCGATGGCGAGGGCTATAGCGGCTTCTTCTGCCGTGCTCGTTGATGCTGTCTGCAGGCTGGAAGCAACGAGGGTGGTGGCGTCGGAGCGCACTACGGCAGCTACGTGTGCTCGTTGTCGGGGGTAGGGAGTGGCGTCGGTGTAAAGGGCAGTTGAATCACTGCCTTACTTTCGAAGAAAGAGGCGGGTCCGATGCTGTCGTCGTCCAATGTTGTACGTGGGGTGCATATGGCGTGGGATGGGAAGCACCCGTATGTTCGCGCGTTGAGCAGTGGGTATTCGTTGGGGGGAATCGGGAGTCTCCTCTACATGTCGACCGAGCTTATGCAGCAGGTGTCGGCCCGTTGGGGTGAGCTGCAGTCGTTGCAACTGGTTGTTTATGTGGGCCTCCATCAATTCGGTGAGAGTATTATGGAGACCGAGTTGCAGTAGCCGGTCGGTCGATGTGTACACGGGCAAGCCAAGCGCCGTCTTGTAGGATTTCCGAATTAGAATGTCAATTTTGGCCTGTTCTCGCGGTTTGAGGAGAAGGTATGGAGCTCCGTATGTGATCCGACTGGTCAGCATTGCTTGGAGAATGTGGCAGGTGTCGGCTTCTCTGAGACCGTGTCTTCTCGAACAGGTTCGTCGAATCAGGTGCGTTAGTTGTGACACAGTAGTTTGTAGTCTGGAGAGATATGCAGCTCCGGAGCCGTCGTGGTGGTAGTGAACCCCCAGAATGCGCAGGGTCTTGACAGTGGGGATCAGTTGGCTGCCGATGTATATTGTGGGGTCGGGTGTCGGGTTCGGTGGTCGTCCTCTGGTCCTGTTCCGGAGAACGAGGAGGGCAGATTTAGATGGGGCACATGAGAGACCGCGCGTACGGAGGTAATGCGAGATGACGTCGACTGCTTGCTGTAGATTGTCTTGCTGGTAACCTGCGGAGCATGTGTTGGTCCAGAGCGTGAGATCATCAGCATATAGAGCGTGATGTAGGTCAGGTATCTGTACAAGTTGTTCCGGAAGGCCTAATAGGGAGATGTTGAATAGCAAAGGGGAGATTACTGATCCTTGGGGCGTTCCCCGGGCGGGGATGTGGAATTTCTCTGTCTTGTATGGTCCGAGGTGTAAGGTAGCCGTCCGGTTTGTGAGGAAGGCGCGGACAAAGTTGTAAGTTGCCTTTCCACATCCCGTGGTTTGGAGTTGTTGTAGGATGGCGGTGTGGGTTACGTTGTCGAAAGCCCCTTGTATGTCGAGGGCTACAATGCAGCTTGGGTTCGTTTTGCTGAGGTGGTCAATGATTGTTTCTTTTAATTGTAGGTGTACGTCTTGAGCAGACAGATGTGCCCGGAAGCCGAACATGGTGTGGGGAAAGCGGCCAGTATCTTCTAGGAGTTCTGTAAGGCGTCGAGCGACCAAATGTTCGTATAGTTTACCCACACATGAGGTTAAGGAAATGGGTCGTAGGTTGTCGAACCCCAAGGACTTGTTTGGTTTTGGCAGTAACGTAATATCAGCGTGTCGCCACTGCGAGGGTAGTGTTCCTTCTTTCCAGTGCCGGTTGTAGCAGTCAAGGAGGGAATCCAAGTGCTCGTCGTTCAGGTTCCGAAGCAGCTTGTATGTAATTTGGTCGTGCCCCGGTGCCGAATTGCGTGTTAACCTTGCGAGTGCTTGTAAGAGTTCCTCGCGTGTGTATGGCTCGTCAAGGTTGGGGTTGGGAGCCCCTTGGTAATTAGGGTGGGAAGCAGACGATGGAGTTAGCAAGGAGCCAAAAAGCTTCTTTTGAAGAGAGGAAAGCAGCTGGTCCGGGGGTTGAGAGTGATTGTGAATGAGGCGGGTGATGTTTGGAGTAGTGGCGGTTTTGGATGGCGTATTGCCCAACAGGTGCCGAAATATATTCCATGCTTTCTTTGTTGTGAGGGATCCGCTCAGTTGGTCGCAAAACGTCCGCCAGTTTTGGTTTTGGAGATGTTGGGCGTACGTGAGCGCCTCTTGTGTAAGTTTTGCGATGCGCCGTTTGAGTGAGCGGTTGTGCTTGTTGCGACGCCATCGATTCAGTAAGCCACGGCGGGCTTCCCACAGGTGGTCAAGGTGGGTATCGGCTGCTGGTAGATCCTGTGTGAGTATGATGTTCTTGGTGTAAGTCTGTTGTAGGTCGGCCAGTTGTTGACTCCATTCTTCAATGTCTTCCGTAGGTTGTATGGAGGGAAGAGGGGCTTTCCGGAGGGCCTCCCAATCGGTTAGTCGTGCCACTCCGGTGCGGTGGCGGGACGCATGATTGTAGACACATAGTGCAATTATGAAGTGGTCGCTTCCCAAGGTGTCCGGCTTCCGTTCCCAGTCTATTTGTGGGACATGTCGTATAAACGTGAGATCGGGGATGGAATCTCGCGTTACGCTGTTTCCGAGCCGGGTAGCCTCGGTGAGGTCATTTTGCAGGATAAAATGGTAATTTTGCGTAGCATGAAGGAGGGCCGTTCCTTTCTTGGATGCGTGAGGATATCCCCACGTAACATGCGGCGCGTTAAAGTCCCCGAGGAGTATGCACTGATTGTTTCCGGTGAGTCGGGCCACTGTATGAAGTAGCTGTTCTATGGCCGTGAGAGGCTGGGTGGGGGGGGGGGGGGGGGGGGCTGTACAGGTTCAGGATAAAGAGACTTTTTTTCCCGCTTGTCGTGAGGGATGAGCTCGACCAAAACGTGATCGATAGGGGATGCCGTTGGTATCACTTGGGCCGGAAGGGTACGCTTGACAAATATTGCCGTGCGTTGGTGCGGTGGGTTGGTGTAGGTGTTGTAGTCGCGCAGCGTGAGTGATGGGGTGTCCGTTTCTTGAAGCGCCAGTACGTCCACGGGGCTGGTGGCTGTGTAGAGTTCATGGGAGGCTTTCTTGCTTTTAAATGATCGACAGTTCCACTGGTATATAGTTAGAGGGTGTTGCACTGTGTGCCTACGGGTCATTTTGTCCTTTTTGTTTTTTGGCTTGGGATGGGTGTTCGAGGAGGAGAGTTTGCTCCAGGGCGGAGAATCGTTCCGTGAGAAGACGGAGGGTGGCGTCGGCCGCCTCCGTGATCATTTTAGTGAGGGACGCCGTGGATTTTTCTATATACTGCTCGACATATGGAACGATGTGAGCTGTGATTTGCGTGTTCACTATTTCTTCTACTTGGGCTCTCGTGAAGGGAGTGGGAGCCTCGGTAGCCGGCGGGGGTGGATGAGGTAGTGCAGCGCGTTCTGCTTCCAGTGCTTCCACTCGGCTGATAAGCTTAGCGTTTTGTTCCTGCAATTGTTTGATGAGATCGCGGAGTGGTTGTGGGACGGGGAGTGAGAGTGGGAGTGAGTGAGACGAGGTAGGGAGTGGGGGGAAATTGGGCGTGTCGCGTTGGAGGGAGGAATGAGCGGTGGGAGAGCGCGCAGCTACAGCTGACCAGCTTACCTGGTTGTCGGCGAGAGGACGTGTCTTGTTGGTCGGTACGGTTGGCCGGAAGCGGCGCGGGCAGTCCTTGCCTGCTGTGGTGTGCGGTTATGAGCAGAGTTTGCACGTTAGTTGGCACGCATGGTCCTTGGCTGGCGAGGATTGGCCACAGTCTGGACACTTGGAGTCCTCAGGTTGGGGACACACGTCCACGCGATGCCCAAGTTCACCACACACGCGGCAAACTTGCACACACCGGCGAAATGGTCGGCAACGGTGGAGGACGCTGCCCACCTTCACATAGAAGGGCACGTGGTTACCTTGGAAAGTCAGAAGCACCGATCGAGTCTGACCCATGAATCGTGCGTGGATGAGGGCCGGCTCGTTTCCTAGAAGATAGTCGTGGAGGTTTGAGTCGGTAATGGTGGCTTCCATACCGTGGATGACACCCCGGCCGGTGCCGGGTGGAGGCTTCATATAGGCGGCAAATTCACAAAGTCCTGTTGAGATCTGAAGCGTTTGTATGTTGCTGAGTGTGATGGCAAGGTCAGGGTCGGGCGTACTTGCGACGATCACATTCTGAGTCGGTTGCACAAGGAGGGTAACTTTCTTATAGAAGGACGGCAGGTCGAGCTCAGATTTGGCTGCAAAAGCTTCGGTGAGTGGTGTGGTGGTCAGCCTAGCGAGGTTGAGCCCCGCGCGCGGTCGGTAGATGATCGTGTAGTTGCTTGTTGGGAGTCTTAGTAGCGGATCACGGGCCGCCGTCTTGGAGGGCGGCGTGGCAGGTGGTCGGCGCACATGGGCGATCGGGCTTGTTTGCGCGGCCGGGACGTTGGTTGGCTTGCGTTTTTTGATGTGCTGGATCCACGGGTTGTCAGGGTGAATGGTGCGTCCACTGAGCTGATCGAATTCCATGTCGGCGATCTGGGGTGCGGGCTGTGATAGCGCGTCGCACATGGTCACCCGGCGGCGGCTCGGTTGTTGTTCCAAAGAGCTAGGCCTACAAAGTAGGCATAGCGGGCGCTGCGCGCTGGCTGTTTCCCGTGGCCGACAATCTGCGCTTTCGAGGTCCGATTTGTCTCACCTTGGTGTCAGATGAGACGTCTCAAAGTCCGGCGCTCGATGTTAGTGGTCGTTTAGTCAGCGCTAGTGCAGATTCGCTGTTTGGGAGGCGTAAAGCGGGAGCCGAAGCGAAGCTCGTCTGGCTGCGTCAGCCCCCTGACGGAGCTTATGCGGTTATGGATGCATGTATTAGGAAAGACGCCCCTCACAGGCTGGGGCTGTCGGCGTCTCACGTCGTCGTCATAAGCGTCGTCTCATGTAGTCATGGTGCTAAAGCACCGAGAAACTCTTTCGCGTCTCGCGCTTGAACACAGCGCGTACTAAAAAAATCCCGAGACACTCACTTACTCATCTTTGAAGCACGAAGCGCTGTGGCTCTTTGTGCTTCAATCAGAAGAGGCACTTACAGCCAAGCTGTATACCTCTACACCTTAATGGTTTCATCTCCGTTGGCCAAAACGCCAAGGCGCCAAGAATACACATTATGCTTCGCCCTTCCCCAGGTTTAACGGATGCGGAGATAGCCAGTGATTTTTTCAAAGGAATCATACAGACAAAGCATAAGTTTGTTTTATACGAAAGATTTAATGTTTTATAGTGCCCCCAGCGCTTGTACGGAGGCAATCGTTGCTTTAGTCACTGAGAAATTATTCGATTTAAGTTAAAGTTTAGATTCTCCCGCCAAATCAAGTGTATTCGGAACGTCGGCAATGACTACACAAGAACCACTCTGCAGACGATTGCGGCACGGCCTCCGCGATCAGCTGCCGGCGGCGCACCGTCGGCTGCCGACGGCGCGCCGCCGGCAGCCGATCGCGGAGGCCGTGATTGCGGACGATTGTTTACCGTTAGTCAACCTAGATGGCGCCACCATACCGCGAAGAATTGTTTTCTGCCTTAGCTTTATATTTGACCGTATTTTTACCTGCCCTGTTTTTGTTCAGGTAAAAAAACTTGTTTCGTGAAACATGATGTTCGCTCAAAAAATATGATCACGTACGACACCGTCGCTTAAGACAATCGGAGAGTGTCGTCTGAGATAACCCCAAAGCACCGCAGTGCTGTGCAGCTAAAACAAGCATAGTGCGCGCAGTACCGACAGCAGTACGCATTGGTACTTCTATGTTTACATGTATTTTCGTAACTTCCGCTCTTTACCCCACAATTCTTACTGCTATAAAAAGAATATGCCCTAATTGTAAGCGTACATAGCTCATTCGCCAAGATTATATATAAGCCCTGTCTTATTTGGGTTTGCTTTCGCCGGCCTCAGCCAATCGCAGAGCAGCCACAAATGACATCATACATTCCGTTGCGGGAAATTGTGGTTCGCATGCCCATTCCCTTTTTTCCTAATTATATAGCTTATTTGAGCAAAGTGTACATTAAAAGTGATATCAGTATGATTCTATAGAGTCATACTGACACAAGTTTGGTTCATGCATACTGACGCAAGTTTGGAAAGATTTCCTCGTTATAACGAGGCAATCTTTCGAATGAACCAAACTCCGGTTAGGGGCGACGCCCCTCTGGGGTTGGGGCTGTCGGCGTCTCATGTCGTCGTCGTAAGGGGCGTCTAATGTAGTTACGGTACTAAAACACCGGGAAACTCGTTTACGCGTCGCACTAGAACGTAACGTGAACTAAAAAAATACCGGGACACTCGCTTACGCCTTGCGCTGGGGCTCTTCGTAACGAGTACTAAAATAACACCGGGACACTCGTTGACATCTCACGCTAAAGAGCTTCGTGTTTTAAAGACAAGAGGCTATTACAGCAAAGCTGTCTACCTCTACCTCCCCCCCCCCCCCCATGGTTTCATTTGCGCTGAAAAAAAAAGCCAAGGCGCCAAGAATACACATATACACCACATTCTTCCCCCCTCCCCAAGTTTCACGTTAGTCGAGATTGCAAGGAATTTTATATTTGTTTTGTATGCATGGCCCATTTAATGTCTGAAAACAAACAAATAAACAAACCAAAAAAATCCCGGGCCACCTCCACTAACGTGAAATCGGGAAAGGAGCGAATAATGAGTGCACAAGTGCATTTAACGATTGTAAGTCTCTCTGGCCGTAAGTTGTCTTCGTGTTAAACGCGGCCGCAAGCAAAACAGCATGCTTAGAAGTAGCGCGAGGCGTTGGAAAACGAGTGTCTCGGTGTGTTGTGTTAGTACGCGTTTTTGCCCATGGAGATGAAACTTTCTTGCGCGAGGCGTTGGAAAACGAGTGTCTCGGTGTGTTGTGTTAGTACGCGTTTTTGCCCATGGAGATGAAACTTTCTTGCGCGAGGCGTTGGAAAACGAGTGTCTCGGTGTGTTGTGTTAGTACGCGTTTTTGCCCATGGAGATGAAACGTTCTTGCGCGAGACGTTGGAAAACGAGTGTCTCGGTGTGTTGTGTTAGTACGCGTTTTTGGCCATGGAGATGAAACTTTCTTGCGCGAGGCGTTGGAAAACGAGTGTCTCGGTGTGTTGTGTTAGTACGCGTTTTTGCCCATGGAGATGAAACTTTCTTGCGCGAGGCGTTGGAAAACGAGTGTCTCGGTGTGTTGTGTTAGTACGCGTTTTTGCCCATGGAGATGAAACGTTCTTGCGCGAGGCGTTGGAAAACGAGTGTCTCGGTGTGTTGTGTTAGTACGCGTTTTTGCCCATGGAGATGAAACTTTCTTGCGCGAGGCGTTGGAAAACGAGTGTCTCGGTGTGTTGTGTTAGTACGCGTTTTTGCCCATGGAGATGAAACTTTCTTGCGCGAGGCGTTGGAAAACGAGTGTCTCGGTGTGTTGTGTTAGTACGCGTTTTTGCCCATGGAGATGAAACGTTCTTGCGCGAGGCGTTGGAAAACGAGTGTCTCGGTGTGTTGTGTTAGTACGCGTTTTTGCCCATGGAGATGAAACGTTCTTGCGCGAGGCGTTGGAAAACGAGTGTCTCGGTGTGTGGTGTTAGTACGCGTTTTTGCCCATGGAAATGAAACGTTCTTGCGCGAGGCGTTGGAAAACGAGTGTCTCGGTGTTTTAGTACCATGACTATACGAGACGATTACGACAACAGGAGACGCCGACAGCCCTAGCCCCTAAGGGGCTTCGCCAGTAATAAATTTGACTTTGGCTCATATTGAATTGAAACACTCAAGCTGATGCGCAATCTTACGAAAACATTTTCTCAACTGACTTTCAAGAATGGTGCGCTTCAGTTTACACGGAAAAGGCATTTAAATTATGCAACACGGCTTCAAGAACAGTATAACTTTACATAGAGAGCGGGTGAGTCCTCTTGGAACCATTAGAAGCGGTTTTAAATTTCTTCCGTAAGATAACTTTCTTGGAAACGCCTTAAAGGGGCCATGAAGACAAAACACAAGTTTGGTTCATTTGAAAGATTGCCTCGTTGGAATCATACTTACACCACTTTTACCGTAAACTTCGCTCAAATAAGCTATATAATTAGGACAAACGGGAATGGCCATGCGACCCACTAGCTCATTTCCCGCAACAGAACCTATGATGTCATACCAGCCAGCTCTGCGATTGCCGGAGGCCTGCAAAAGGAAACGCAAATTAGGCAGAGCTTATAGCCTTGCCTTTACGTCTTATGCAAATTAGTCTTTGCGAATCAGCATATTAAACTTACATGAGAATGTTTTGTTTTGTGTGTGTCTTCGTGCCGACCCACTTTGGATTTCATTCCGTAAAGTTTGTTCTATACCCGTGTATTCCATTGTTGCTACCAGTATTCCCGAAAAAAATTTCCCCTGGTGACTTGAGGTGACGACAGGAAACAACGAGTTACGCCCAAAGTCTTTTGGAAGGCAGGAGCAGCTCAATTCCTGTCCAAAATTGCCCAGCTGCAATGACCTGGTGCCAGAAAGATGGCAATTTCAAGTACCAGCTCCTATGGCCGCATAATTTATTCCTAGGTATATATGTATGTATTTATTGTTCATTGGAAAGGGAAGATCCACCACCAGGCATAAATTGTCTCGCCTAGGGGGCGGACACCGGAACGCCTGATGGTGTATGGGGGGGGGGGGGGAGGTAGGGAGGAAAGAAAATTTACACCATCTTCCCGCGAGGGGAGCCATGGGGTAGATGTAACGCATCGGGGGTTGCCGTTGCGTTTCCGTTATGTTAGCGATGTCAGCGTGTGGATTGCTGTTGTTGTGTATCCTATTTACGAAGCATGTTCACCCCCGATGCGTCGCATCTACCCCATGGTTCCCCTCACGGGAAGATGGTGTAAATTTTTAACCGAGCGCAAGCTGCGCACTAACGCACAGCTGGCACGGCGACGGGAGCGAGCGCAGCCGAGCGCAATCTGCGCGCTGACCGCGCTGACGCACAGATGGCGCTGCGGTGAGAGCGGCGGAGCGCGCAGCTGCCGCGGCGAGGAGAATGGGGGAGGTATGCGGACTACGCCGCGACATCGACGCGGGACAAGGCGAGTTAAAGAGATGCGTTGCATCTAATACACAGGAATAGGAGGATATGGGACCTAGAGGTAGTGAAAAACAAATTTCTGTAATGTTTCTTTAAATATAGGGTGGCTACGAAAATTATGGAATTTGTGCATAAGACTGATTTTCGTGTTATGGTTCGGTTCTTACTGCGTGCTTGACCTGGGAAGTTGGTCGTGTTCGAAGGCAGTGTTCTTGAAGTTCAAACTTTCCGTCCGTGAGCAGCGCATAATATGGCACAGCGTGCTTCAGAGGCGTCGGGATAAAATTCTGTGCAGTTACATTTGTGTCCGAAGGACGCGAGTTTGATTTCCGGCCTCGGCGGCCGCTTTTCTGATGGAGGCGAAAAGCGAAAACGCCCGTGTGTACGAGATTTCGGGCACGTTAAAGATCTCCAGGTGGTCAAAATTAATCCGGAGCCCTCCCCTACGGCGCGCCTCATCGCCTGCGTTGCGTCGGCGCGTTAAACCCTACAATCAATCAACTCAATAAGAGATCTGCCAACTGCAGGTAAGCAGACTTGCGTCATCGGGTTCCCCATGAGACTGGGCGTGAAAATTTTAAGCGATACTCGCAGGTGGGCACAACAACGCTGGGAAACACTGACTCAAACGAAAAACTGTCACTGTATGTTCCACGGCATAAAGGATGTCAGCGCACTAGGCCGAAGCAAGAACAGACAACTTCGTCGCAAGCGAAAATGCCTTCATACTTTGATATTAGACTCCTAATACTGCCCCCCCCCTCCTAAAGCATGTCTACCCAGCAATTCATTCGCGTATAGGTGTGAAGCCTACTTTAAGAAAGTTCAGCATATAGCGTGTAATAGGGATAAATTGGGTCCAATGGAGTTGTCTAATGAAAGGCGCTCATTCCATCGTACTTTGACATCACATTGCTTACATTACCCTAGACGACAAAAGTCTTTCTAGCAATACAGACCTGCGCAGTTGTGAAGCCGATTCTAAAAGTGATCGGTAACGTACATGGGTTCTTATGGAAATATTATTAAAACGCACCGCTTTTTAAAGACGATAGTCTTTCTTGGTCTACTAAAACGCAGAAAGTTTGGTCTGTCTGTATACCTTTCTGTCTGTCTGTGTGTGTGTCTGTGACTCGAATCAGCCACCCGGTGAAAGTGAAAACGAAACTGCGCTGTAGTCTTATATACCCACAGCCAAATCGATACGTCTAAGTCCGGTGTTAATGTTCATACTTCTCAACATTGTTGAACAAGATCAAGACATACGCAAATATAAGGCAGAAAATCAATACGTGAGTGATATTTGTAGTGTTCCCTTATTTAAAAATTCACGTATTCTTGGTTTTTGCAATGGGAAATAAAATACTACATCAAGTGCAGAAAACTGTTGCCTGCTGTTGCCGGCGCCACATGGCGGCATATAAAAAATCAAAAGGCAACACCAACGAAAGGTTCCACTAGATAGGCTCTATGTTCCGCTTGAAAAGCTCATGGAGTATAGGCGGGGTTTTATAAACGGCAGCGCTGCCGTCGAGGCACCCGACTTCAAGCCGCGAAACGCGGTAAATTTGAATTGACTTTGCAAACCTCTAGCGTGTTTTATCTTGGCAAGACGAGACGGGAGAGGAACAGCATGAGAGGTGAGCGAGAAAGAGAATGGAGGCATTTATTTGCCAGGGGCGCCAGTCGACTATTGTCTTTCACCAACATTTGCAACGAAAGGAGCAGCCACACGGCCATTTTTTTTACATTGGTATAACATTGCTTGCACGGCACATAGATATGTCTTCTTAGCAATGCATGTGTGTGTAGGAGTGAAGTCGATTTCAAAGTAGCTCGACATGTAACAGCCCGGCTTGAGCAGTTCTTCGACGGTTCGCACTTGGGAGTTTCTGATAATTCCTTTCTGCACTCAACGAATTCCGGTAGTTTGGATGATTGGAAATGAGGATGAACTCATGTGTAGCAAAAAAACATAACGCGGAACACGCGAGGGCCCCTTCATCGCTCTCCGTCTCATAACAGCCAGGCGGACGTCAGTGTAAACATGTCTACGCTCCCATCCCAGGAAGTGGCAATAACCTAGGTTTACAGTGTCCTACGTATGGTTGCCTGCTCCTATTCGAAAAGGGCCCCGTCGTGAAAAGCTATCATAGTGCCTGTACTCAGGAAATTTTCGAGGCTATCAGCTATCAAAGGCGCGCCCTTCGTGGGAGTGCCTGTCTGTGGCGCCTTTGGGGAAGGATAAGGTTTGACTCTTCGCCGCTTCTTTATTTTACTTCTTGTCCAGTTTTCTTGTTCGCTGAAGATCCGCACGAAGGGAGAGTAGGCCGCGCGGAGCGGGCGGATATGTGACGTCGCAACACGTCGCCGGATGAACCGTCTTCACGGAGCAACCACACGTACGCAGAAACTAGCCGGCAACAAAGCCGGCAACAAAGCCGGCAACAGCTGGCAACAGCCATCACTGTATCCCGCCGCAGCTCCGCAGCCAACCACCTGGCTAGAGGGAACTGCCGGGCGGCGACAGCGGCTTGAGGCCAACACGCCCATCATGCCATTGCATCCACCGAGCCAAAACGACCATTTTCGAGCCATTACGTCCATTGTGCTAGCAAATACATTCTGGCAGCATATCTATTGAGAAAATACACCAATTGTAAGCCAGTACGTCCAACGTGCCACAATATCTACTGCGCCTACACGTACATCGAGCTACTTCGTTCAAAAACGTTTTAATACATCCATCCTGCTAGCATATCCAGTGTGCCATCACACCCACCACGACATCCCATCGCAGCGCAGCCTCGCCCGCAGACGAAATCCCCTGTTGCCTAGATAATTACATTACAATTCTAGGTTTAACTCAGCTCAGCCTAAATCGACACTGCTAACAGCAATAGGAACTACAATCCCAATAACTACAAACCACATAGCAAACCACAGTGGTTTGCATTGTGGTTTTATGCTATCTCAGCCTTCAGTATCTTCATTTCCACCCTTTAATGTATTCGCATACATTATACACGTCAAACTTACTGGGTTGAGGTATTACCATTCTGGTGTTAGAATGGCTACAGAACGGTTTCACTCTTTTTCGCAACCTAGAAACAGAAACAAATTTGGGGCCATTTGCCGCGAATGAACTGGTAAAAATTATGGACTAGATTTTTATGCGGGCTGTAACAATTTTCAGCTGGGGTCTACGCAAGCGTGTCGCATTCCCAGACTAGTTCATGAAACAGCATCATTGCAATCAAAGCTTTCTTTGCTGTTTTTCCTGAGTATGCCCTTTCGTGGATTCATGTGATGAATAAGCCCCTGTGAAGCAACCAAAAAAATTCAGGAACCAACACGCCGCTCGCTTACTCAGTCGATGGCGTGCTAGCGTGATCGACCGTGACGATGGAGCTGGCCTGAACATCTAACGAGCCATCACCTCTAATGATGCATGTAATGGCTCGTTGAGTGAGCAGGCTCTTTGGATATGTCAACATAATACAGCAAGAAGTGGCTGTCGGCGACGTCCTTGGCATGTCATTCTGCTGCTCTCACGCGTCCACCATTCTCAGTTCTCCGCGTTACGATTCGGGCTTCTTAATTTGAGCTAGGATATCTGCCGCCCCAGTTTGCTACTTAATCCAAGACGTTCGCTTGCTGTCCCTAAGTATTTCTGTTATCATTTTCATTCCATGGCTGGTTGGGCTGAAACAAGTTTTCTTTCGAAGTGTCTAGTAAGCCGCTAAATATGCACCCCATTACCCGTTTGCCCTCACAGGGAGTGCGCAATGATTGTATAACTTTCTCTTTAGCGACAGTAGTAGCCCACTGTTTACTACTTCAGAGGGCATGTTAATGCCGCCCAGCGCCCAGCTGATACTTATTATAGACCTGATTTCTATCTACTAGTTTGGAACAGAACTGCCTACTTCTTTCTCCTGGATGGTTTTGAGGCAAGAGCCTTATGAGCTTCATGGGGTGAACAACAAGCAGTGCATGGCCCCAAAATGCCACATGCGTGCGTGAAACACAGCTTTTGGGAGAATAGGGTAAATTAAGCCCCTAAAACGTACCTCGCCATTCTGGCCCTGCGCAAGTGGATGAACACCGAAGCTTTTTAGCACACAACATAGAAGTGAAACATAATTTAGGTGAAAGTAAGAGAAAATTTTATTTCTCTCAGCCTTGATGGCGGCCATCCCTAAGAAAGATGCATGCATACTCGCAAGCACTTCTATTTTGACCTTACTCATCTTGACAATAGTGCCTATTAAGGATAACTAATCCACTCCAAATCCAAGTTATCCCACGAATAGGTAATGGGTACATTTTCGTCCTGTGTTTTTCTTACTCGTGTGGTCCGGTCCGTCTTTTGCGCTAGTAAAATGTACCCATTATCGTTTAACCAACTAGCTCAACTTTCCGTCCTTAATTCGTTACCAGGAATAGGCTGGAGGTCAAAATTATGTTTTGAATGGAGTGTGACTTCGTCCTGGCGCTGGCTGAAATCCAGTCGTTTATCAAATCATCAGCGCACACCGGATGCGGCTTTGAATAACAAGGCATTGTGTTCGCAGCAGCCTTCGCCCCGTACAAGTTTTCTGTTGAGCATAACTTTTTTTTTTTTTTTTGCTGTTCGAAATCTTCCCATCATAGTACCCTGAAAACATGCGCAACAGCATCAGCGTGACATTATCTCGTGACGATAGCCTTCCGCTCGGACCGCATGCTCGAGACAGGGGCACACCTATCCCACGCTATCTAAACCTGCATTCAAACAATGAAAGTACAAGCGAACTGCGCACATTTCGCTGGGTGAACGGTCGTAAGCAAGAAGCAAAGTAACGCTTTCCATTTTTCACGGATACACCACGTCAACGATCCGAGCTTGACACAGCACATAACGTTCTCTACGAAATCAGAAATTGATCCACTTACAGCAGAACTTAAAGCCATTCTACTGGCCACCGCCCTGCTTAAGAGGGATCTCCCGTCCATCAAGACAAAACACAATCCCTTTAAAGGGACACTGAAGTGAATTAATCAAGCTCCCGTTTTTGCTTGCACTGTGTAGACCGGCTCAAATTAGCACACTTTTCATCGTTTATCCGGTTGAAAAATCGGTAATTATTTTACAAAGCGCGAAAGAAGAAAAACTACCCTGCGCGGTTTGCGGCGGCCGCACAAACTAAGCTGTGACGTTGGGAGGAGGGGGCACCGTGATTGGACGATGCCCAAGGTTAGCAATCAAACAAGTTTCGGTTTCGGTTTCGGTTCTGTAAAACTACATGTTTGACATTCGATGGCGTCGTTGGATAGGCATTCTCAATATCCCAGTTATCGTAATACCGCGCTTTTGCCATGTTGTCGGCTGTAAAATGCATAAGATAAGCCTCCCAGGACGGCTTGGAATCGTAGCATTCCAAGCCGTCCATTCACTATCTGAGGCATAAGCAGTGCATGAACTCCCTCCGCGTCCCCGCAGACGCTCAAATGCATGCGCTTTTCCCCCATATTTGGAGCTTGCCTCGCTCATGCCTGTATCGTAAAAAGCGTACTCGCACCAGGCAAAGGGTCTGTTGATTCTGGCCTGTGCCCATTGCCCGCAAGCAGTCGGGGCTTATGGCAACAGCACGCCAACGAGAACTCGCTAGCGCGCCAGTGCCAGCCTGCGCGAGTTCTGTGGACTAGTTCGTGGAGCAATGAACGTTGCGGCCCAAAAAAAGGTGAACTCAGTATAGAAAACATCGGCGAAAAACGAAAAAGTTAACTCATAAAAAAAAAAGCATGTACCCGCGGGGATTCGAACTTGTGACTGGCAAAACACTTGCGATGACATACCGAGCGCCCCAGACCACTAGGAAATATAATGTTTACACTTATAATATAATATAATGTGGAAATATAATATAATATAATATATATAATATATAACAAATATAATATAATATAATGTGGAAATATAAGGTTTATAATGTATAACCAGTTTACACTTTTATTTAGTTTTAATATTTCAAGCAGCTTAGGTGACTATTTGTTGTATTGCGCTCGTGCAGTAAGCGTCCCCCGAGTTTCCACAATAGCTCACGTCTAGCAATTGCATTTCGTAGACGGAAAAGCGTTCGCAGATGCGTAGCCGTGCTGCTGACCGCTGTGCTTGTTCGCCCAGCGCAAAAAAGTGCTTCCCGCACCCTAGTTTTACGCTGTACGGTAAAAATATCAGTTGATTTTATTTCCTTAGTACCTATATTGACTTCGCTCACTCTTCTCCCCCTTCAAGAGGCCTTATATTTTCCTACTGGCGTACCAGTCAGCGAAGCGTCGCATGTGCGCTTGTGCAGCGCTTGTGTGAAGCGACCTTGACTTGGAGCTAGATACAGTGTACAAACTAACGAAGTAAAGAAAGGCGCATTCTTCCATTCCCAAACGTGTTGTGGCTTAGTTTCAACTGATCGAGCGAATTGCGACGACCCGTCGGCGGCCGGCGGAGTAAACGGTGGGCCGACTGACTCGGTCGCGGAAGGTCGGCGAGCCGTGCAGTAGCGCAGCCAATTGCCAGCTCCTCTCCTGCTGACGTCACACGAAAACGCCACAGAAAATGGGCGAGAGTGCAGAGAGGAGGACAGCATTTTCGAATTGATTTTTCTACTAAATAAATTCGCGTTAACGCGCACAGAGTGGTCGAAACAGGGCCCAGGGACTCCGGACTACAATTTGCGCTCGTAATCCCGCATTGTTTACAAATCACTTCAGTGTCCCTTTAAAGTCGTCATATATACTGACAATGCAGAGGCAATGAGCACAATGCACTCTCCAGATCCTCATGACTACATCTCCAGTGCAATTAGACGAACCATCGACAACATCACCGAAATAAATGACACCACAATTCTTATAGAATGGACCCCCGGCCACCAGTCCAACCCAGGGAACGAGACGACCCATCGCATTGCATCTGTGTCACTTCGTACCTCCCAGAACTCTCATGCGACGCCCGCCCCGCTTCCCGAACCTGCCCTCAACAACCCCGTCGTTGAACGCCGGATCCGAAAAATGCGGCGATGCCGTCACCTCAAGGAAACGACTCCAAGGCCAGACCCACTGCCCGAGGACATCCCGCGAGGTCTCCAGGTCCTTCTACACAAGGCACGCTCCGGCACAGCGGTCACTCCTGACGTCCGCGACCGATGGACCTGGTACCGGTCTTTCGGCAGAAAGAGACCAGATGGCTCCACACCTGGTCCCCCTCCTACCCTTCCCTGACCCCTGTGCAGTGCCGACCGACCCACAATACACCACCTTCTCTGGGACTGTGCCGGACTCTCCGAGGAACGGCGTAGGTGTCTACCTCCTCACGTCACGTCCCTTCAAGAATGGATAACGCCGTCGAGCGACGTGAAAGAAACTTCACTGAACCTGTGGACATTTTCTGCACGGACAGGTCTAGTGAAAATGACCTAAATCAAGTGGTCCGTGTGCGGGGCGGACACGCGTTGTGATTGAACCCCATCCCCCCGCTGGTTTATTTCCCCTCTTCCTCCCTTTCCCCCACACGAGGCGTTCGACCTCTTCCTTCTAAATAAATTCATTAATTCATTCACGGATCACGCGGGTTGTTTCTCGTTGTAAGGCCGCTGCCGCCACACAACAATTCTGCGAATATATTGGTTGACTGTATCAATAATTAGGCATATCCACGATCTGGTTAACAGCGATTCTCACATATTGCTGAATTGGAATAACGCTTGGGTTCATGTTTAAAAGATCATTGATACAAAGTGGAGCGGTGGTCTTTGCATGCCGGAGAGGCGGAGGAATAAACGTCTCCATGGAGCAGGGGGAGAGTCGTCATTCCAGGGCCCCTTGAGTCCGCCCGGCTTCTTGGGCTCTCTGTACCAGCCAAAGCTGGTGGTCAGGGTCCGAGCTGGGCAGTGCATTCTCCCAGTGCTCAGGGGAGGGGAAGGGCAGGGGAAGCAGGTTGGGGTTCTTATCACAGCCCCACATGATGTGGTAGAGGGTTCCCCGAGCGTCGCAGAAGTGGCATTGCGAGGAGTACAGGGTGGGGGCCAGAATGTGGAAAGGATGACAGTTCATGAGTAGCGAAACCTGAATGGACACCGTTTCACTCCATGGTTTACGGGGATGTTACGAGTTAGCTGTTAGCCGTTGGGTAAGCGTACGAGACAGCGATGCCGTCGCTCGGGCTTGTATGCATGGAAGGACTGTAGTCTCAGAACGGCTGAAGCCTTTAACTTGTGTTTTGTAATAGGGCGTAGCAGGCGGGTCTTCTTTATCAAACAACAACACGTTTGCCGGCATGGATAGCACAACAAGCCTACAATGTTTCACTTCCCTTGGATGTCGCACTCATTTCGATGTCGCACCCTCTACATACAGCCAATGGTATAGCAGCACCAAAATCCTCCGCTTACAACCTTTCTTCCATAAGTGGGAGACCTCAGAAAGCCGACCTCAAGCTCGAATGGATATTATCCCAGACATAAATGTTAAAGTTGTGGTGGAGACAGAAACTGGGTCTTGCATAGTGTGTTAAGTCATTGGTTTTGACCTCAACATCAGCCGGAAACTCTGAGGCTGAGTGAGGCTGAAGTCGGAGCTGAGCTTTAAGTGAGGTCCAAGATCAGATTGATCCCTTATCACCGCAGTCAATTTTTCTGCCATTTGCGGTTCAATTGTGCCGGGTGAAATCAATGTATTTTTCTCCTTTCTACTTCCTTTACAATGTTTGCAACACTAGCTGTAATTACAGTGAAGTCGCTAGTTGGGAAAGTTGGTACGGGTTCTGGGTGTAATCTTATCTTTTGCGCTCTGCTACACCATATAGCTTTAATTAACACTAATTTTATTATTTACCTCATTTGTCCACCCAAATTAATTAAATGCGCTAAATTCATTAATGAAATAACTTCTGAATTGTTGCTATAAATATTTTAAAATAATAATTCAGTTTAAGCTGATACCTGTTGTTTTCCCCAATGACACTTTTCGAGGTCATCTTTCTGGTGGGAGAAGCGCTACTGAAGCGAAGACTTAGGGAAGAACACCGGGCGAAGCCCTTTTACCTTAACACTGTGCAATAAGGAGGCATGAGGGAATAAATAATACAGGACAACGACGTCGTTACTTAATGCATCAGATGCTCCTACATGACAGATTAAAGGTGATCTGCGACTGCCAGGGTATTGGGAATCAAAAATGAATCGAAAAGGTGAAGCGAATCCAGCTGCCCTTGCGGAATGTCAGATACCAAGTGAGGTCACGAATTGTTTTCCGGCTTAATGGGGCACAGCGGCAACTCTTGCTTGCGGGGTTTTTTTTAACGTTTATTGAAATGTAGAAAAAATTACACCATCTTCCCGTAGGGGAACCCTGAGTAGTATGCAAAGCAGCCATGGGGTCGATTCAAGTGCCCATTAGTTTTCAGTTCGTCGTTTCCGTTAGGTTGAGGTACGTAGCCACCGTTATATTTAGTTTGGTTTCCATGGTAACTACCACACTTTTCACTTGCCGGAACTACGAAATGGGAAATTGCGTTGAGCCCATGGCTGTTTCGCATACTACTCAGGGTTCCCTTACGGGAAGATGGTGTAATTTTATTAGATGCGACGGGGCTATGTCCCTCCCTTGTCGTTGTTGCGCCGTGCACACCCCCACTGCGCATGCTCGGCTTGCTGAACGCCCGGTGGTGTCTTACCCTTTAATGGCTCCTGGAGAGACAGTGTTACCGGTGTCTCCCTGGGCCGGCCCGAGATGAGCCGAGCATGCGCAGTGGGGGTGTGGACGGCGCCAAAACAAGGGAGGGACATAGCCCCGACCATGAGATGCTGGAGCGACAGTGTTGCCGGTGTCTTCCTGGGCCGGCACGAGACAAGCACGCTTCCCCTTAAAGGGGCCCTGCAACACTTACCATCGACTACTCGGAATGTATTTTGGGGTAAAGTCTATTGTCCCAGCAATCTCCTCCCGCAAGAATTATGAAAATCCGTTCACTGTCACCGAAACTACACGCGATGAAAAATCGCGCATAAATGTTCCCTCTCAACTCAACCACGGACAACGCGACGAGGTGGTGTTGGACGAAAGCTGCGTGCTCTCTCCCGGGAAGGGGGGCGGCACGCGGCGTTCTGTTCGGCGGCCTTCGATATGTCACAGGCCGGGGAGTTTCGTCCTTTTCCCCGCAACGTGGACGGGTCTATTTCCAGTCTGGTGCCACAAAAGAGCCGGCATGGCTGTCTGGTCGCAAGCAAGCGCTCAGCCTGGCAGGGCGTAAAAATGGAGCAATAAACGTTTGTTGTCGAGTGGGCTCGTTGAAAGTGGAATATTTAGTTCGTCACTCAAACTCCGCGCGCACTCAAAACAAAAGAAACACCAAAAGCATGCGGACAGGTTGAGACATAGAAGAGGTTCATACACAGCGCCGACGACGGCTGATCTTCACAGGAACTACAGGAATTTAGCCGCGAAGTTAACCAGCGACAGCCAATAGGACAGCCAGGACAGCCATGGCCCGATTGACGTCGCAGAGGACATGCCAGGGGTGCATAATGAGGAGAATTGAAGAAAGAGCGGTTGGTTTTTCCGCGTCTTTCACGGCGATTTCCGCGCTTACCGCTTCACGTGCATGTGTAATATTTGGCTTGGGTGTTTCTGGAAGTCTAATGTAAACGTCGCGCAGGTTTACTTGCACTGCACGAAGAGTGTTGCAGGCTCCCTTTAAAGTGCTCCTGGAGCGGCAGTGTTGCCGGTGTCTTCCTGGGCCGGCGGATGTATGGACGACGGACGACGGACGACGGACGATGGAGCCGAGAGCAAGAGATGCTTTGCATCTAAAAAACACCCGGTGATCTCTTGCTAGTGCATCAGACCCCCTTAGGGGTAGCGTTAAATTTCACGACGGGTATGGGTGGGAAGTAGCAAGGGAAAAATAGTGGGTTGGGATATGAAATGCAGGAGAGTGTCCCACACTGCCTTCGCTAAATTAGGTGGGTAGGAGGGACGCAGGAGATTATTCAAGGAATTCGGTCATAAGTTAGCGGGAAGGGTGTCTAGGAGTATCTGTCTTTCAGTTTGAAATCGAGGGCGCGTCCGAATAATGTGTTCAGTGGTGTCCGGAATTTCACAGGGAATACACATGCCTTGATTAGGTGACGAATGAAAAAACTTCTGTCGTTTTGCAGGGGAAAGGTTCGTAAGTGTCATTAGCTGTCTTAGGCGGACTTGTTGAGAGCGAGAATAGGACTTGGGAATGAGAGTGTGGTTGACCAGGGAAGCCAGATTGTCTTTCCGTTGCTGTTTGATGGCGGTCCGGTGCTCGTCAGGGTCATAATCGCTGTCAGAAGGCGTCCAGCTGGCTTGGGGCACGGTTGTGAACGATGCACGTGCCGACAAATGGGCTGCCTCATTTCCGGGGATTCCGGCATGGCCGGGCACCCACGTGATGGTGACATCGATGATGAAGGATGCTCTTGATTTCTTGGATCATCTTAACTCGTAGACTGTATGATAGTTGATGACGACATTCCAGGAAAGCTTCCCGACTATCTGTGTGCATGTTTATGAGTTTGTACATGGAAAAAGAAGATATATATCATATTTTTTTTCCATGTACAAACTGTTCACATTGTTCATAACATATGTTATGAACAATGTGACGAAGTGAGAGGATGATACTTTCTAGTTCTGCCCCTTTAATGGTGGTATCTGGTGGCAATGAATGAACGCCATTGACGTTAAATACCGGTATATGCCACGCCGCAGTTGTGCTGGATTCTGTTTTAGATGCGTCAGGGTAGATGCTGAGTGTATTAGGGTGGCAAGACCGTTTCTGGTGTTGTTTTGCAGATTTCCACCTGTTTTGTGGTTGAGGATCTGGTTTAGGATCCGTTAATGATTGGCTTGTCCGTGGTTCTGATGTGTTGGCTATGTCAGGTAGCTTCGAGGTATTGTGTCCAATGGCTTCAAGGATGTGTCGTCCGTGCCGTGAGGTGGACAGCCGCTTGTACATGTGAGTTACGGAGTGCGTATGCTCTGTCGGCGTATGTAGGCATGTTACTGCAGTCGTAAAGGTCATGAATTCTAGTGTAAGTGGGTAGGCCGGTAATGAGTCGTAGACTTTCTCTATTAAGTATTTCAACGGTTTGTTGTTGCTTTTTAGTAATATTGAAGTAAGAATAGGCATACATGACTCGTGAAATGAGGAAGGTGTGAGTGAGGTGTCTAAAGTCATGTTCTTTAAGGCCAGACCGGTGTGTCGTGAAGCGCTGTATAATGCGGAGGATCTGTTTAATTGTTTTCATTGTGTTAGTGACCCATGTAGTTTTTACTGTGAAAAATGTCTTTTAGGGCTTTCTGTTCTTCACAACGTCAGTCAATCAACACAAATTTAAGTCGTGACAGCACACCCTTTAATGATCGTAGAAATTTCTTCAACATGCCTAAAATTCTTCATTACGTCAGCGTTGACCTTCTCTATGAACATCCCTTTAGGCACAACCACAAAAAAAACCTTCTCATAAAAAACCGCAATACGAGACCTGTCGCAATATGAGACAATAATGAGACAATGAGACAATAATGAAAAATCGCAATACGAAACAATACGAAACCGCAATACGAGACCCACGAACTTACTCACTTACAGGTTTCTTAGCCAGATGGGGTTTAACATAGCTAAAAGAAACCACGCGAATACATTCCGTAACACACCACGGTTTATACACGTCCTTCACTTGGGGGTTCACAAACCTGGGCAGTTCTACCTTTTCAGCAGCGGAAAGATCCGGTTCAACACGTAACTTGGGGCCATGTTGCAAAAACTTCTCATGTTGGTCCATCATCTTAGACGAATATACTTTCCCCGTTAAAAAAATTCTGTCGCATAGCCGCATACATAACAAGGCTTAAACTCAATTTTAGCGCTAATTGATTTTGCGCGCTTCTGTGAGTTGTCTGTGGTAAATGTTAGCAGTGCTAGCATGTTATCAGTGCTAACAGTGCTAACACTATGCATGCTAACTTTGCGCCCAATACCAAGTGGCTGTGATGCCCTTCCTTCATGCACGATGCGCATTTCACCGTTGAAGGAACTTTCAGTCACCTCTAAAACACTTCATTACCGGACCCGAGGCTGAGGTAACGTTGATTTTAAGGTGACGTTGAAAATGTTGCGCCTGACAAAGAAGAAGAAGGAAAACGCAACGTTCCCTTTCTAGTCTAATGTGTGCCGATATATTTTTGAAAAGTGAGGGACCAACAAGCCACGGAGTTCACACCCTTAATTCAAGTTAGGTCTTTGGTGTTAATCGTTGTTGAGGTTAGCTTACCAATGCAGATGTCAAATCAGATCGTGTGGTTGCGGTTTAGTTAATGACCGCCGCGATGACTCAGTGGCTAAGGCGCTGTCCTGTTGGGGCCAAGGCCTCGGAGGCCGTTTTTCTTACGCAGGCGCAAAAATAAAACTACTGAGTTTCGTGATATTGAGACACGTTAAGAGTATTGAGGTGGTTTAAATAAATCAGTAGCCCTCCACTACGGCGCACATCCTAGCCCATGCAGTTGCAGGTTCGACGCGAAAACAGCCCGAGTACGTTTTAGAGCGAAGCTGTTAGCCTTCCGTTGGTTGGAAAATTTCGTGTCGTAAACAAAAAACTAAGGCAGGACCCAGCAGTTCTCGCCCAAGAAGCCGAGCGCATGCGTCAGGCTAATGAGGCGCTGCAGCACTGAGCTCAGTATTAGTATAAAGAAAACACCACAAAACAAGCATCGACGCCGCATGTCGGATGATAAGGCGCCGGTGAACGATATGTTCTGGTAAAGCTTGGGTGTGGGTTGGCGCCATTCGAGGGCTAGCGCATGCGTTACGCTAGGCAGGACCCAGCAGTCCTCACCCAAGACGCCAAACGCCTGCGTCAGGACCCAGCATTTGCCGCCAGAAAAGCCGAGTGCGAGCGGCAAGCTCGCCGAGACAACCAGGAACATTCCATACCCTCCCCCATCAGCATGTGTAGTGGTTTACAACATCTTCGCTGGATTTCCACTTTGGCAGGGCGGGATGGCGTCTATTTTTTGTGGTTTTTAACCTGAAACAAAGCATTTTTTTTTCGGACAGGTCAATGCTAGTAAAGTAATTTTCTTTACTGTGGTCCCCGCCGCTTCGCAGCACCAATATTCTATCGACCCTCACTCGAAGACAGGGTTACGTATAGCAGTTACGTATATCTTCTCTACAAGAACATCGTTCGTTGCGAATTAATTCGCGTAAATTTGCAACCGCTAGCACAGGTGAAAACCAGGAACTTGACTGATTGCAGGGTTTTACGCGCCGACGCAACGAAGGCGATGAGGCGCGCCGTAGTGGAGGGCTCCGGAATAATTTTGACCGCCTGGGGATCTTTAACCTGCACCGAAATCTCGTACACACCGGCGTCGTTGTTCTTCGCCTCCATCAGAAAAGCGGCCGCTGCCGCCGAGAATAGAACCCGCGTCCGAAAACCAGGCACTTGACAGTTAACTAGGTTTCGAAACATATAGGCTTAACCTCCCGTCTTTCGTTGAATATTTGCATATTTATTTATCTCTACTAGCTAGGAAATGTCTTTTTTTTCTTTCTCAAACTTACTTGTTACTCGTGCTTTACTAAGCCACTTTCATGTTGCTTTTGTTCAGTTCTCTAAAATATTTTTACGTTCGCCCTTCATGGTTTCAGTAAGTAGGCGCATTATTCCTAAATCCCGAATTCTTAGCCAATCCTGCTGATGTGTACGTGCTATAGAATACGGATACGGAAAATAAAGATGTGATGATGAAAAAAAAACAAAAAAAAACAAGCCAATCCAGACGTCCTCACAAATCCTGGCCAGCTATTTAAACACGTTTAAGACGAGTGAGGGTAATATGCATTTGTCAAGTGTAACCTTCGGTAATCATTTGGCCAGCATTCAGAGGATTTTGTTCTAAGAATTACAAGGCTTGCGCAGAAACGTTGACCTGGCAGACTCTTTTCCCGGTAATCGTGCGATACGCACCCCGCCTGTCGGCTTTCCTGGCAGCCCGCCAGCACGCATATCTGCTTTGACGTCTTCGTCGCGGCCGTCTGGCCTCAAGAAGTGGCGCGCCTTCATACAGACGATAACTTCCGGCGCTGTTAAACGAAATGCGGCCTACACAAGCAGGTTTCACTGAAAAAAGCTGGTCAGCCGACGCCACCTCATAGTCTTTAGAGGTTTGAGCATCGCGTCAACGAACATTGATCGAGCGAGTTCTGGAGGCCCGTGTGCTGAAGTGTGCGGGTAGCCCAGCGGTGGTCGTGTCGTGTAGCGTTCCCAATAGCGAGCGTTACATGAAGCGGATGCCTGAAGTCGCTGGACAGCAGTGACGTCATAGGGTGCTAACTCGGATACGTGGACCATGTTCCGGCCTGAGTGCGAATTCTTCGGAAAGAAGTGTGGCGACTCCGATGTGGCAGTCGAGAACACGTGGGTGTGGAGTCATCACATTGTTCAGCGAAAATTGTTAGCCGCTCCGATAAGACGTATTATCGGACAACATCCGTGTCTCCTATCTCGTTTGTGTTGATCCCCCTGACCGCTGCCATTTTCACGGCGGATTTTTAACGTCTCCACTCCCCATGCGACGACGCTACAGCAGGCAGAAAAACCGTCGAAAGCATGTCCGGCAGGGTGATCATCGAAAGTCGTAGAGTGTGTGTTTCGGTGCTAGTGCTTGCGTGCGGATTCTGCTTGTCTGATGCCAGAGAGTGGCGCCACGTGAACACCACCTGCCCGCAGCTGGCGCGCTGCAACTGCCGACTCACCAAGCAGGGGGCCACCACATTGTGCAACAATGTGTCTCAGTTCAAGGAGCTTGGCCCGGATATGGCCAGGCTTCAGAACGTCATCGTAAAGAAGCTCACTTTCGACCACGTTCAAATCAGCGAGATACCGGCCGAGTGGTTTTCGAACCATACCATCCTCATGCTCGTCGTGGCCAACTCGCCTCTGCGAGACATTGGGGAGGCAGCCTTCACTGGCATGGGCCGATTATTACGGCTGCTACTCGAGAAGGACCAGCTGGAGAGCCTTCCCAGTGGCCTGAGCGCCGCGACCCGCTTGCGTGCGCTGCAGATACGCAAGAACCATATAAAATTCCTGACAGGCGTGCTGCGGTTACCCGCGCTGATAGAATTTGATCTACGGTTCAACGGAATCGAGACAATTGAGGAAAAATTCCTGTCGGCATCACCGGAACTTGAGCACCTGTTGTTGTCAGGCAACCGCATCCAGCACATACCAGATCGTCTCTTCGAAAACACGAGAAAGCTGAAAAGCGTCGAAATTCGTGACAACCGCATCACGGCCATAGGCAGCTTCTTCGACGGCCTCCGTTACTTGGAGGTAAGATATTTATTGTCTGAAATGTCAAGGGTGCCGTGGGTGAATGGTGAAACCCTTGCGAAGTGGCTGTCGCTATAGCCCAGACAAACAAAAATAAAAATAGGGGGGTGGGGGGGAAGGGTTCGCATTGAGAAGAATCTTTTCTTACTATGCTAATGAAGACTAGAGGTTCGTAAAGGACGGTTTAGCAAGCTCTATAGGGAAATACACAAATAAAAAGGCTAAATTTAAGGGCACGGTTTGCTTCTTGCACTTCCAAAAGACACTACAAATCGCGTATCTTGGACAACGGAGATCAATCCGCTCAGTTCCTCTCATGAAAAGGGTTGTAAGTCTTTAGTGCCTGCTTACAATGGCACCATAAACGGCAATGTGCAAAACAAAAATAAAAGAGAGCAGCTTTAGACCTTGACTGAAAAAGGCCACTACGCATATCGCCCTGCTTTTCATGTGATTTATTGCCTAACTTTATTCGTATAGAGTGAAAAACTTCAAGTACAAACCCTGAAATCCGCGGGAAAATATTTAGGTCAAAGGCATATTAGACAGAAATGAGAAACCAAAAGTTTCATGTCATGCAAATGAAGCATGTTTCAAAATTTCCCGCAGTTGCCAAGCATGCGTTTGAAAACGTTTTCAGCAAGTGACAAGATAGGAGCTTGTTATCTTAGAAATAAAAAGATTTAAATCCACGGGCTCTCACCGCAGAACTCCGTCAGGAGAATTGTATTTGGAAATTGGTTTATTTAAATATTTCTTTGCCGATACGTTATCCTCTTGGCTCTAAGGACCCTATGGCGGTAGCTTAGTTTTGCCTTCAAATTTGGTTTTAAAAAAGCGTCTTGGAGCCGTCTGATCTTTGCAACGACGTAAGTACAACAAATACAAATTCCAAACAAGCTACATTGTTGAAATAGGGCAGCCACAGAAAGGATGTATAAAAACAAAAGGCAGGCAGGAAAAGGAAAGGTGTGCGCAAATGTGTTTTCGAAACGAGAAAATATCTGCTCTCGAACACGTGTGTCCGTTTTGTTATTCTTGCTTCTGTCCCCTTTATCTTATCAACGTAGCGACAAATGGGAGTGCCGTGTGATGGTGCCACAACCGGTGCCGCTTACGTTGTGCGACGTGTGCTTATCAATCGCACAGGTGTTTCGTTTCTCAGACTATAACTGACGTTGAGAGAACATCAGCCTGCTGTATATTTGGAACATTTGTTGTAACTTTCACTTTTTGCGCCCTGTGCGTGGAGATTGTTTTGTTTTTTCCTCTTACGTGCGTTTCAAAAAAGCTAACACTCCTTCAATATTTTGTCCGACACGTGGCGCTGCTATTGGTTTAATACCTAAATTTTGAAAACGACCAGAAAATTTTGCCGGTATAAGGTGCAGCAAGTATGGTTACGGATTGTTCCCAGATGTTTCATTTTTTTCCGCAGGCTGTAAGATGGAGCGAACAAAAGGTAGACCCGAATTGCTTCTGCATCATCGTTTCCTGTGCGTTTTCTGTTGTGTTATGACGAAACGACTACACGTGTTTCACGATGAGGGCTACTCAACGCGGCACCCTGTGGTGATTTGGGTAAAAGTGTAATTATTCCTGCGCTTCATTTTAGGTGGCATGTGAAGGTTAGAGTAGGCTCTTATTGGCCCTACTGGGAACTGCTGTTGGGCGAGTGTCCTTCAGCAGGCCTCCGTTTATCCCTGCACTGAGAGGAAACATAAATGATATATTCGGTGGGAAAAGATAGAAAATGAATTTGAAAAACAGTGCACTGCGCACGCGTATTACATTATTCTTCTGACTGCGAACCATTGCTGTTTAATCACGCAGGCAGACATGCTTACTGTATACTTATATCTCCGAAGTAAATTACTTCTGATTCGAAAAGCGAGCAACAGTCTAGTGCGTGGTAAGCAGAAATAAAAAAATGGTAAAAATGACGAGAAAATTTTTTGTGCGTGTAGGTTCAATGCAGTATATATACAATTTCCACCAACTTCTAAGTTCTCCATCACGACGAATCAAACACTAGTTGTCAGTTATTGGTAGTCAAGTAATGTCGCGCTTGGCACGGAGGGAGTAGTGTTTCATGCCGCTGCTGCTTAACACGAGGAGAGGGACCAGGGCTACGCAGCCTTCCTCATGACGGACACTGGCATGGAGGGCTCGCTGCATCTCTGCCGTTCTCAGAAGAGGCGAGTAGGAATCTGAGGCGCGGAAGGCGCTCTCCCCTTGTTCGCTCTCCCTAGCGCCTCGTTGTAGGGGTCCTCAATTGTCGCGCGTTCCCTTTCACTGCGACATCTGTCGTTACACATGTCAAATTATGCACGCAATCACGAGACACGTGCATACGCGCGCGGTATTTAAATCCCGGTGCGCGGCCGCAATGAGCGGCGGGGGTAATCGCACACCGCCACACATGTGACGATCGAACCAAGTAGGTCTAAAATGCAATCGTATGACGGTGATTTCGGCAACAACAAACAAAACATGAGCAAGAGTAATAACGCACATCTCAACATGCAATCTATCCTTATTCTGCTTGTGGTAAATCTATGGAGCTCAAAAATCGCCATTTCTTGCTCGCCCGCTTTCCTGTCGCGTACTTAATGATTTATGCTTCTTCTGCACACACAAACAACGTTTACGAGGGTCGTCCGCAGTCTCCATAGACGTGCGCAATGATGCATATTTCTGTATCAACGCCTGAAAGGACGGCTCCCGCGTTATATAACGACTACCGCTGTGTCACTCTACAGGGCCTTGCAAGGCACGGCTAGCGTGATTAGGGAACCCAGGAATATCAAACCTAATCTTTATTTTAACCCACGTCTTGCGGCCCGTTGTGTACTGTCACTGTACGGTCATGTTATCTTGTCGATGCCGCCAGCGGATAACGCCAGGTGCATTACTGAGCAACGTGTTCTGATGGCCTAGTTTGTAAAAATAAAGATGTACTAAAATAAAAAGCCAAGACGGATAATGACGTATATTTCGTCATAAGAAGTGCTTGCGTATATTTTCTCCTGCCCATAACTATTTTAAGACGTACTTATACCGACGTGTGTGCACGTGGTAGCACACACACGAACGCATGTTTAACTCGGTGCCGCCAGGGGGTCTGTGATCGGGGCCGTCACCTTGTCATGTTTGGGCAATACACTAGACTACGTGCCACTTACTAAGCCTTTTCCAGATATAACTGCCTCTACATCTGGTTAGTTGTCTTCTATGGTGGATCAAATTGGCCATTTTATAAATAGAAAACAACAAAAATGTCAAGATTACCAGATGTTATCACGGGATGCTATCTAAGCAGCTTTGCTAGCCATTTCGTCAGCCAAAATGCGAGGACATTATTGTGCCTTCGCTCTATGAACCGTCATCAAGCAACAACCCTTTTTATTGCCTTTAGGTAATATTGGTTAATCGTTAACAGTCTGCCAATAAATGAAAAAACATTAAATCTGTAGCACGTGCTACAATCCATACCTGTCGCTACACTCTTAGGCAAAAAGGACTAAAAGTTCGTCTTCTCGGGGACTAACGGCCTTTGCCACAATCAGTGCTCCCTCTGGAGACTAAATGTTAGCGGACGAACGGTTAGTCCGCCACCCGGTTGGTCCGTTCAGCTACTCCCCAAGGACGAACTGCTAGAAAGGAGTCGCAAAAAAAAAAAATGACCGCGTATTTGCTCGTTTCGTTGCACATGTCAACAAAAGACGATAGTCGACTGGCGCCTCTGCAAAGTAAAGGCCTCCCTTCTCTTTTCCGCTCACCTCTCATGTTGTTCCTCTCCCGTCTCGTTCCTCTCAAGATAACACGCTAGAGGTTTGCTCAATTTAATTTAAATTTACCTCGTTATACTGCTCCAAGCCGGGTGCCTCGATGCCAGTGCTGCCGCACGGCGGATACGCACGTGAATCGAGGCGCCCTACTACAACGTTTATAGAACCACGTTGCCCTACTCCACGAGCGTTGCAAGCGGAACGTGAAACCTATCTAGTGGAACCTTTCGTTGCTATTGCAATTTGATTTCTTAAATGCCGCCAGGAGCTATAGTAGCGCGAGAAGCAGCAGGTGACGGTTTTCTGCAGTTGATGTAGTATTTCATTTGCTATCACAAAAACCAAGCATCCATTAATTTTTAATAAAGGAACACTGCAATGTCACTTATGTATTGATTTTCTGCCTTATATTTGCGTAATGTCTTGTTATTTATCAACAATTTCTTACAGTATGAACATTAAAGCTGGACTTGGACGTTTAGATTTGCCTGTGGGTATATAAGACTGTTGGGCAGCTTCTTTTTCCCTTTGACCGGGTGGCTGCATCGAATCACAGACAGACAGACGTGTGTGATGTTCACTTCGTTTCCTCTGCAGGTCATTGCGGATATCATGTGCCCTGTCGTCCCGCTAACTACAGCGGGTCCTAGCTGTAACTAGTTTTAATAAATTCTCTTTTCGAGAGAAAGACGTCATACAGACAGGCCAACATTTCTGCGTTTAAGTAGCCCAAGAAAAGACAATCGTCTTTAAAAAACAGCACAAGCATGGGTCGAGCCACCGACTCCCGCAATAGTACCCAACGAATCCAATATGGTACCACCAGGTCACGCCGCTTTTTATTTGTTTTTATTTTTTTGTAACGGTACTTTATTTACAAATATGGATACAGAGCCGTATGGAGTGATTACAGTGGTTCCCGAGTAGAGCAGAACATGGTGTTATACATAACAATAAAAAAAAAGGCTTTCGGTTATCACGCGAGGAAATGGTCAGCGTTCTTTGCCAAGTAAGTGTAAGCCAGTGGAGGAGTATTGCCAACAAAGCCGCAGAAAGTTTGTGAAATTATGCTAGAGAGATTGACGACAGGGCTACTGTGTCACTGCACAAAGTTTGAAGTGAACGGGATAGAAGGAAATGAAGAAAATGGAGCTCTTGAGTAAAGCCATTTCTTGGTGAAAGTGCGCTCCGGTGTTTCACAGAACTAGCCCTCAAAAGGAGCCACGCCGCCAGACGGAAGTTTCAGTATATTGAAGTGTACAGCCGTGGCCTCCGCGATCGTCACGGTACAGCGCGCAGTATAGTGCACAACGCGACAGACTACTGATGCCAGAATTTCCATCCGTGCAAGCCAACGTGACCGCGATTTGCAATTTCCACTTTGCGCTTTACTTACGCTAGGGACTATTGCTCAGTTCGATTCTAAGTATAGCCTCACAACCATAGCTTTTTCTTCTAAAGAACAATCAACTCGTCGCCTAGTTGAGACGGGTGGCTGGGCGATCGGACGACTTATTTGTCTCCGCACAAATTAGCGCAAACTAAGTAATATTCTAAGTGTTGACTACATATGTTCAGTATTCTAGGTATTGTATGTGAAAGCGGTCGTCTGTGTTAGTGTCACAATAGGGAAACATCATATTTTCCTGCATAGGCGAAACCAAATTCGGCGTTGCTTAGCCTGAATGTTCACGTTAGCGTTGCGAGAAGTGTCCATAGTATTTCATCCCCCAAATGAAGCACACAAAGTTACGACAAACTGAAAAATCAACTATAAAAGTAAAGTCGGTGCAAGGTTACGGTAACGGCTTAGAAAAATTCCTACTTTTTGGTGGCGACCCCAATAAAATGATTCAGTGGGGAAATTCAGGCCTCTCTTTACGCGAGGATGAAGCTAACAAAAACTTGCTTTTTCTTTGCCACTGTAGTGTGATATCAGCAGAGGAATGTATTTAAAAATTGTCAATTCGAGTTAAGGAAAATAATCTATACGGCGCTGCACTTTTTGTTACTAGTGTCTGTCGACTCATTTATTTGTTTCCATTTATTTCAGACTCTCGACATGAGCCACAACATGATAAAAGACGTCGAAATGCTACTGAAATCAAAAATACCTTACCTGCATATCATGAACCTTGAAGGTAGTCACCTAGGTGTGATTACAGAGCTTGAGCCATCGTATGAAGAAATTGAAGTGCTCCTTCTTGGTGATTGTGGAATAACTGAAGTGAAGCCCGGAGCGTTTAAGGCGCTTGAAAAAATGATGCGTCTGAATCTCAGCAACAACAGCCTATCACGTTTAGACGGATCGGTATTTAGTATAGACTCAAAACTAGAATTCCTTGCATTGTCGGACAACAGCTTGACTAGCGTGACCGGAACGTTCAACAGAACGCGTCGCATGAAGGAACTGAAATTGTCGTCCAACCAGATTCACGATATCACCGACGCCTTCAAGGGTCTCACGCTTCTGCGGAAGATTTCGATGAGAAGCAACCTCGTGACTCACATCCCGGACGACGCCTTCATCGACAACAGTGAGCTCGCCGAGATCAACTTGAGCGAAAACAAGATTCGGTGGGTGGGGAGGAACGCACTCAAGGGTCTCGTCACGTTGAACAAGCTGTTGCTCCAAGGCAACCAACTTGTCTCCCTTAACGGCTCCATAAGGAATCTTCCCAAGATACGATACCTGGACGCTTCTTTTAACGCGATCCAGTCATTGGAGCGGGCCGAGTTTGCAAATAACGGCCGGTTGACTTTTATCAAGCTAACGGCGAACAACATCAGCTCCCTTCGAGGAGCATTCATAGGAGCTGGCGAAATGGTGTCACTCATCCTCAGAAAAAACCAGGTGCAAGTGCTGCGCCGAAGTGACTTCCCACGGAGAATGCCTGCGAAGCCGACGCTCACCCTTGACGGTACGCAATGCCTTCCGCTGCTGTTCGTGTGTTTCTCTGATTCCGTGTTCTCTGAAGACGACATTCGGAGTGCCTCTGCATGCTTATAAACTATATTAACGCGAAATCATTATTTAACTTCTTAGGTCAAGAGTCCGGCGTCCCCAGGGCCGACAGATGTCCGAAAAAATAGCTGACTGCTCAAAGAACAAACGATAGGGCAAAGAATGCTCAGACGGACGCCAAAATTTAATGGAAAGATCCTGTACACAATGAAAGTAATGGAACAGAAAAGAACGGTACACTCGGGTCTGGGTGGAAAAGAGAGAAGTCACTAATTTTTCGTACGGCGGTTGTGTCTTTGGCTAATATATGTGAGTACATTAAAATTACCGGGGGCACTTAAGCCTGCTTACATGGTTTGAATGCGAGGGCTATATGAAAATGAAAAAGGTTGAATAAGATGTCAGCCTCTGACGCGGCAGCTGTCATCTTCATGACAAATCATTGAGAGGGTATACGGGAATTTGGGGGGAAGTACGCTGACATCGCTACCGAATTTCAAGTGGTGAATCCATGTGCACCGTGAGCTTCTGGCTGTAGCCGTCGTCGCAACTGGCCAACATTACCTTGAGTGGGTATGTGACCATTCCGAAGAGCAATCCGAACTCCGTAATGAGGAGCTACAAATCTGCATTCTGGTAGCTTCATGGAGCCAGCACGACACACGCGTGAAGTTGCAATAAAGTATCGGCAGAAAAGCCTTAATACCTTCGTATTAAGGCACGTAAGCAGACTTATGTGCCTCCCGAAAGCCGTAAGGGTGTGGCGTAGGTGCAAAATAGGGGTTAAGGCGCTTCCCTTTCACCGCACGTCCCTGGGGGAAAATCCTATTCTGCCACGGTTTGTCTTCACTTGAAGGCACGGGGAATTTCAGGGCCACCCGCTGCTCACAACGCCGGGTGGTTCGCCTCATCGGGCAGGTAATGCTTCTGAATTAATAAATCAATCCGTATCGCATTGTATGCCGCAGTAAATCTCTCTTTTGTGGGGTTTAAAAATGGTGTAAGGACATGGAAGAAGAATACAAGTCATTTGCGTAGATATTATGTGTATATAATATGCATTGCAGGGAATTCTTTTCGTACTCACCTTAAACAGGCCTGGACCACAACATGCGACTTCCCTCCTTTTTGTTCGAAGAAAAACGTTCTGGCCATCTCTAAGATATTGGAGACTATCGGCTATTAAGCCGAATGATTTAAGATCTTCCTTCTTTCACCGTGTGTTGTGACATGTTCGGGAGACCAGCCGAAAACGGTCGTCACTTAGGTAAATGCATGGTAAAACGCGCGCACAAGCAAGGGCTATCCACAATTAAACCAAGAAATACCTACTCGGCCGCAGCGCTTGGTGCAGCCATATACGCTCCACCCTTGCTTCGTGTGCCTTGTAACTCGCAGGAGATCATTCGAGCAGAGTTCCACCTCAGCCAAACCAAACGTAAAATTCTCCTTGCATGAAGCAAGTCACCTCCATTTTTTTGTGTGTTTTTTTTTTTTTTATCTCGGTGTATTGATTTCAGTTTACTTTAAACTTGGCATAATTTTTCGAACGCGGCCATCCCTGAAATGGAGCAAAGTTATATATTGTATTCATGGTCGAATTAAGGGAGGAACGTGTGCCCTGCCATCTTCATTATCTACATTCCCGCTTTGATTCATACCAGGGAGATGCGCACAGACTTTCCGAAAACCCAAATCCCGATGCTATGTCCTATAGTTTCGTAATCTGAAATTGCAGTTCGTTGGAAGATGAAGTAAGCGTCTCCTGAAGGATTGCTGCGCTGGTGGTGTCCTGATGCGAAATAAAAGGGAAATTGAATTGAAGTTTAACCCGATTAAATTTTATTTATAACAGGTACCGCTTATGAAATCTACAGGCAACTTTAGCAGAACAAAATAGTGTTTTACCCATCCGAAGCTACAACTTAGCTATGAGATGCGTAGCAGTGTAGGGCTACGGATTATTTTAGATCACCTTGTGTACTTCAACAACATTTGCCGAAATCTAGCGCGCACGCAGACGTTCTTATATTCCGCTTCCGTAAAAATCCACCCGTACGTCAGTAAAGCGATCCACCAAAACCCCATGACGCTGAGCCATCGCGATAACTATATATAGCTGAATCATTTGGCTTCTCACGTAAGGTCTTGGATTCCATTCCCCTATGCGTAGGCCGTATTTCTGTTGGCAGCCACGCCGATGTCACGTGCTCTGAGAAAAGAACAGTTATGGTTATGTTACATGCCCCGTCCTATATGCTTCGACCCTTCTAGAGAACCCTCTAATGTGCGACTGCAGACTGGCTTGGCTCGTCCGCCGGGACCGGGAAGTGCAGATTAGCAATTACCCGACGTGCGAGGGTCCTCCCTGGCTGCGAGGGAAAAGGCTGCACGACTTGACCGCGATCGACTTGGTCCGGTGGGAAATCGACTGCCAACCAGGCTGCAAGTGCAGGTGCAACGAAGACTCCTTCGGCGAACGTGCCATCAGCGTCAACTGTTCCTCGGCAGCACTCAACCGCACCCCTGAGGTCTTCCCGAAAGGCACCACTCGCTTGGACCTGAACGGAAACGGGCTGCTACAGCTGGACGATGGTATCGCCAATGGCGCGCCACATCTCGCAGTACTCTCGCTCAGAAATAATCTCCTGTCGACCCTCAACTCGAGTTACATACCGGAGACAGTGCACTCCCTCGACCTCAGAAACAACAGGCTGGAGAGGTTTCCCCATTCCCTGGTGTTGGTGCGCAACCTGACATCTCTGTGGCTGTCCGGCAACCCTTTCATTTGTGAGTGCGCTGACTACCCCTTCCGGCAGTGGATCGAGGCCCATGGCGAAACAGTAAGTGCACTGAGTACCTACACGTAGATATAAGCGCAATTTACATTTGCATGCAGCATACTGGTGTCTGTCATTCTAAAGGAGTATTTCAAGTGCAATGAATGTATTGGCGCACCCCGCCTCGATTTTTTCGAATCAGTGCTCTAGTGTCAGTTATTGTGGCACCGCTTTTTCTGTGTGATATTTCAAGAAGCCAAATTACGTAAAGTTGCTCGAACACACAACCCCAAACGGGCTCTAATGAATATAACCACTCTGTCAAATCCTGCTTCCCACTATCGTGAGTGAGTAGTCTATATTCACGCCTTTTTTAGCTCAAAACGATCGTTTAGTGAATTACCGGTGTTCTTAAGTCTGCTTAGGGCCGTGTGATTCGGTGTGAATGCGAAAGCAGTACGGAATAAGGGGTGCTAGATCGGACGGGAGCCTCTGACGGCAGCTGTTATCTTCACTGGTCAGTCCACCTGAGTGGGAACGCATGAATTGTATACATATATGTTGGTAGCTTGACGTCGCAGCCAAAACGGGAATTGGTGAGTCGACCGTGAGCTTCTGACGGCAGCTGACATCGTCATTGGTCAACATCCCTTTGAGTGGGTATGTGACCAATCCGCAGACCGTTCGGAATTCCGTAATGAAAAGCTACCTGTCTGCATTCTGGTACGGTAGCTTCATATATAACCAGCACCGCACATGCGCAATGTTGTAGTAAAGTATCTCCAAGGAAAGCCTTAATGCTTTCCCATTCAAAGCACGTTTGTCGTGTTTGTGGTACCGTGTTTTGACGTGTTTTGAAACTGTCAGTAACATTTAGATCAAAACACTGTCGCCTATGGATGGTTACTTCTTAACAGGTCCGGGACGTTCACGACGTTATATGCGCCAAGAGCTCCAATTCGCTGGTGTCCCTCAAGGCGTTCGTTAATTTAGGGCAAAAAGAGCTTTGCCCAGCAGCAGTACCAAAGACCATCGCCTATCTCCTGCCTGTCCTAGGTGCGTATGCCATCGCCTATCTCCTGCCTGTCCTAGGTGCGTATGAACGACGAAGTTTATCTGCACGGAGTTACAGTTGCATATCATGGCTATATACTTCAGTAGATAATTCTCTGAATTTCTGCAGATTTTTTTTAACTGCATGCGCGAAGGTCGCGCTTTGAGTGCGCTGTGTACAAAACTTAGCTCCTTTTCTTATGCCGGCGATTGACAGTCCGATGACTTATCGCTTCTGTAGCGGCCCCTGAATGCCAACTAATGTGTGTTTGGAGCTGATCACGCGTCACCCGTGCCGCATACATTAGAAGTACTATCTGCGATAGTTGTAAGCCACCAAAAGTAATGGCGGCGCCCGCAAGCGCGTGCACAGATAGAGGTCGTGAAAAAGTCCATTATGGGCTCACGTCGGCGTTCAAAGCGGGCACGTTGCTCTGGTAACGCCTGATAAGGGCGCTACCACTTTTATCAGCCTATTGCGCAGCTTTTGAAAGAGGCATCGGTGATGGCGAGGGGGATGACAGTTGTGAAAGTGGTGTCGGTGGTGGCGAGGAGGAGCGCCGCAGCGCCGCCGAGTAAATCTGCTTCACCGGAATGAAAACTTGGGGGTTAAATATATTGCTTCGCAGTAAAAAATGGCACGACATTGCGGAAATGCAGGGGGTATATTTCGGTAGTACAGCCGTCTCAGCGCGCTCCAGTAGTGACTGCTTGACGACTGACCGAGCTCTTCTTGCCTTCTGCCGGTGACCGTGTACAACAGTGGCTGTTGCGATGTGCCTGGCGGTGTCGGCGGCCTACCTGCGCTACCGTCGCGAGCTGAAGGTGTGGCTGTACGCGCGAGGCTGCTCGCTGCAGTGCATCAAGGAGGACGAGCTGGACGAGGAGAAGTTGTTCGACGTGTTCCTGTCCTTCAGCAGCAAGGACGCCGGCTGGGTGCACGCGCAGCTGCTGCCCGGAGTCGAGGCGCTCGGCTTCTCCGTGTGCACCTACGAGCGGAACTTCAAGGGCGGCTTCCTGCTGCAGGACATCATCCGGGACGCCGTGGCCTGCTCCAGGCGCACGCTGCTCGTTCTGACGCAGTGAGGATCAACCCGTCCTCTTTCATTTGGCTTCGTCAGCTGGCCTGGTTGAGCCTGTGCACCACTCGTCAATAACGCTCGCCGCATCACCTACACTTGCCTCTTCCAGTTGCGGGTGGTGGTACCAACGAGTGTTCAGCGAAGTTCGCGTTGATCCGTGCACTGGCGAGAGAAGAGTTGAAATTTAAGGCACGAGAAAAAAAGAAATGCCTAACGCGTCCTGTTTCAGAAAACTGTTACGAGGCGGCCAGGTCTCCGACTGCAAGCATGTGTGATATCTGACCCCACTGCGCAATTATCTATATGTAAAGCGACCCGGACATGATCTTAGCGGCTGCCCAGCACTCGCAAATTTTAAGAGGTTACACAAGAGTTCGTGAAATTATTTTCATCATTTTCTAATGGTAATGACGATAGCTTTGTGGTTACTGTTGTAACACTGATTGGTGCGGCCACTACCTCAGACAGATTCTTGGCCAAAGCTAAATCTGTACACGACCGCTGTTGAGTTGTTCGGTGACATATTTGTGCGGAACTTCCAACCAAACTCTGCTACCACAAGCTGAGCGAACCATTTCTTGTACACGACATGTCCACATTGGAGCCTTTTGCCATGATTACAGAGGTATTGCCATCACGGGTAGCCCATGCAGAGTGCCTGGCTAGGAAGTTACTAGATATGCATGAACTGTTAGATGTACAGCCTCGCTAAATAATCCCCCACTAGTGTCGTAATTATGATAATTTATTGACACAAATGAACGAAAGCAGCTCCTTGGGTCTCGGCACTCTTGGGATTTGTAGAGTTGAAATTGGCTGTAAGGCATGTAGTAATGGAGGGCTAAATATTCATCATCATCATCATCATCACCAGCCTGTCTACGCCCACTGCAGGGCAAAAGCCTCTCCCATTATTCTCCAATTACCTCGGTCCTGTGCCAACTGTGACCAATTTATCCCCGCAAGCTTCTTGATCTCATCTGCCCATAAGCGTTGCCAGGTTCAGATTCCATTGGCGGCCTGTCCGGATCCAGTGATTCTTAGCACCCTCTGCTGCGTCACAGGTCTGACCGCCGCCATGGTCAGTTGCTTCGCAGCCGCTGGGGACTGAGGGCCGAGGGTTAGTTGGCGTATTCATGGGAGGTTGTGGCCGGTACTACACCAGGGTGGCCAATCCTGCTCTGGTGAGGGGGCTAAAGATTAATTTACACCAACTCATATGTTTGACGTACACTTTAATCCTGAACACCAGGTCGTTTCTTTGTTTTCTGCACAGATAAAAACAAAGCACCCCTTGCACAAAAGTGATTGTCAGACCCATTCATGTTACAAGTACGTTTTCAATCATTCTATGGCCGTCGAATTTCCCAATTAGACGTTTATGCTATTATTGTGGTGTTCAATTGCACGATTTCTCCGTTAAAAGGTACCAATGACCCGCGAAGCAGCCAAAATTTGTGTTTATTGTCGCAATAGTTGGTGTAACTGCGTGACCAACAATTCAGTCACAAATTCTTCCACCAGGATCCTGTGGCCGCCGGTAACCATATTTTCCCCTGGGTGCAGGAACTTTGTGGAGAGTGAATGGTGCCGCTTGGAATTCCGGCTGGCGTACCAACGTGCTCTAGAAGACCACATCAACCGGCTGGTGATCGTGCTCGTAGACGAGGTGGCCCCGCAGGCGATGGACGAAGACCTGCGCATGTACGTGCGTGCCGCCAACTACCTGCGGTGGGGGGAACCGAGCTTCTGGGACAAGCTGCTCTACTCGCTTCCCAAGAAGGACGCCAGTAAGAAGCTCATCACGCACAAGGAACCGGGGTTCCCCATGAACCCGATCGCTCCAACCAAATAAACGGGTGCTACAAGCCAAGTTTCTCATGTCGTTGAAAACTGGCAGAACCGGGCAGCCTTTATTGCATTCTGCGGCATCTCTATGGCAGAATTTTAAACTGAAATCATTACGGCCCTAAAGCTGACGCTATACGCGTGTGCAAAAAAAAATTCTGCAGAAATTCAGAGAATTATGTACTAATGTGTAGCATTCTTATGCTGCTTGTCTAGAGTGACTTTTTTGCAGCCAAATTTTTTTGGTCTTCTAAATTATGTCCGACAAATGATCTCCATTTACGTTATTGTAACCATTAGAAGTGGAACATTCGCGAAATCTGCATTATTGGGGAAATTCAGGGCGTTATACGGTTTGCCATTTTCCGTAATTCGAACTCCAAGGGACCCCATGGGGTCCCTTGGAGTTCGAATTCAAACAAAAGCGTGCACGCTTTTGTTTGAATTGTCAGAAGTTTGAATTATCAGAAGTTCTCATAAGTATGACTCAGGGCAACATACAAACTTTGTTGTAATAAAACATTCACACATTATTCACACATTGTTCACACATTCACACATAAAACATTCACACACAATAAAACATTCAACACAGGGGTGTCAATCGTCGACGGGACGTGACGGGCCAAGTGGGTCTCGGGTCCAGGAGATGGAGGCAGTGCGGGGCCGGTGACTCGAAAGGTCTGCGCGGTGAACCCGAGGGCAGGAACGGGAGCCAGTACCGGACCGGTAGTTCGGCGAGCTCGAGCTGTAGGCCGCGGTCAGGAAGGGGAGGCTGGGTAGGACCGGTAGCTCGGCGGGCTCGAGGTGTAGACCGGGGCAGGAAACGCTGGCAGCGAGCGGGCTCCTGGGAGGGACGCGCTTTCGGATTGCTCCTACGGCTGCAAGACGGTCGCCCCAAGTCTAACCTCAATCCTCTCCGTTCGCTCCTCTTTATCTCCTCCTTCTCCTGGGGGCGCCACCTGCGCTGAAGAAGGTAGACGTGTGTTCCATAGGCTCCGTCTTCGACCTCTGGTAGTGCCGGACTTCTTGGAGTTATTGCCTTGAGTGTGCACTCTACAGCTTCGCGAAGTGGCCAGCTTCCCGTTCGTGCTCGTCTCCACCAGATCTGACCGCGCGGCGCGCATTACTGGCTAAACGCCGGTCGAGGGACTTTAACTTGAACTATGCCCGCCAGCTAAGCCTCTTGCCCGGCAGTGAAGCGGCCGGCTGCGGTGGCACTCCCTCGCACGTGCTCGGACACCTCGTGCTCCCTCCTCCTGCCTGCATGCTCGCGCACAATGTCGGCGGCAGCACCGTCTTCTTCAACGCTCCCACAACTTCGAAGGTCAGCGCTTCATTCTCCCAGTGGTTCCCTGCTGGCCACCGCTCAACTGGTCCTGGCTTCTCCGCCGATGACGCTCTCACAAGCTACAGCCTCCACCCCTGCAACCCAGTCCCCTGATGACCCGGATGGTCAAGTTATGGATCAAGACGGCCGCAACCGGGACAACGACGGCCCCTGGAAAATCTGGACTCGAGTCAAGCCCAATCGGAAGACTGCAATCACTCGCCTAGATCGGGTAAGTAGGCCCCGAGCACTCTTCTTGATGAGACCACTCACAAAACTCAGTGTGTGCGCTATACCCAAAAACGCCCTCGCACATCTCTTAGGCACTCTTGCGCCTACTCCCGAAATGGCCGAACTCGCAACGCACCGCTACGACGTCGCGGGAAACTGCATACAGGTTACCTTATACGAACAGGAGCACGCTAACCCCCTCCTTGCAACTACAAGTCTCTGCTTTCAGCACGACAACCGTGTGGTCACTCTTCCTATCGAGGTCAAACACTCCCCCAACCGTGCGAATACTTCACGTGGAGTCATCACAGTGGAACCTGGAGATTCAAATGAAACAATTTTGAATTGGATTCGCTGTGAGCAAGCTGAGGTCTTGGCGGCGCAACGGATAGGCAAAACGAATCGAGCTGTTCTAACCTTTGCCTCTCCAACGATTCCGCACGTCGTCAAATACTATATGGCTATAGTTAAAGTATCTCCTTATGAGCCCAAGCGAATAGTTTGCTTCGCATGCCACAACATCGGGCACATGGTGAAGTACTGCCCGCATCAGTCTGTGTGTCGTAAATGTGGGCGCGTACATGCCGAAGCTGAACCCTGCGAGCGCACACTTTATTGCGTGGCATGTAAAAAGGATGGGCATCTGGCAGTGGACCCCACGTGTCCGGCCCGCACTGCCTCCTCCTTTCACACCAATTCAAAAGTGCAAGACGGCGTGTCCTGTGCTGATCGTGCTCGTACTCATGGCAACCCAAGTACCAATGCCGTCGGCGCAGTGTCGTCACCTGCTGCAGCTACAGTTGACCCTCCGCCTCCACGTCCCGAGACAAGCGACCCCATTCTGCAGACAGTATTGTCCGAACTTGCCAGCCTCCGAACTGAACTCCACCAGCTTCGTGAGGAAAACGCGCAGCTCAGGGCTGAACTTGCAGCATCCAAGCTGGGGTCTCATACCACGCCCACCCATGCAGCTTCCTCGACCTCAATCACGCCCCCCAAAAAGGCTGATTCCCCCTCTACTTCCATTATTGCACCTGCAAAGTCGGCCCTCCGCAATCCCCTTCACTCCACGCCCAAGCAACGACAAAGTCCCCCCACCTCGCAAAAAGCGACCAACACGAACGATATTATGGAGATTCTAAAATTTATTCTCGCTCACATCCAGCAAGAACGGCGCGCTCGAATGGCTGACATGGACAAGCTTCGCACCTTCACAGAAAAATATGCTGAACAAACTACGGCCATGATGTATTACCTCCAAACCCTACCCGGTCGACCAAATGAAGGCGATGAACCGCCTAGAAAGATAACCCTCTGTGCTACCCTTGGACAATGAAGCGGTCTCTTTGCGTTTTACAGTGGAACTGCCGTAGTTTCAAACAATCGGCTTCTATTCTGTCCAGTCGAGTATCACAAATTCTTCCTGTTCTTATTCTCCTTCAAGAAACCAGATGCATGCCCAAACTCAGAGGATACACCAGTTATTCAGAACCATCAATAACTCACCGTGGCAAGACCACACCACTCGCCCAGCCTCTAGTGGTCGAACAAGCAGCTGTTTTGGTACGATCGGACATAGGTTGCTGAAAGCTGACCGTCCCAGGCCAATGCTCTAAGGATCACGAGGTGGTTATCGTGCAGGTTCGCCTACCTGACGGGAAACCAATAATTGCAGCATCCGTGTACTACCGTCCAGTCACCGGCTCGCAAAAATCCATCAACTATAATTGGCTACACCACCTCATTTCGCAGGACCCCGCACTCCCATTATCATCGGCGGTGACTTTAATGCGAAAAGTACCACATGGGGATATGCCTCTACCGATAGCCGAGGCTCCTGCTAGAGGCGGCCATTGACGACTGTGGCCTCTCCCTTCTCAATGACCCTACGTTACCCACGAGGGTGGGTCTTCATCCCAAGCAAAATAACAGTTCACCTGACCTCACCATTTCTACTACTGGGGTGATTCGTGAGTGGAGCACCTATACCACCACTTGGGGAAGCGATCATTACCCGATCCTCATTACTCTTCGAGGAAAGCGCTTTCGCGCTCGTCAGTGCCTTTCGCACATCAACTGGACAGCCTTTCGAAGCAACGTTGATATCCCTGAAAATACTGTATACCATGTCGCAATTCATTGCGGCTATACAGTGTGCGAAATTGCAGGCTACAGAGAAAATCATTTGCGACTCTTCGACATCTGCCCTGGACGCACATCTCACTAACCTCTGGAAGCGCGTGCAATCTCTCACCACTCGTTACCTCACCAACGGAAAACGTCAGCAAGACCTGATCCGGATTCGTTGCCAATATCAAATCATCCGGGAATACCAACGATCCCTTTCCAACGAGCATTGGCATAGCCTTTGTGAGACGCTTGGTAAAGAACGAGGGCTTTCCAAACTATGGAGCACATTTCGGAGCTTGTCGGGCAAGCGCAAGCAAAAATCCACGTTGTTTGCTTCGCTCACTCTCCGAGACACGCCAGAGGACGTTGAGCGCCGCCTTATTACGGCGTTTTTCCCTCACGCCTCTCTCAGTCCCCACCCCCCGCTGCTGGCCATAATGGTTCCAGACGTGGATAGAGATCTCGACGCCCCATTCACCATGGGGGAGTTTAAAGCGGCTCTTCACCAGGGCAAACCACATTCTACACCTGGTCATGATGGTGTGGCATGGCAGCACCTGCGTAACTTGTATGAGTCGGCACACTTAATACTGCTGCATATAATTAATACTTACTGGGCCTCTGGCGACGTTCCCAGTGACCTCAAACTGACACTAGTTCATCCAATACCCAAGCCAAACAAAGACTCCTCTGTCCTGACCAACCTTCGGCCAATTTCACTCACGCCCACCATTTGCAAACTTATTGAGCGCCTAATCAATAACCGCCTTCAGTATTATTTGGAATACGTGCGTCCGTGGTTTCACCCGTCCCAAACTGGATTCCGTCCTCACCTAAGAAGGCACGACTGCCTTTGGCTGCTCCGACGTGTTCTCAATCGCACATCACGGGCTGGCAATCCGGATTACGTCCTCACTTTTGACGTGCGAAAAGCATTCGACAACGTTAGCCAATCGGCGATCCTCGAAGAGCTCTGTTGCGACCGAGTGGGGGCACCCGATCCGAGCTCCGTGGCTTCCGACATACGAGTGGTAGCGTGTATGATGCGAGCGGTCAGCCGCTGTTGCAGCCGTGAAGAAGTCCAGAAGCCGTAGGCTAACGTAACTGTTTACTTCATAGCGAGAGGTGAGCCGAAGCCAACGAACAATGCCCCGACGGGCGAGGTTACAATACAGGACTCGAGCAGAGCGACAGCATCGATTCGCTGCTCTAACAGGAATGGTTTACAACGCTTGCAGGGGTCTATTTATACCCAAAAGCGGTAACGGTCAAAACGCAACAAGCTGCAACACGCCACGAACGTCACAGGCACACACAACGCTCCTTCCAGAGTTCGTAAGCCGTTCATAGCCTCGGCGCACGTTGAGTCCGGGAGAGGGGAGAGAGGAGGACTCCGCTGAGTTCGCGGGGCCTCTGTGTCCTTGAAGAGCGTTGAGACGAGCCTCGCCGGCAGCCGCCGAAGTTTTGAAATGCGCCGAAAGCGAAGCGTCTGACTCGGCTTGTCGAAACTTGTCACCGACATGGTGGCGCCTGACGGCAGAAAGGCGCACTCAGTGGCTTCACTGCACAGCCGAGGAGTGATGCGGGAAAGTACGGTGGCGCTGGCCGATTCGTAACAGCTCGCTATGGCCTTCCCCAGCCAAAGGGCCCAAAACTGGATACGGAATTTTCTTGAAAATGGTCCAATTCGGCTCAACAGCACGCATCCAGGATGGAACCCAAGAACATTTTATCTAGACAGGGGTGTTCCCCAGGGTTCTGTCCTTGGACCCGTTCTTTTTAATTTGGCCATGGCACGCGTAGCCCGCAACCTGGAACGGGACACTGCGGCTCGTTTTGCTATCTACGCTGACGATCTAACAGTGTGGCTTGAAGCCGCCGACTACAAATGAACTGAAGACATGGCTGCAGAATTTCAGGCGGCGGTAAACAGCCTCTCAACCACTCTCGCAACCCTCGGCCTTGAGCTGGCACCAGAGAAGACAGAATTTCTCCTAGTCCACGGTCAGCACCGACCGACCGCCAACATGCATCATACTATCTACATCGGCGACACACCCATTGCCTCACACTGGGGCCATATCCGTCTTCTAGGTGTTTCCCTCGCTCGCCACAACAGTGCTCGGCAATTGATAACGCAGCTGCGCAAAAATTGGAAACCGATGCTGCGCCTAATCTCTCGCCTTTCCAACAAATTTGGTGGCGCCAACCAATCGGCGTGTCTCACACTCTCAAGGGCAGTAGCCGTCGGTCGTATGACTTATGGCGCCCCGGCTTATGACCTCTCTTCGGCTCACAAGAAGCACTAAGCGGTGCTTTACCGGGCCATGCTTCGTACGATCACCGGACTTCCGAGGCATACTCGCATTGACGCTCTTGAACGAGCTGCCCCTGTCCCTCCGATGGAAGAGCTCCTTGCGGAAGCCGTGCAACATCGGTTTCGGCGGACACTAACACAACAGGGGACTACACTCTGTGCGTGGGACGAACGTGTACCTCCAGTACTTCCATCGGCCTCACCACCCCCTCCCTCTTGGGTAAGCCCGCCTGTTACAGTTGCCCACCAACGAACCGTAATTCCGCGCTCCCGTCGTACTGCTCGTGAAAGGGCCCTTCAGCGCGTCCTCGCAGCGAAATTGCCGGACGAGGTCGATATTTTCACGGATGCTAGCCTCTCCCCTTCCCATATGGGTCTGGCCTGGCGCTGCCCAGCTCGACCGGACCTGGACGGCTCCCTCACACGTCACGCTTGTAACTCGTCCCCCTGGAAGCGGAACTCCAGAGCATCCTTAGCGCACTGGATCATTTGGCCTTCAACATTGCAAACCCGCCACCTCCACGCATCCGCATTCTCACAGACTCCCACCAAGCCCTCCAAGGGATGCGCAAACCCTTCACCGATCATCCAACAGTGCACCGAATCCAACATATGACCGCCATTCTGGCGCGTAATGGGATCACTACCCGTTTGGTATGGGTTCCGGGTCACACAGATCCGGATGGGGGCAACCAGGCTGCACACGATGCAGCACGGGAGCGCCTTGATAGTACACCTCCCCTGGTTGACAACGCGTCGCCCTCCTCCCCCTGCCCTCGCCTTCAACTTGATCACGCACGCCAGGCACGGAAGTGCCGTCTTTCTTCCGTTACCCCTCCTGGCTACCTTGCTCTGGCTCCCCCGATGCCTCGCTCTGCGGAAGTATTCGTCAACAAAGCTAGGGCCAACGCAGCTCTCACACCCCACATCACAAGAAAATGGATTTACCCAACGGGGTCTCCACCTCCTTACTGTTCCCACTGCCGAATGACCGTATTCGCCACCCTTGACCACCTAATCTGGTGCTGCTCCGCGTTTTTGCTGTACCGGCCTATCCTCACCAACGCTATGCCTCCCGATGCATCAGAAGATGATCCTCCATTTGAAGATCCGAATTTTATCAGAGCCCTTGGGCTGTTCGGCGTAGAGAGTGGTCTTTCAAGATTAGTGTAGAATCGGGCCTACTCCGGTCGTGAAAATCCCCTAATGGTAGATCTACACCTTAGCCTGACCTCCGCGGTCTGAAGGGAACCCTGTGCCATCTTCATGGACGCATCGTCTTTTTAACTGGGCTACTCCTCCCTTCCCCTCCTTCCCCTACCGCTATTTTGGCCGCATGGCCTTCCCTCGCCTAATAAAGGACTACAACAACAAACAACAACAACTCCTCCTCCTCCTACGTCCGAGCAGCGGCGGGGAAAAGGGGGAGAAGGGCCGGCTTCAAGAGGCGGTGGACGACGCGGCTGTCGGCTCACCCGCCAGGGACGCGTCGAGCGGAGGGAAGCCTGGCTCGCGCCGTGGCAAAAAGGAACCATGTGTCCTTAGCGAAGCGGCCGCGCGTTCCCACGGGAAAACTTCCTGCGGCCAAAGTTCTTACATCTGGTTCGGAGTAGTCCGGGCACACACACGACCATCACACTTGCTTCGGAAGCCGCACGATATTGTAACCTCATCTGCCATTGCAGACAGTGATTCGCAAATACGAAAAACATTTGATACTGTAGCAGCATCCACAACAGCACCATCGTCATCGCTATGATCTTGTGTGGGGCAGAGAAAGAAGAGAACGAAGTTGGCGCCCGAGGCTCGAACGCCAGCACTGCGTCTTCGTTACCTTACTCCGCGGCCCTGGCCCGTCGACCACAGTCGCCGTGCAGAATTTGTGGGCGCGGGCGGCCCGCCTCTTTACGCAACGGCCAGCCCAGCCCACAATGCGTTCGCAGCAGAAGGTAAAACAACTGTGCCGAGCTGTGTCATTAGCCAATTATATATGTTTGAGAAGTAGCACTGTAAAAGCCTATAGCAAATTCATAGAGAATTCTGTTGCGCGTACGTGAAACGTTCACTCTTAGCCATCGGTATGATCAACCTGGCGTATTTTTTTTATCTTACTTTTTTTTTCTACTTGACATTTGTAAACTTCCTCATCTCCCAGTGTTAACCTCCTGTGTCAGCCAATCAGCGGCGAGTACTCCACCGCATCTGCAACTAACCTGCTGTCCAGGCTCCCCATTTTAGGGTTTCACATTTCCTAATCCCAAAATCTTGGAGAGCTAGCAAGAACAATACACGATAAAAATATCTTACCTGTATACATCAACGTAGTCCTACAGTCGACCCCAGTTTTAGCTGGAGCAGCGCTTTGCCCACGTATCGTATCCTCGTGGCTTGGCGTGAGGTAATTTAGTCACAACTGGTGTATTTCTCCGAAGTTTAAGGGGGCCGCTTAAGTCCACCACGTTCGTTTGAGCAGTATTCTGCTAAAGTCGAATCTGATGTTCCAGCTAAGCGTGTGGACGACCGTACTTTTGGTGCACCCTGCTTGAAAGACAACCAATATTATGTGTACACACCAAAAAAAAATTTTCCCCCTTACCGACTAATAAGAGTTCAAAAGCGGATTGTCCCGTGAAGAGTGCCCTTTCAAGGCGTTTAGAATGGTGCTGCAGGGTGTTTTGGGAAACATTTCAGCATTTTCCTCACACACCCTTAATTATGTGTGCCCGATAGCACACGTTCGTACACCGGTGTACACATACATTCAACACGCACCAGAGTCACTACTCCTCCACATATAAGAAAAGTCATCAAATTGAACAAGATAAAAGCAGATTTGGTGTATACTTATGTTGTCGAGCATACACGCGTCTGCTCTCTTTTTATTTATGTCCAGCGAAAGAAAATCATCTGCCAAGGTCGGTGAGCTCGTTGCAAAATTCAAACATTTCAGGAATTATTTCACTGCTAGGTAATCGCAATGCATGTAAGTCAGTATGCAGACTTACAAGACATGTTTGATAGAAAATCGCCATTTGATAACTTCTGATAACTTTGATTTTAATGCTTAATAAGTCATGCCCTTAATAGTAACTACTAAACATCGATTCCACACTCTTCAACGCACTGCAAAAAAACGGAAGGTGCTAAATGCGTTACCACCTCTTTCTCCGCCCTGCAGGGTGGTAGGGTGTTGGCACTACAAGAAAATGGGTGCAATCAACTTGCAACGCTTGATTCAATGACACCAGTTTCATATCCTTTTTGTGTGGATTGGAGTGTAAGAACGTTTAGTATAGATTGAATTCTGGGAGAACTACGGAAGCACGAAAACCACTGTCACGCACTATAACAATTGTTCTTCCATCAGGACCAAAGGGGAGATGTACTCCCACAAATCGTTGTTTAAAAAAATGTGACATACACCCAACTAGGCACCCTTGCAGCTTTACAGGAACTCTGCAGAGAAGAAATCGAGAGGGAATTGTGTGCGTATGTCGTGCATGTCCATCTGCACCCTGCACCCCTCCAATGTCGTTTTAAATCTCAAGAGCAGGAACGGAGTAGGAGTCTGAACTTGAGATCAGCCTTTTTTAAAATTAGCCGTCCGTAGTAATCCCACATCAAGATCCAGCTACAAACTTTGCCTTCGTCTCCCCGTCCCCCTTCTTTTATGGCCCTTCTCTGCAGACTTATAGGCTCTGCAGACTATACTCCGCAGACTTATAGATCATGCGAATGATCGACAGGTCCACAATCAGCGCGAAATTGCTACCAACTCCGTGTCCCTATCTGTTATTTTATCTACCTTTAAGCTTGCAATCATATTGAGCAAAATTATGCGCAGCAAGAATTTTTTTTTCCAGAGACCTGAATTGATATTTTACGTCATCCTTATATTTTTAGACATCCATACCTTCGTAGTTTATTCTGTGCATGATTTAGCTCCACACTTCTAGCCGTGCCCCATCCTTGCTTGTGTTGCTTCTTTAACGAAACTTTTCGGCGAACTTGCAATAAAATTTCGCCATAGAATTCCGAAGGATGACACCGAAGCCAGCTCAGTTTTGCCGGTTGCTCTCCCGTTATGTCCATAAGTAAGAGACCATCCACGGGTGATGACACGTTCCTCTGTTTATTTTTTTAAACATAATTTCCTCCCGCTTTCTATCCCACAGCTTCTCTCACAAGAAGCTTCAGCGAAACTCTCTCGCATTGGCAGCTGCCGCTTCTGTAGACTGTGACCAGGGACGAGGACGTTGCAAATGAACGGATTCCAGTAGCAAATTCCAGCTTGAAGCGGAATCTACATGGTGTTAATAAGTTCGTGAAAACAATGATGCTCAATCACTACGAACAAAGAAAAAATTACACTATCTTCCCGTAGGGGAACCCTGACTAGTATGCAAAGTAGCCATGGGGTCGATTGAAGTGCCCATTAGTTTTCAGTTCGTCGTTGAGCCCATGACTGTTTTCGTATACTACTCAGGGTTCCCCTACGGGAAGATGGTGTAATTTTAGTAGATGCGACGGGGCTATGTCCCTCCCTTGTCGTTGTTGCGCTGTCCACACCCCCACTGCGCATGCTCGGCTTGCTGAACGCCCGGTGGTGTCTTACCCGGCCGGCCCGAGATGAGCCGAGCATGCGCAGTGGGGGTGTGGACGGCGCCACAACAAGGGAGGAACATCATAGCCCCGACCATGAGATGCTGGAGCGACAGTGTTGCCGGTGTCTTCCTGGGCCGGCACGAGACGAGCACGCTTCCCCTTAAAGGGCTCCTGGAGCGGCAGTGTTGCCGGTGTCTTCCTGGGCCGGCGGATGGATGGACGACGGACGACGGAGCCGAGAGCAAGAGATGCTTTGCATCTAAAATGGTGACATGAAAACCGATGAACAATTGATGAATGCGCAAAATAAATAGCAGAAATTCAACTTGAGGGATACCTTCTGCGTTTTATGAAGTTATGATGAATTAAAATATTAACTAATTGCGGAAGCTGCACAAATTTCCCAAAATAAGCTTCAGGCAAGGTCTATTTCTGCCCTGGTCTAGGGACAAAAGTTGCGTTGGCTACTAACACGTGCTGAAAACCAGCAAAATTATACTTCCGACACACGTGCTTTCTCGCGGTAACAGTGCATCTGACTACTCAGCGGGCGACTGTAAATTAACAACGTTTTACACGACAATGCACTCAGAGGCAATGGTTTTCCCCTTAGCGTGCAACGGAAGTCATGGCCTTGATGGTGAACACGTTGGGAATGGATAGCCGTGATACCTGCGTCATTGGCGTTGAGTTAGCGTGTTGTCCCTGAAGTGATTGTCACTCCAAAACATGGATTCTGTACCCTGCACCTTTTTGTCGACGCCATCTGCACAAAACTCACTTCACCCACGAAAGTCATGTAATGTATGTTGTTCATTGTATTGAACACCGGTCGTGACTCGTGAGTGTCTAAACGTTCAGGTGACCGTGGTACAAGTGTCTCTTTTTTGCAGTAAGCAGACCAGCTTGTCCCAGAAGTGGGTCACCCCAGCACGGGTGTTGAAGTCTACGTCTGCAGCTCCTTGCAGCACAGTCGTCGCCTACAAGGATAGTGATCAGGTGGCTGATGTCCAGTGCACAGAACCGAGGTGGTGAGGGTGCACACGCTTAGTACGGCACCGGTCAGGGCGCCTCTTCTCTTGCAGTGAGTAGAGCACCTTGTCCCAGAAGTGGCCCTCAATCCCGCGCGGGTAGTTTGTACTGTCGTCGTCGACGCCTGTCAGGCGTAACTTCCCTACAACCTCAATGGTCAAGAGGTTAGTGTTCAGTGCATGGAGTCACAGCCGTCATATTATACACGTTGGGGATGACCCTCGTACGGGCGTATCTCTTCGGCAATGAGTAGAGTAGCTTGTCCCAGAAGTGGGTCTCGCTCCACGAAAGATAGTTTGTAGTTTGCATGTACTGCTGCAGCTCTTCGTCTACGCCTTCCACACTAAGCTCACCCACAACCACGACGATCAGGCGGTTAATGTTGTCCTCCAAGGCATGGTGCTGCGCCACGCGGAACTCCCAACGGCACCATTCACTCTCCAAGAAGTTCCTGAAGAGGATAAAAATAACATTCAAAAGACGCTATTCCTGGCCCGACAACCTTTAAAAGCAATTTTTGATTGATTTGATTGATTGTAGGGTTTAACGCGCCGACGCAACGCAGGCGATGAGGCGCGCCGTAGTGGAGGGCTCCGGATTAATTTTGACCACCTGGGGATCTTTAACGTGCGACGAAATCTCGTACACACGAGCGTTTTTGCTTTTCGCCTCCATCAGAAAAGCGGCCGCCGCGGCCGGGAATCGAACCCGCGACCTCGTGCTCCGCAGCGCAACGCCTTAGCCACTGAGCCACCGCGGCGGGTTTAAAAGCAATTTTAGCAATTACATAGCGTATTGTATGGCCCCTATGCGACGAGACATAAAAGATGTTGTCCACACAGGGCGTTAATGCACTGCAACAGCGAGAGAATTCACAAACAAATCGCGCACAGAAAATTTTTCTTCCGATTTTGTTTTGCTACGATCCAGTTATCTATCATCTTGATGAAAGCAATGACAGCGCAGATAACACATATGCGTTCGAAGGGAAAGGATGATACATACAAAGAAAACCTGGCGTTACTAAGAAAATTTTAATGTAACGTTAAGGCGAAGCAGTTTAACTTTTTAATCATCCAAAACGCTTTAGAACATGGTGAATAATCGCGTGCATTTCTGAAATTACTGCGGCACGAATACCATAGCCAAATACCATAGCCATAGCTCTACACAACGGGTACATTACACTTACTCAAATATTATGAGCATGACAGCGCTAGATGAGCCATGAGGGAAAAGTCGAGGCCGATACAGCTCAGGCACGGAGGTGCATAAGCACACTTTTGCGTCTTTGCTCGAAGCGCCGAAACGAAGACTAACGTTCGTAACGCCACGCGACGTGTGCGACACGCACGCGCGCACGCACGCACGCACATACCTCGACCTAAGCGATCAGCGCCGTCGCCACCCCGTTACTGATCACGGAGGCAGCGCACGTGCACAGAAACGGAAACAAACACCCGCGCTCCAAGCAACTGGCCGGAGTTCCGCCGCAGTATCAATTGATTGATTGTGGGCTTTAACGCGCCGACGCAACGCAGGCGATGAAGCGCGCCGTGGTGGAGGGCTCCATATTAATTTTGACCCTCTGAACCCGCGACCTCGTGCTAATCAGCGCAACGCCTTGGCCACTGAGCCCCACCGCGGTATCTACTCAGCAGGCGCGGCGCGTGCTGACACCGCACGCTCTCTCTCTTTGCTGTACTACCATTGGTTCTCCAATCGGCGCTCGCGCTGTGCAATCTTTCTTTCTCCCCCGTAGGGACTCGCCTGAATGGGGCTTCAAGCAACGTGGAAGAGAGAGAGGAAGAGAGAAAGAGCACTGTTGTTAAAAGGAAAAGAAAGTTGCAAGGCGGATACTTTTAGCGTTCAATATGTGGGTAAGGGGAAAGAACATAGTCGAGAGAAAAGAGTGAAATGATGATGATGAATTAACTTTATTGGTCGGAGTCGAGGTGGTCCCGGTGGGAGGCGTCCTGAGTCCGGGATGCCTTGGATCATCTTGTCCTCCGTGTCGATCCCCCAGTCGGAGCTGGTCTGAGAGGTCAGCCGCTCCACCCACTGCTCACAGGTATACGGTTGGCGTTAGGGTGAGAGTTGGGGGTGGTATAGGGTGCCTGGTTGGGGGCAGCATTGGCACGTGGCGGGATATAGGGCGAGATACAAGGCATGTAGAAAGGAAACGTAAAGAAAACGCGTTCCACATGATTTTGACGATTTCAGCCTCCTATGCGAGCCGTGAGTCTATATACATTATAGCAAAACTTTAAAAAAGTGTCATTCCATTCTGTGCAGGAGACCAGGCTTCTCTATGACCAGCGTAACTGTTAGTGGGTTATCGTGGTAACAGGACTGAGGTCCCCGGGTATCCAAAAACGATTATACGCTGCACAAGCGACGCCGCATTGATTGGTCACAAACTCGCGCTCAAACCGCGCCGCCGCGCCGTGGAAGCGTTCGGTGGAATCGTAGCCACGCCGGCGTTTTGCGTTTTCCGCATTGTGGTATTCGGGGTCCCTACGGGCATCGCGCTTAAATCGCAAAGGTCGCGCGGCGTTTGCGACGTCGAAAAGCGACGAGCCGGTCGTCGCTTGTGGTCGCTTTGCGACGGCGCAGCCGATCGCTCACGGACCCAACGTTATTAGAAGTTCTACAAAAGACCCGTCGCGGTGGCTCGGTGGCTAAGGCGTTGTGCTGCTGAGCCCAAGGACGCGGGCTCGATTCCCGGCTCGATTCTGAAGGAGTCGGGATTTCGGCGCACGTTAAAGATCCCCAGGTGGCCCAAATTAATCTGGAGCCCTCCACTACGGCACGCCTCATCGCCTGCGTAGCGTGGGCGCGTTAAACCTCATAATCAATCAATCAAAGTTCTATAAACGTTGCTCGGACCGAATTTCCTCGTCGCGCAACGGCATCGCATAACCGAATCGCCAATCAGGGCCGCAGGGTCCGCTGATGTAGCCGGAAACCAAACGTTTGTTTAATTCCGGCATTGCAAATGGCGACGAGCCACCGCCGGCAAGCCACATGCGCTCACCGTGCACTTCGGTTCTTCGGTCAGCGGGTTAAGCGTGCGCATGCACGAATCAACAAACAGCGTGGGACTCCTAAGTGCGCAGGAATTTGTTTGAATAGTAAAAGCAAGTAATCTTCGTAGATAACGAGATGGATAGCAGGACGTTATGCTGATTTGCACCCTTTTCGTACCTATATCGGCGCGTAGTAAACACCGTGAAGTTCAAATGCGCCAGAACAGTTGCGTTTATGAAGAGAAGCAACGTTTGCGGCACGCGACGCGAGTGTTGTGGCGTGAAAGCAATCGTGTGTTTATGCCTGCAATAATATGTTGAAAAGAGTTTGCTTGGTGTCGTTATTTTCGGCTCCTCCCGCAAGCGCAATGCCTACGGCACTTCGCAGGTTCGTAGCATGCGTTTCAGAGTGATTTCTGTCTGTTATTTGAGTTCCAATATTGGAAGCACGAAGGAAGTCGTACAAGACGGAGAACAACTCCGCTAAACGCAGTCGCATTATCGCCCGTCGCAAGTGTGAACACCTCCTCATCGCGCGACATGCGTTGCAGGACATCGCGCGACGTTCCCGAGTCGCGTCGAGGTCGTCGTCGATGGCTTCCTTCCGCCACGTTCGTGCCAATTGCAGCCTATTTTTAAAGCGCAGCTTTAACGGCTAGGCGAGCGGAAATACAGCGGTACCGGCCGACTACGCAGAAAACTCCTCCGGCGCAACCCCATGTGCATGCGCAAAAAAACCAGGTTGGAGAGGAGTGAGAAGTAAAGGGAGAGAGATTGACTGGGTTTTTATGTGACGTAGCTACACTCCCATATCTACCGAAGGCGAATCGGAGGGAACGAAAGGGAGTCTCTCTCGCAGCTCGCGCGCAGCGAGCTACCGCGCAAAGCGCAGCTCAAGCGACAGCGGCGGAAAGGGACGGTGGTGGTGAGGGCTGAGCAGCGTCAACGTGGCAATGGCAAGCACCGGCCGCACGTTACTACGAAATGGATAGGCCACGCGTCATAAGTACTCTCGAGAAGCAGGCATATGACCAGCGACGCCACGAGCACGAACGGGAACGAGCTGGCCTACGCCGTGCCGTCGCTACAGCCCGTTACAGCTACGCAGGTTAACCATCTGTGCGGAGTGCATGCACGAACATTTTCGCTATGGCTTCACTGTGCAACACACAATGTGGGAAAGCCAGCGTACAAGGACGAGGCTCACACCAATCTTCTTAAACTCGGCTTCACTTCTACACACAAGTGCATTGCTGGGAAGAAGTTTTTCAGGTGCAACATATGCCATTTTATATTATAATATGAAGCGCGTTTAATGGACCTCTCCCGGGGTACGTCACGCGGCGGCCGGGACGTCACGGAAAGCGCACGTGCTGGGTGTGGCCGCGAGGGTGGTTGGCAAAACATTCGGACCGGCGCGCGGGGCGTATGCAGTGAGGCTGCATTAGACGCGCGCTAAAGTGGAGTTTTAGATGCAGAGCATCTGATTCACTTGCCTTGTCCCTAAGGCGTCGTCGTCGTTGTCGTCGGCGTTGTCCACCCCTCCCCCATTCTCCTCGCCCCGCCAGCTGCACTCTCCGCCACTCACCCCCTCTCCTCTCCGATAGCGAACACTCTCTCGCGAGGGGCATTGGCTTGGATTGGATTGGATTCGATTGGATTGGATTGGCTTGGCTTGGCTTGGCTAGGCTTGGCTTGGCTTGGCTTGGCTTGGATTGGATCTGGATTGGATTGGATTGGATTGGATTAAAGTGGATTGTGTTGGATTGTGTTGCGTCATAGCCGCGGCACGTTGCGTCATAGCCGCGGCAGACGCGCTGTGGCCTACGCATGTGCAGTACTCTCCCGCGGTTTCCTCTCCTTCGGGCGCGCTGCGCATATAACCGGTGTGCCGTTCTCCGGCGAAGCAACATCCACGCTTGGCTCAAACACCTAGAGTCCACGCCGCTTTACAAGTACGCCAACGTCGTCATCGACTGGGACCGGCTTACGCAGTCCCCTCAACGTTATTCGCGCTATAAAACGCGGTCCCTTCGCCGCTCCGCCTATGCGTCGCATCTACACAGGGGTTCTCGCGAGGGGAGGTGGGAGTTTTTTTGTTTATGTGTTGGCTTTTTTGATGCCGGTGGGCTGCTGTACTCTCGGCTACGCAAATCTTGCGAGCATAATCAGTGGCATCAGACTTTTCGGAGTCCCCAAAGAGGTAAATTCGGCGTGTATTGTGATTGCGCGCAATGTGCCGAAGAGGCTGGCAGCCAAAGCAGTGACATGGTCTGCTCTTACTCATAGCAACATTTCCCATTCTCGAACTTCTGCTGTTCTCCAAAGCACAGCCATACCATCAACATTGGCAGTCCGCGCTGATTCCGGCCATGAAATGATGCTGTTTATCAACCACCTGCTATCATGCAGCACCAGCAGAAATTTGGTCAAGTAAAATAGCGCCAGGGGTGGGGGGCAGAGGGAAATTTTCTTGCTGCGAAATATTGTCATGTTTTGAGGAGGTAGAGTAGTGTATTAAAAACACAATGAATGCCTAACCTTCTTAGGCGACGCGAAATAAATGTTTCGACGAGGGATCCGCGATAGCCGCCTGCCGCCAGATCGACAACGACAAGTTTGGTCTTATGGGGGGATCTGTTCAAGACGAACGGAATTCATTGCTTGTAAGTGCAATAAATTTTTACCTTGATTGAGGATGCAGCAAAACAGAGATGCTTGCCGTGCTCACATGTAGCATCGTGCCTTCGGTGCTAGATGGGCCGCTCACGCGACTCGAAAAAACTCGAAAAATGTGTTTGCCCTAAGCGAACGGACTCAGTGAATGTATTCTTTTGTTGCGGCATCCCGACGCTGGCGTATGCAGCGGGCGTACAAGGACACTAACTTTAACTATCATGAAATAATGACTACCGAAAATTATTTCAGTGCATTGTCGCAAGCTATACGCACTAACCATATGTGGCTGCTATGTTACTCTCACAATGACGATGAACCGTTTCGCGATTTCACTGGGGAAAAAGGTGACAAAACAATCGGTTAATCACGTAGAGAATGACATCATGCGATATTTTTATTGGAATAATTTTGGCTTTTGCTCTTCATATTTTTTGTTTCGTTGCTGCTTAATATACTTTTTAATTCTGTCATTATTTGCCTTTCCTTTTCCTCCTCGACATAAAATCGTGTGTACGCCACTGTCTCCGGGCGACGCAAAGGGACCAGGAACAGGGAGCGTATACGCTGCCTGAGGCACCGCGCTTAGCTTAAGCGGACCTCGAAAGCAACAATGTATGAGCTTTCCTTGCGTGTCCGAACACAAAGAATCTTAAAAAAACATTCTTGGAATGCGTCGCAACAGCACCAACCTTCAGAATGCCTCGTTTAGGCTGTTCTTTTGCGCACTGATTACCCGAAAGCGTCGCCCTTCAGTTGACCGAGGGTAAACGAAAGTGTTGCGGAGGTTGTAGATGCGGAAAGCTACATGGAGGTGCGACGGCCACAGCTAGGATAGCTAGACCCCCACCTACAATGTAGGCGGCCAGTGACGGCCCGAACCAACGGCACATCGTTCCTTTCGGGCGCCGCGCGGCCAGGCCGGGCCGTCGGTGCAGGCGCGTTCTGCCAACCGCCACCGCACTTCGCGGCCGCCAGCAGGCGCCACCCGTCGCGCACGTGCGCTTCGTGACGTCACGGTGTTTACATACAGGGAGAGGTCCATTAGCACGGCTCAAAACCACGGAAGTTGCGGACGGCTAGGACCCACGGAAAATCGCTCAATCAGATTAGTGACACTCTCACATTGAAAGAATTCGATAGCCGCTTTGAAAAAAATCACAACAAGAGCAAAGCAGAGACTAAAAAAAATAGTTCCCTTCCCCATGTATGAAAAAAGATGACCTGCGAAGCTGGACGCAGTCCGCGGAGTGCACAAAAGAAAACACGTTTGTTCGTAATTTGCGATTGAGCATACTTCCCAGCCCATTATCTGACTGTAACTTGGCAGGACCCGAGCTTCAGTATCGCATACAAACATGGAGCTGTGTGTTTTACTCCCGCGTCGTAGGCATCTTATTGTTTGTGTAACACCCCAACCCAATCCGCTCGACCACTGAGAAGTCGCATTCCATGGGCCGTTTGACGTCCATGTTCAAACCTCCCGCCAGCCCAACAGACAGGTCATCAGTAAGGGCATGAAATCTATACCTTCTCGTGCACGCCCCCCCCCCCCTCCCCCCATCCCAACCCGTGCAAGCCGGCAACCAGTTACGGGCCCTGGCTAAGAAGTGAAAGAAACCGTTGAAAATGTCGCTCTAAAAGCAACGTCGGCGTTCCAAGCGGACAAGTTGCCGTTCATACGGGAGGGATTCGCAGCTACTCTACAAGCTCGAACTAGAGTACGTAACGGCAGCGGCAGCGGCCTTCTTTTTTTTTTTTTTTGCGCCTATTCGCGCTTCTGTTCGGGCCTACGCTTCTTCGATTCCCGCTATTCCTCCAAGCGAACAACATGCGTCCGTCCGATAGCGAGTTAAAGCAGGAAGGCCGTGAGCTTTATTGTAACGGACAAACATGTGAACTGTATGTTTCCCTCCCCCTTCGTAGGCATCTTACTGTCCGTGTAACACACCAACCCAGAACGAAGCAGCTTGATTAAGGGGGACAGCTGACAGGACGCATTGAGCCATGAGACTTTTCACGTTTCAATCTCGAAGCAGCACAACGGGCATTATCGGTGGCGGCATGAAGCCCAACTGTGCGTGCACGCCCCACTTCTCTCCCCTCCACCCCCCGCAACTCGTGCACGCAAAAACAGGCAACCGGTGATGAGCGCATACTCAGGCGCGCGAAACACACCGGCGAAAATATCGCTCGCACAGCCTTTAAGTTGAAGAATTATGGGCTCACGCCGGCGTTCCAGCCGGGCAAGTGGTTCTTCAATTCACACCTACTCGGCGAAGTGGAATTTGAGGCGGCCACGACGGCGGTGGCCTTCGGTCATTTTTACGCCCATTCGCGTTTCTGTGTGTTCTCCGCAATCATCTGATAATGAAGCTAGCTTTATCAGATGATAACGGTAGCGCCGATAGCGCAACTTGTGAAAGAGGCATCGGCGGTGGCGAGGGGTAGCCCCGGAGCGGCGCCGAGTAAATTGGCTTCACCGGAATGAAAACAGGGAGGGAGACGGTTTGACACATACTGCTTCGCAGAAAAAATATATGCTACGGCGAGCAAATCGCGAAGTGTTTTTCGTGCTGCAAATATTTCTAATTTTTGCTGTGATCGCAGCTGTCAATGCTCTTTACAGGCACTTAACATCGTGTAACTGAGAAATAATGTTTTTCTCATCCATCCAACTAGCTTCTTCGCGCGTGTACAACACCAGAATTCATCATCCATTGCCCTGCCGCAACAGGTAGACTCACTGTGTCAGGACCAGAAGAGTCCGCCTAGAGCACGAGACAGCCTCCTGGATGATGTCCTGGATGAGGAAGCCACCCTTGAAGTTTCGGTCGAAGGTGCACACGGAGAAGCCGTGCTGTTCGACCTTGGGAAGCAACTCAGCGTAGACCCAGTCGCTGTCCTTGTTGCTGAAAGATAGGAACACGTCGAAGTCCTTCTCCTCGTCCACGTCGTCCTCCTTGATGCACTGCAGGGAGCGGCAGATGCCCCGAGCGTACAGCCACACTCTGACCTCGTGCTTGTACTTCAGGTACGCTGTCGCGATGGCCAAGGCAGTAATCAGTAATACTGCGGGAAAAGGCGGATATCGTGATTAGTGAGGTTCTGGTCGATGTGAAGGCCAATCGCTTCGTAAATCCTGTTTTTTTTATTAGTTAAAGTTGGAGAATGCGCGCGCACCCTTGAATAAGCGCAGACATATTTAAATAGTAAAGAAACCTGCAATGGGGGGGGGGGGGGGGACAGTCGGGGACAAATGAAGCGCGCCAACACGAAAGTGCGAATCATAACGCCCACACTGCGCGATTTATGAACCTAACGCCAATCATTTCCTTTCGAGCACGCGAGAAAACTCATCATCCTTCTATTTAACCAGAACTTTAGTTTTAACAGCGGAGCTGTTATAGGTCGAGCTTTTTCGTCCGTCTGCTGTAGGTCATGCGTCACGCAGGGGCAGGAGCCGGTTCCTAGACCCACAATTGAGGCCACAGTGGTATCGCAAGGCCGGGTTTCTGGACGGAAGGACCCTCGCGACGCTGACGTCCAGCTGCCGATTTCTTCGCGCCAACCCTATATTTTGCGCAGCGACGACACTGCCGTTCTCGGGTGAGCGCCCGTTCACGTTCGAGCCGACACCCGCCGAGGTGGCTCAGTGGCTAAGGCGTTGCGCTGCTGAGCATGAGGTCGCGGGTTCGATTCCCGGCCGCGGCGGCCGCTTTTCTGATGGAGGCGAAAAGCAAAAACGCCCGTGTGTACAAGATTTCGGCGCACGTTGAAGGTCCCCAGGTGCTCAAAATTAATCCGGAGCCCTCCGCTACGGCGCGCCTCATCGCCTGCGTTGCGTATCGCGTTAAACCCTACAATTAATCAAATCAATCACGTTCGAGCCGACACATGAGGATCACCACATCGCTGTCTCAACAGATTTCATTTCACACTGGGTGGAACTGGGTTTAATTTTTTTTTAGTTAGCGTAAAACTTAGGAAACCAACCTTGAGGGGTTCTAAGTGCGCCCTCTAACTGCGGTTTTGAAATATAATAGCAGTACGTATGTAAGTATTAACACAACGACACCTTAATCATCAAAATCTGTCCATAAGTAATAACTTTAGTCTTTTTTCTCAAAACTTTCCCTTTTGCAGCGAACATCAACACATCTAACCTAGGCCTAAACGTTCTCAATGCCCTAACTTCTAACCAAACTAATGAACACATCATCAGAGCCCTCAGAGGCTGCCTGGACCAAGGTGGCTGATTCATCTCCACCATACAGTGACTAATAAAGCCTCTGTCAATCTATCTAGCCCACACAAAAACAAATATCAGCCCTATAATCCTCATAACGACCTGGATGCACCTCACCCCGCCAACCACGCTCATAAACGCGATTTAAAACTTTAGCTAACGCACGAAGTCCGTGCTGATCTAACTCCACTCTAAACCAGTAGCCCAACGAAAAATCTTCTTGCGGTACGTGCGAGTGGGAAGCGGAAGAGCATCAGGGCTGAGAGCCATGTGGCAGGGGCGTCACAAACCTATCGTCTTTCGACGTCATTTGCAGCAAAGAAAGGAGGCCAGTTTTTTAAGCAATGCTCTAGGCATAGAGTTTCTTAGTAAATATACTAGAGAGGAAACTGCGTCTGGTAAGCCATGTCGTCGTGGGGGTTCATGGGAAGACCCCCTTTTTGGCTTAGGCTTGGCATGACAATTGGATTCTTAAGCGGTTTTGGGGATTTGCTTTCTTCACTATGCATTAACATGTTTACGAGCTACAAGGAAGCCGAAATCCTGCCTGTTCTGCGGCAGCCGTGTTCGGTGAAACAGCAGGCAGTACGTGATCGCACCTGACGTTGCTCGTGCATGCCGCAGTCGAAGGACGTATGACTGAGCGGGTAATACGCCGCCGCGAAATTTGTAGCCGACGAAAAGAAGAAACAAAACGTACTTCGACGAACGCAAGACACGGCAGATACGGGCGCTTGTATGCGTGCTATCTTGTCATCGTCCACGACTCTTTAACGCCACGTTTTCTTTTTTCTTGTTAAACCACGAAGGCGAAGTTTTAATGATTTTGATTTGATTGTAGGGTTTAACGCGCCGACGCAACGCAGGCGATGAGGCGCGCCGTAGTGGAGGGCTCCGGATTAATTTTGACCACCTGGGGATCTTTAACGTGCGCCGAAATCTCGTACACACGGGCGTTTTTGCTTTTCGCCTCCATCAGAAAAGCGGCCGCCGCGGCCGGGAATCGAACCCGCGACCTCGTGCTCAGCAGCGCAACGAAGTTTTAATAAGCACGCTCAAAAAAACATTCCAAACTCCTCAAACAACTTATTATTTGAAATAATGGTAAAACTAATAAAATCAGTCTCTAATGAGGTTTCAAAACGATGCCCTTTTTTTAGAGGAAGACGAAGCGACGCCGCGAGACGTTGCGGCCGGTAAAACGCCACGTTTCAGCGAAGAGTATGAAATAATCATCCGCGACTGTAATCCAGAAGTTACCAGCAGCCGTCAATAGAAGTGGTCGTATGAGGCAATGTCAACACGATCTCGAAATGTTGAGCTGGGCATTTCAGGGGCTGCAAGTCGGCAACCCCCCTGCTTGAGGTCGCAATTTTTTGTCGCTGGCAATCGGAACACGACAGGGCGAACTTGTACGCAGATGTATGCATTCCGAACAAGTAGTGCCGCAGATGTCGGTGCCTTTTTTTTTTTTTTTGCGCGGGATATACGATCGGAGATAGTACAACCGGACAATACAAACAATCGCAGATAGTACAGCGCAAGTGGCCAGGAAGGACAAACAGCCACATCCGGCCTCCGGACAGATATAGTGACGGAGGTAAAGCAGCAGCTCACGATAAGGTTTACTGGCAGTGCGAGTGTGCAACACGAATATCGTAGAGAGGTTTTCCTGAGGTCCAAAGGAGCTCACAACGAGCGCTCAGCTCAAGGGCCACCAGTGCTGACTAATAATAACGATAACCTTGGTCCTGTATACGTGGAACCGACGAGGGAGGTTGAGTTTAAATAAATATATAGGTCTCGTCGGGCGGAGTCAGTGTGCCGTGAGGAGCTGAATATGCCCTCTTCCGTAAACCCCTCTGGTCCCACCTACTCGAGCCATTGTTCTGCTGACTCACAGGGGCTGACGGCCAGGAGGCTGAGTAATTATCGTGAGAGTACCGGAAATACGGCCACAGCGGGCGGCAAGAGAAACGTGCGATCACCGCTGCGATCACCTCTATCCCCGATTCTACCGATGAAGTTCGAAGGGTCGGAGTAAGCTGAACACCAACTCTTCCCACTAACATCGTATACAAAATTTGTCGTTAAGACATTTGGTAGCAGCATATGGCTTAAGATCGCTGTCTATCAATTTCAGCTTGGCTTCGTATTCTTGGAGTCGATGGAGAAGGCGCCTTAGTACCACGTGGTTAGGCCATATTTTGTATTAATGCACAGAATGCTCGTTGTTTTAGTCTCTGGCCTGGACAATTCCGAGTCGTCGAAGGGGTTTCGTTCCCGAGTTCCTTGGACCAATGTTGCGGCAAACCAAGGACGATGCGGAACCATGCCTGATTCGATTTGCACAATGGCGATCATTTTTATATGCGCGGTATGCGGTGAGCTACATCATCTTTCCACCGTCCTCTCTAACAGGGCTTTTAACAGTTTCTAGCCATGGCCGGAACGTCACTGAGGCGAATACACTATGTGCGGAAGAAGGGTTTCATGAAGTCGTCATTGACAGTTTTTTTTTTTTTTTGCTGGAGCCAGGCATATACGAATCCGGATGTTGTGATTCTTTGGCCGCAGTCCCATGGCTCTCCTTTACCTGTTTTGCGGTTCTGCTACTTACTCTGCAGGCGTATGGGGTCCTCGCGATTACGTACTTGACTCAATATTGGCGATAACCAACTTTTATCGCTTGGTCCCCTCCCTGCTCTGCTTGTTCCCAGAATCAATTTATAGAGTGCCTTCGGAACACAATACGGGTGTAATTTCGTTATCGAATGCAAAAGAAAACCCATCAGCAAAAAAAAGGAAACGAGCAGCGTTCTCCCATCTGACAGTTTGCTTCAGGGTCACTTTCGCCTACGTTGCATTTGAGGCCTTTTCTTTCTCTTTTTTTCTTTGGGGAAGGGGGTGGGCCGTCGGGGGAGCGCGTTTAACCTGGATCGGCAGTTTAACAGGAGCCATTTCTCCAATGTTTTTTTTTTTTCTTCCCGGAACTTCTTCCTGCCATAGCTCAATCCCGCTCTTAGTTTTGTCACCTAAAACAAGGAGTCGGGTTGGGGTGAAATGGAGAGTGAGCGCTTACCATTTCCAGGTTCCTTGTTTGTTTGTTTGTTTGTTTGTTTGTTTGTTTGTTTGTTTGTTTGTTTGTTTGTTTGTTTGTTTGTTTGTTTGTTTGTTTGCCGTAGTGGAGGGCTAGCGATTATTCGAAAATAACTGAAACTTTCCCGCACTTCTAAATCTCGCCAGACGGACGTTCGCGTTTTTCGCCTCCATCAGAAAAACGGCCCCCAGGGCCGTGATCAAAAACGCGTACTCGTGCTCAGCAGCCCGTCTCTTGAGCCACTGTGACGTGCTCCGTCTCCTTCTCCTGAAACCCGGTAGACCCCTGTCGTTTACGGGGTACCGTACCGGTACCGGTTCTCCACACTGAACTGTGTTTGTTGTATTACTGTGACGTTAGGCTGGGATTTATTTCGGGACTCACGCGTGATTGTGCTTACGGATAGACATTACAACAGAGCTGGGATAAATTAATCGCTACCCAGTAAGTGACGCAGCGTAAAGGATACCAGTGCACTCTCGTAGTGGAGTCGCAAAGGCAGTGGAGGCCAAAGAGCGCCAAAATCAGTTATAATTACGTGCGCAATAGATGGCCCATTTTGGGTGGAAAAACACGCGGTTGATCCGTGGACCCCGAGCCACAGAATAACAGATGGCGATATGGCGAGAGCGGATCCGTGACGTCAAGCCGAGATGGTTTTTGTGATATTTCTTGGCTCACGTTGCATGACTAAAATAGTCATGGTATGAGTTTATGTGCGTAAACGGGGTGTATGAGGTCCTTAATCCAAAACATGAAGATGGTCATGTTGGCAGATGATAATGAAGATGGTATAGCGTGAAATTTAAGGCGCCAGGGACTTCAAAAATAAGCCTCTTGCACTATCACGGGCCGTGAGGTGAAAACAGCGGAATCTCGCTAATGAAGTTAAGATTATTAAAATAAGCCCCCTCCTGAGACACCGGTTGCCACCCCGGCAAGCAGACAATGACTTACTCAAAAACGGAATTCCGTACATCAGTAGCATGAGTACCGTCCGCGAAGGGCACAGATCTTTTTCTCCAAGGTCAATGAACTTCTTCCCAGAAGTGAGCGGGTTCGGTCCTTTTTCGCAGACGGTTTCATTGAAATCCGGTATCTGTGGGTAGGCAACCAAAAGGAACCCAAAATTGAATGCGTGAGAGAAGGATAAAATGCCAAAAGTGATGCTTGACACGTAGCCTCACCGCGTCATCATTCGCTTGAGCCCACTGCCTGAAGGGGTAGTCTTCGCACCCGCACGCCCAAGGATTGCCGGACAGCCAGACGGCCGACATGTTCCTTTGGGAAACAAGGCGAAAAGGGAAGGCACGTAGCTTGTTCTTGCGTACGTCGAGCACACTCGTCGACTCGGGAGTGGTTGCCGTCCCAATGTCAAACAGCAAATTGTTCGCTGCGTAGAGTGAAACGAGGCGGGGGGTCATCTGCACCAATCTGTCGTCCAGTTTCCTCAGTCGGTTCCCACTCAGGTCCAGGGAGTAACTGAGCCAAGGGAGCATTTCCGGGAGCTCTGTCAGCCCTCTGCGAGAGCAGTCGACGAAGATGGCCGCAGTAAAGGCGCTGCACTGGTGACATGCGCAGGTGCAGCTTTTGCTGCAGTTCGCGATCCATGGGACCAGGTCGTCGGCGGACATGTTGAACAGCGGTTTTCCACGGTGCCATGAGGGTCCCCGGCAAAGGGGGTCGCCTGTTACCATGAGCGAAACGCTCCCATTCACGAGCCAGGAAAGCTGGCAGTCGCAGAAGAGAGGATTCTCTGTAAACAAAAAAGAATGTATCATGAACTGGGTGCAAATGGTATATAATTCAAGGGCCGCACGCGTCCACATCTTTTCTAGGAGTTAGGTTCGTCCATAGATATGCACCTTTATGGAGGGGCTGTGCGGAGATATTTAATTTGGCGACATTCGCAAACACGTGGCAGGCATTTCACTGCCGATTTTTTTTCTGTTGCCAATCTCTCACCGCCGAACGGGGGTTGCATGGTGGACGTGAACCTTATCACAAAAACAACACTGGAAAACGCGTTTTTTTTTTTTTTTTTGCGGATTGAGTGTTAGAAATTGTTAAATTATATCAGAAATACCCCTCGACCACCATGCCCATTATGTTTACAGGATGACATGAATGCCGCCCCTTTGTCAGCGTTCGCTGTCAGATGGCGTTGCCAATGGACTCTCCGTTGCCGCTGTCTGAATATCACCCAGCACTAGGCATGTGAAAATGACTTGTGAAAGTCAGAAAATCGCTTGAGAAATCATTCTGCTAAAGGATCCGATTCGCTGCACCCCTGTGTGATGGTCCCAGTATTTTTTTTTGTTCTTGCTGCATTTTTTGCGATTCCTTTTAGTATAAATAGCTAAACATGGGGTGCCTATTCACGCAAAGCTATCTCAGTGAAGACAGGGAGGGACAAATTAACCATAGTGCATCAATAGAGGACAACATACCATGCATCAATAGAGAGCAACCGAGGGTATGGTGCGCGCAGGCGGCAAAGTTGGGCGCATTAATTTTTCTATTCCGCCGCATAATCAACCCCTTCACACTGCAGGTGTACGAAGAAATTGTATAGATAACGTTAACCCGAGCTCAACAGCTTTGATACAGGGCAAAGTTAGGCTTGGTGGTCGTTACAGGAACGCGGGGATGTAGATACAAAAGTGCAGGGCTAATCCTTGTTTCAAAGAAATTGCGGTAAAGACAGGAAATTATCACACTTGATAAGTGTATTCGGACAGGCGCGCGCGTATACGCACGCGCGCACGCACGCACGCTCATAAACACACCTCCTAAGCACGCTGTTCCTATGCGGCTGACATGCCGTTGTTCCTCATGTGGAGATGTTGTCATGAGCGCGCTCCTCACACCACTATTCTACCCTATCGATACTATAATTTGCCTCTACCACGAGGAGAGTTTTTGCGATCTTCGTCAGCGAAGAACAACGTCAGTGGTGGGGTTATGCTATGGCAACGGAGATGACACCACGATGACACCACGTAAGGAACGAATTTTGTGGCGTGAGCTACACTGGCCGAGGTTGAGCCGTTTCGCGTGGCTCCTGGAGAGCCGTGCTGCGCATGCGCGAGGAGCAGTGACGTCTCACGGCGCACAGCTGGCGCACCGGAGCCGCCGCCGCCGCGACTGCATTGGATTGGATTGGATTAGATTAGAAATCGTTTTAGCAGCAGTAAGCGTGATAATCAGCTAATCCTAGACAACCAAAAAACCCAAGAATAACCATGCTGAACCTTAGCTCACGCTACGTATATCCTGGCATAGCCGAGCTAAGCCACAGCTAATATTCTTTCGCTTGGACCTGCATGGCAGGGCATCATATCCCATGATGAAACAGCGTGATTCTGCAGGCTGTACAACTGTGGCGGTGGAAGTTTCCGCGAGCCTCTCATCCGCTGTGCACTGCTTTGTGTGTGTATGTGGCCGGTACATCGGCGTCCAGCACTTAGAAAATGTCCTACGGGAAATTATTGTCGTTTTTACTGGGCTTCAAAAAGGACGTTCTAACTCAAAAACCTGGAGGAAACAAATTACTTCTCCTGGCAAGGCACGATAAATTACAAGAATGAAAATTACGACTCTTTCGTGTTTACGTGCGTGCGTGAACACTTTTAGTACAAGTGTCAAGTGCTTGTCTTGAGATTTGTACTAGGCCTGGCCCAGCGCTTATGAAACCGTAATCATAACCGCCGGGCTACGGTGTTTTCTGTCGTGGAGGACTTTTTTTTTTCTATTTGGGGGGGTATCGCCCTACGCCATAATAAAGGAAGCGATATCGCCCGTTTTCTTGTAAAAAGGCAATTAAAAGGTCTCCGTTGTGGTCTCTCCATTCATCTTGTTCTGCATATATTGCTCCTCACGCGGAAACAATGTTTTCCCATTATCACGACGGCAAAATAATGTGCTGAAATACCGAGAATTGCACACTAATGCGTAAACATTTTTACGCAACTTCTCTTCATTCGAAGTTTTTTTACAGCTAGATTAGGTTATAAGTAGCCAAATTAGTCTTCTTTTCGTTGGTTTTTGTTCGGGTTGAGCCATGTTGGGCCATACTGGGATCAATTTTCGTTTTGTTTGGTTTTTTGTTTGACATGTTTTCAACCAATGATCCACATTTACACTATCATAACGATAAAATTTCTTATCTTCGCCAATTAGAAGTTTTTGTGTGCAGATACAGGGCGTTACACAGTTAGTGCCGAGGTATAGCGCTCGGCAAAGAACGCGTTCACATAAGAACAGGCTACAACTGCGAGGCAGCAATGAATGGCCTTCATGCGTATAGAAATCGAAAAAAGAAAACTGGCACAGGTACTACTTTCTAGGCCGGCCAGAATATGTTTCGCTTTTAAAAATTGGCCGGCCTTTCTATTCATATTTCAGAACACGGCTACAAAAAGCCATCGAAGGGACCTTTTTTTAAAAGAAATTACGCGTTTTAAAGGGAGAGACAGAGTATCGGGATGATTACCAGGCCTTCGATGTAGTAAAGGGAGCAATATTGAAGTGTTGCGTGAGGAACAAGATTTTGCTCGTCGTGAGGTGGAGTGGAAACATGCGCCTCTCTGTTGAGCCGGGCTGGAGAGTACATTCCTGGTCCCGCACTCTGACAGGCATTCACACTACGGAGATCATGCTATTGTTCCGTACGAGGTAGAGTCATTTTATCCCTGTCCCTACAGGGATACAGCCCGCAAATATCTCAAGTAGCCCAGTAATGCTCCCAACACTAGAGAAAAAAAGAAGTGGAAGCTACATGTCAGCTGTGCCAATGATTCGTTCGCGGTGTGTGACCGAGGACTACGGAAAAGAGAGAAGTGGACTCACCACTGAGCACCAGTTTCTTCAGCTCCTGCAGCGTATCTGGGAAGCTATGTCTATGCACGGATCTCAGACGGTTCTTCTGCAGCATGACGACTTGCAAGTTTTTGAGTCCTCTAAAGGCCCCCCGGACACTCGATATGTTGTTCCCGTAGGCGTAAATAGATGTCAATTGCGGGCTGCCTTCGAAATCGGTAGAGCGCAGCGCTGTCAGCTGGTTGTTGTGTATGAAGAGATACCTCAGGTTGTTAAGGCCGTGCATGGAACCATTGAGCGACACCAGTGAATTTTGGGTAACGAGAAGTACTTTGAGGCTGAAAAGGCGCTCGAAGCAGTCCTTACCGAGCCATTCCAATCGGTTTTCGCTCAAATCCAAATGATGGACCAAAGAGTTGCTCCTGAACGTGCCGTCTCGGATGAATCGAATTCGATTCCCTCTTAAGGAGAGTATTTTTAAATCCTTCATGTTGGTGAGCGCATCCCCAATCTCTTTGATGAGATTCATAGCGAGGTTCAATTTTTCGACACGTCGGGTCAGATTGAAAGTGTTTTCTATACTACGAAGCTGATTTCCTGCAGCATTAAAATACTTCATATTACAGTCTCTGCGAAAGGAATTACCGGGAATGTATGAGATGACGTTGTATGAAAGATCGAGGCTTGTAAGTTCAGGAAGCGCGGAAAAAGTATCGGTGCGCAGTTCGCTTATATTACACTTCTTGAGGTCGAGCGTTTCGATCGCGATGTTAAAAACGCCAAACGTGGGCACCCAGCTCAATCTGTTGTTGCCAACACGAAGTACCTTAAGCCTGGGTGTAGTCCCCGAAGCTAATTTGTCGATGCCAATAATTCTGTTGTAAGACAAGTCCAGTTCCTGAAAAAAAGTAACACAGATAATATAGCCACGAGTTTAACGTATATACGCATTTCTAATATCAGACCAAAGTATATAGTAGCGCCACTATATTCCCAGCGCAATGTTAAAATCAGTTGGGTACCTTTCTAAGCAGGGCATATGTTGCTAGAGCTCTAAAGAAAAAAAAATCCCTACATTAGGCTTTCGTTGAACTCGAAAGAAACCGTGAAAATTTATTCAGCGTATACGTAGGTCGCATTAAAATTAGTTCCCTTACTTTATCGGGGGCTAGCGTAAAACACCCCAGAAATTAACGTAAGATTCATTGGTGGATCTTCAGGAGAGCATGAGAAAAGAAAGTGTAAAAAAAATGCCCGCCGGGTCCCATTTTTCTCCACTTTTTTTCTGTCTTTCAAAAATCTCGATCTGTTTCAACGATAAATAACCTACCGCAATCTTCCCTTTGCTTTCCTTGGCATTCTTGACTGCAAAACCTGATCTTAGTCTTAATTCAACGAGCCCCTCATTTCCCATTCTGATTCGTTACATGCTTAGCGAGGGTCTCTGTTCCTGCAGTCTTGGTGCTATAGGTAGCTTAAGAGGGTTCAACGCTGGTCGACCACTCTCGACATGTCGTAGATGCTCGAGTCACGGCCCGGGGGTTAAAAAGAAGGTCCCCTTCGCCCCGAGTAATCCGAGTGGCACTGGCTAGCACCTTCAAGCGGAGAAAGGGGAGGGGAGAACAGCCCTGCCAGTAGCGTAGTGGTCATCGCACCAGACGCGTATTCTGGAGGTCGTGGGTTCGGATCCCACCCGGCGGGCATTTTTTTCTCCACTTTCTTTCTGTTTTTCAAAAATCTGGATCTGTTTCAACGATAGTAAATGACCTACCGCATTCTCCCCTTTGCTTTCCTTGGAATTCTTGACTGCTAACCCTGATTTTCTGTCTTAATTCACCGAGCCCCTCATTGCCCATTCTGGTGCGCTATATATATATATATATATATATATATATATATATATATATATATATATATATATATATATATATATATATATATATATATATATATATATATATATATATATATATATATATATATAAATCTAGAGAAAGATAAACTCACAAAGCGCGCAGAAATAGTATAAGTAAAGAGTCGGATACACAGCAAGAACAATAACAAACAATGTTTACTTACGTAGCGGCAATGGGACTTGCCTTCATCAGAGTAAAGTTACATGATTATGGTGTCGCAAACATTGAACACATTTCTTATATAGGTTTGCATAAAACTGTAAGAAGGAATGGAAAATGTTTCGCAAATGGAGAGTGTGCATACAGTCAGGCTACGCCTACGTTACAACATCAACCAACAAACAAAAAAAAAAAAAGGTATATATATATATATATATATATATATATATATATATATATATATATATATATATATATATATATATATATATGCATGTATGTATCAGAGTGTCCAACCGGAATCGAACTGTACCTTTCCCGGGGCTGAACCCGAACCAGAAACCGTTATTTTTTAAGCCCGCTGAACCCGAACTATTTCTTAACCAAAAAAAAAAAAGAAATGTCGGTCACTGATTCACGACGAAACCGTCCGACCATGGGCTGTTGATAATGCGCGGTCAACGCCTTTCGGAGCATTTCTCTTTCACGCATCATGAACTCCCTAAGGTGGTGGTGCTTCTATTGTCAGGTATACAAAAAGCAGCGGAGGAGAAGTGGGAACAGTTTATGCCATTGCCACCTTCTCCGCCCAGTCCAAGATTTTGTGCTGGGTTGTAGGCGTTGAGCTGCGCATGGCGGCCTCCCACTGCTCGAACGTAGTTATTTGAAGAGATATAGGACGGGGCCGTCTGGGGCATTCCCACATTATGTGGCTCAGGTCAGCTCCTTAAGGACAGAGGAGATAGGAGGGAGAGTGGATGAGGTGCATAAATACTGAAGTGGGAAGTGTAACTCCTCGCACACTTTCCTTTTCATATCAGTCAGAACACTATCAACACTCTCATATTCGTTTCAACATCAGGAAAGATATGTGTACCAATGTTGCAGTGGTATGCTACTGCTGGTAGTGCGAGCAGAGTGCAAGACTGAGAAAACGAAATGTCACACTCTCGGTAGCCTTCAGGCGATAAAATCGACTTTCTCCTTCCCTCGCTGTGACTGTTTAGGGACAATCGGGCCTCAGGATTGCTGCACTGCGCAAGAGCGAAGGCCAGCACCAGAAATGTGCACGCTTGTTGCATTTCTGATTTTTTTTATAAGAGGTCGCACACCTGGGAAGTGCAAATACTTCGCAAGTGCGACCCTCAAGAGCTGCTCGGTAGTTGAGCTGTTGTCTGCTGACCGCAAGGATGCGGGTTCGATCACCGTACCCGACTGGCGTTTTTCTGACGTAGACGAAAAACAAAAACTTCCACGTGTCGATATTTCAACGTGCATTAAAGATATCCAGATGCTCTAAATTTCTCTGCCGGCCTGCAATTGTACAAGGGGTGCCTTTTAGCCCAGGAGCAGCTTCGGGGCATCAAACGCGCCAGTATTTCTTTAGTAACGTGTTTCCACGGGAAAACAAAAAAGAAAAGGCCCACTACGCGATTTTAAATTCCCCCGCGTCGAGTTCTCACACGAATAATTTCTTGTCTTTTTCGCTGCGTTCAGCCATCGAATAAGCGAAACGCCAAAAGGTACATTTTGCTCTAGACATCCCTTATTTTGTCCAACCTTTAACATACTCAAACCTGTCATCACGTCATCACAGCGAAGGCAGTGAGCCCCATGGTTCCTGGTGTAATAGTAAGTTTTATAGACGATAGACTTTCTTTGGCTACCTAAACGTGAAAAAGTTGCGCGGCACGAGCATCAGAAGACTACGTCTTTGGACGAAGTTTGAAGCGAAGGGAGCAGATACGCGGTCAATTTTTCAGGACGCGTAGAGCGGACAACTTCGCAGTTTTTAACATATTCGAACAATGCTAATAGATATAGCACAGAAAACTGCGACTATATGGCACGCACTTTCTCCTTTTGCAAGAAACTGTATCCACCAACCTTGGAGGCGCTAGGAATTTCGTATTGGATAAAAACGGCACTAAAGAAATAGATGACACATGCATAAAGGCAGGCCGGTCCCACCCCATCGCATTTGCCCAGGTTTCATACTTTGCGCTTGTTCTGCTGATTTATCTCTTTCGGGGCTTATTTGCATCCGGAGATACCCTTTACTGACTAGTCTAACTCGATACTCTGCTGTTACTGCTACTGGTTCCGTAGGGGGTGTAGTGCTGTTGACATATTAAAGAGCGCCTTCCCAAAAGAATCCCGTCTTGTGCTTCCCGAGTCCCATTGCCCTTTCAGGTAGTAATTGCGTAAGCTGTTATAAGATTCCGCCAATTAGCAGACGGAACGAGGTTGCTGGTCAGCCGTAACGGAAACGAATTCATGGCGACGCAGCGCAGACGATGAGGCGCGCCGTAGTGGAGGGCTCTGGATTAATTTTGACCACCTGGGGATCTTTAACGTGCGCCGAAATCTCGTACACACTGGCGTTTTTGCGTTTCGCCTCCATCAGAAAAGCGGCCGCCGCGGCCGGGAATCGAACCCGCGACCTCGTGCTCAGCAGCGCAACGCCTTAGCCACTGAGCCACCGCAGCTGGTGTGACGCACATATTCATAACAGCTATCTGAAAATGCATTCAAGTGATCAGAGCAATAATGAGTGTCTGAGCGTTAACTAAAGCTCACTTTTAACAAACTTCTGGCTGAAATTGTCAAGAAGGTGGCTGCGAACAAGCTGTCCTATAGGTCACTAAACAATCGAATTCATAGGTTGCATTTACGTGGCTACTGTTGGATTTCGTTTATTCTGCAACAACTGGTGAAAAAAGGTACACCGTTGGTATTTAAACATGTCCTCTGCTAATGTACGAAGGTTAGGCGCCGGCAAGCAGGCCTCACTTAGGGGTTTTATGTTCAGGGTGACGGACAGTGAGAGGAGTGCGGTTTCAACAACAAAAACAAAGTAAGTGGGAGAAAGTATACATATCGCACAGGCAGTCATGACCGTTGGTGATTGCTATCAGTAGTCCCAAGGACAAGATAAGGGCAGGGCGGGAAGGTAGCTCGCAAATTGTCACTACTTCATCTCTTTTCCTTGATATATGACCTATTTGGTTACTGCTGTATTTAAAATTGTGCAAATTTGCAGGGAAAAAGAAGTATTTTGAATTAACTAGAATTGCATTTAGTGTTTCTGGTCGCTTTAAACTACGAAACATTTTTTCGCAGATCGCTAATATTTGAACTCTCCGAACCGGTTCGGGTTGTCTAAGTCGAACCGTAACTGAACCGGAACGAAATAAATTCATCCGAACCCAAACGGTAACCAAACCGGTAGTTTTTTCGGTATATATATATATATATATATATATATATATACAGGGTGTCCCAGCTATCATGCACCAAGATTTAAAAAAAAGAGAAATTGCGTAACTCGAAGAACACCTAGTGCATAATGTTTGCAGTACTGTGAAGAAGCGGAGAGTAATTTTTTCGTTAATGAGACTTCATTAATTGATTGGAATTAATTATCTAACTCGAGAAATACTGTCCTAATCACTAAAGTGTCAATGAGGCACTTGTAGGTAACCACGAGGGGCATCTAACTGCGCTATTTTCAGCGACGAACTAATTGCGTACTCATTTATTCTGACTGATAAAGGAAACCCGCGAAATATGAAAAATACCACGTGACGACGCTTACGCGCGCATTGTAAAGCAGCGTCCCCAACTTGACAAAGCTGATTGAAAGCAACTGCTTCGCGTGTTACCCGCCCCAAGAGACAGCGCATCACCTTGATAGTTGCACGCATGGAAGGAGCAGCAGCAGCAAGATTCGCGGGACGCGTGTGCAGATAAGGAACAAACTCGGTCGCGATTTCTTCTTTCTTTCTTTTGTCTATTTCATTCTGGCTAACTCAGAGGCAGCCGGTTTGAGGGCGTTGCTTTACGGTGCGCGCGGAGGCGCCGTCACGTGGTATTTTTCCTATTTCGCGGGTTTCCTTTATCAGTCAGAATAAATGTGTACGCAATTAGTTCATCGCTGAAAATACCGCAGTTAGATGCCCCTCGTGGTTACCTACAAGTGCCTCATTGACACTTTAGTGATTAGGACAGTATTTCTCGAGTTAGATAATTAATTACAATCAATTAATTAGGTCTCATTAAGGAAAAAAATAGTGTCCGCTTCTTCACAGTACTGCAAACATTATGCACCTGGTTTCTTTCGAGTTACGCCTCTACTCTTTTTTTAAATCTTGGTGCATGATAGCTGGGACACCCTGTATTTATATATATATATATATATATATATATATATATATATATATATATATATATATATATATATTAAGGTCGTTGCAGTCATTGCCAGTGCTATTCGGCTGTGTCCGAAATATTTAACAGTGCCGAATGACGTGTGTTCGTCATGTTTCTTTGATACAGTGCTAAATAAGCGAAAATGTAAGTCGAGAAAAAATCCGCCGTTTTTTTCCGGGAGCGGGAGTCGAACCCACATCTCCGCATTACGCGTGCGGTGCACTGACAGCGGCTCCTCTCTCGACTTTCCCGCGGGGGTTTATATTTACAAGTGCTCTGAGGCCGGTCAACTAGCGCCGCCCCCCGACCACCGCGGGAGCGTCTTTTTTCTCAGTGGCTGCCACGTAAGACGTGGTCGGAGGTCGGGTTTAGCAATTGGCATATCCGAACTGCTGGAGCCAGAGCCGTCGTAATGCATGTAGCAGAACAGAAAGATACGGGACGAGGGACTCGGTAAGGACACATATCAAGGTTGCAGTCGTCATTGCCAGATATTTCATTCACAGGGTCCTTATAAATCACTAGATATTGTACCATTCGCACACAAGGAACCAATTTTGCTGCACTCACTGTGAGATACTGCAGACCTTGGAATGAATAGTGGATGTTCGTGACGAAGTTGTTGTGCAGATCGATGTAGGCCAGACGCGTCGCGTTCTTAAAGAAACGGGGACCCAAGAAGAAAATTCGGTTGTTCCCAAACCACACCTTCTCCAGACTGGTAAGAGTTCTTAAAAGAGTGTTGTTGAGCGTCTCGATAAGATTTCCCGACAGGTCCAACTCGGTGAGATTCTGAAGTGGAGGCAGGTTATCGGTGCTTGTGATGTAGTTGTTCGGAAGCCGCAGTTCTTTCAGTCCAGGAACAGCCATCAGCCCATCGGGAATTTCGCGCAACCAGTTACGTCCCATGTACAGCGTCGACAGAATACTTGCACCCTTAAAGCTGTCCGGCTCCGTGAACTGCAGGGGAGTGTTCCTCACGTACAGTGCCTTGACTGTGAGATTTTGGAAGTAGCGCGGGGGCAGTGCCGTGATGTTCACGCCGTCCAAGATTAACGAGTCCATCCCGAGGCCGGCAAGCTTGGAGAACTCCGCGGTCAGCTTGTCACCGTCTCCGATAGCTCTGCACAGAACCCGGGGGCCGTGTCGGACGGTCTTGCACAGACACCAGTCCAGGCGCGGACACCCTACGCCCGATTCTGCTGCCCGCATAAGTTTCCCTAGAGAGGCGTAGAGCACCAGAGTCGCCAGGGTGAGTTGGGCGGCCGCTCTCATCCCCACGCTGCACGTGCCGCAGCTGGGAACGTGCGCTGCAATATAAAAAAAACGTATAACTGAGAAAAACTGAAAGCTTGCAGTAAATCTTTCACATACAGTAAGACCACCATTAGCGATAGGGCTTGCAAGGATAACAGAAGAGACACGCTCCCTGCACATTTCGTGGCCCCCCACATGACCACAATCTGCCATCAAGAATTTCTTGCAGAACGCGCGTTTCCATTTGCTTTGCCAAATACATGTCAACGGTACTATATAGCGTCACAGGAGCACTTATTCGTGTGCCAGCAGAAAGGACCTCCGGCGGTTAATGATTGATTGATTGATTGATTGATTGATTGATTGATTGATTGATTGATTGATTGATTGATTGATTGATTGATTGATTGATTGATTGATTGATTGATTGATTGTTAATGGCAGTGTTATTATTATCATTAATATTATCAGCCTATTTATGTCCACAGCTGGAGGAAGGCATCTCCCATAGACTTTTGGCTCAAAGGGAGGGTCCATAGGTTCATAGCATTTGTTGTTAGCACTATGTTAATTAAGCAGTGGCTACATAAATTATTTACACATGTCAGTTTAGACAGGCGCTATTTAAGTTATGGCGTTTCAACTGTATTTAGTGTTTTGGCTTCACTTGAATCCACGGCATATACAGGAAGCAATTTGTAGCAATAAATACACAAACTAAGCAATTACCGTATATGTTTATACTAACAATCATAATTATAATACCTACAATGCTTATCATTTATAATTTACGATTCATTTTTATGCTTTGAGTTCCAGCTTTAAGGACACCTGTGCGCCTAAAAACGGAAATAAAGCCAGTATCTATTCGAACCCAAATACTGCACACGTGCACCTTGATGGTCCAGATCTCGCGTTTGGCTGTAGTATGCGAGAAGGCAGGACCTGGCTCATTTACCCCCTTGTCAGATCTAGAGCAGCTACCGGCTGAGTTCTGCGCATTTCAGCAGCAGAGACTACGCGGACCCTGGGCAGACAAGGCACTGGACAGATGTGCACTGGCTTGATTATAACCTAATTATCAGCATGCGGGCATATGCCATACACTTTTGTATGCGACCAAAAACCCAAAATGTTCAAGTTGTGCTTTTACTGTACAAATGGCACATTTCGGCAATAAAACGTAAAAAAAAAATGGTCTTCATTTTTGTCTTGTCTGTGTGTACTAGTAAACCAAAACATTGTCGTGCTTACAATAAGTGGTGCAAAAATAACTGGATGCGCAAGACTCCATCAATCAGAACGCAACAATTGCCGTTTTGATGATGTGGCGGGTTGCGCAACAGGAAGAAGGTCGCGCACTCGCCATCTGAATATCTTCCACTCGCTCAATTTACCTTGCCTGTGTATCCCAATTGAATTTGGCGCTAAATCGTCCCCCCCCCCCCCCCACCAACTTTTGGCTTCCCAGTCCTCATCAAGATGGCGTCTCCTAGTGCATGTCTGCAAAGCACCGCCATGTTTTTATAAAAAGTACCACCTCCAAACACCAGGGGTTTGTCCGGCGCTGCCAGCGAATATCGCGTCCCATGCATGGAAGTTTCACTCCCCTGGCTTAACTAAAAGCATTTCTACTGCTGACGCTCCGGTTGCGCTGAGCGGCCGCCGGTACCGGAGCGGACCGCCGAAAAAGGTCAGCTAAAAGTGCATTATAGTAATACGATCATTCGAAACTAGAAGCCCCACTACAATCGCCCAGTCATGTCTTTTGGCGCTGGCTTAAGTTGGCGGCCGCCCATCACACAAACAGGATGCTGTGACGTCATAGAGAAATTGCCGAGAAGTGGCTGTGGAGTCGCCACTGCTGCATCTGTTTTAACGAATACTTCCGTTATTTCTTTGAAGCTTGCGATAAAATTGGAGTCACTTATCAGAACAAAGCAGTCCTTTCAATCAACCAAACTTGTATATTGTCGTCATGGACCCTGTAAAAGTCGGAAACATAAGCTGAGTAGTTGCCTGATTAAGCTCAACGTTGCCTTTGTTCCGTGAACACTGAGGGTTGCTTATTGCATTCCTCTACCCCGTGGACCTGAGTATGTGGGTTGGCTTAATACACGCCTGCGGGAACAGAACAGCCTCCGACACATATGCGCATCTGTTCGCGCACTGTGGTACGTATGGGTTCATCCCGTGCTTTAGTGACACAGATGTGATTTTTCAAACACAGGAATAAGCTTACCCGAGAGATAATGCAAGCGTCCCACATTTCAAAAAAAGAAAAAGGTTCATTGTGTCAGCCAGGCGTCGAGAGCTTGTCAGATAAGGAGGCGAATTCAACTGATTATAGCTCCGCGCACGTGTAACCTGTTTGTCGCTTGCCGATGTGAGCAAGAAACTGCACTCCGTGTGAACTGAATGCTTCTCCCGCATGATAAATTTTACTTGCTAGTTGATTGATTGTAGTTGTTTAACGCGCCGACACAACGCAGGCGATGAGGCGCGCCGTAGCGGAGGGCTCCGGATTAATTTTGACCACCTGGGGATCTTTAACGTGCGCCGAAATCTCGTACACACGGGCGTTTTTGCTTTTCGCCTCCATCAGATTGAATGTGACAAAAATATCTTATTAAAGTAAGAAAGAAAGGTGTTTTCTCTAGTTTTCGGCATAAAACGTTTCAGCCTCGCTCGGTACGTATGCTTGTACATTGAATTTTTTCCGGACTGCCCACTTTCGGCTTGACCTAGAAAATTTTGACGAAGACTGTACATTTATGTATCGGCGGAGGGAATTTCAGTACCCCTTTAAGTGCACCGGAGAATTTTCTCCCTGCAAGAGCGGTACTGTGACGAACATTGAATCGCTCACTGCAGACATATTTGAGAAATCATCCCCCCACATTTATATTCTTGGTAAATATTGCGTCTGCCATAGCCAAAATGATGCTTTTTTTTCTTCCGTAAACTGCCAGGCTTAGCCGAAAAGAGCACTGCCAGCAGCTGCTGTGAAATGTCTGTCATCGATCATTAGACTTATTGTCCTGTTACGCGCGCCTGCAGTGTTTCTTCTTTCCTTCTATCCGCTTTACTGCCACGACGAGATAAAACCAAAAGCCAGAAAAAGAGCGCTGTGACAACACTGAAAGTTATACCAAACCAAATAAACTTTGCTTTTAGCATAAATCGTCATCAGCATCGCTTGGCGTACCAAAAACCATCCCGTAGCGGCAGCATTATATATCGTAGGAGGCGTTTTTTTTTTTTTTTAATGAGCCAGATCTAGAAACCGAAACTAACTCAGATAAAATTGCACTGACAAGAAAAACTCAGCAACTATCCCCTAAAAAGGGGGTGGCAAGAATATAGGTGAACTGACGCACTGTAAACCTGTACGCAGATCGTAGTTCGTATCGAAAATGAGCCAGATCCTGCTCTTCGCTGACCAAAATGAGCCAAATCCATTTGTCCAATGGGAGTTTGTTTTTCGCTTGACTGTTCCAACTGTTTCGTGGGTGTTTTCAGAATTTTTTTTTCTGCTTTTCGAAGCTGGCTTATCGTGAATTCAGACGGCAGTTAGGATATCGGCGAAAGATTTGTCCCTGGATGTCAACGACGAAGTGAACGGAAGAAGTGACAATGAATTCATCTAGTCTCTTCCGTCCCGGAGTAACTCTGGTTATATTTATTTTTTACTACCCTATTTACCATTTTATTACTTAACTAAATAGCCGCCGCTTACAAGCCCTGGCAAATCACCCCCTCCCCCCCAACTCTGAGAGTACCAACCACTTCATTAAGGTTAAGAAGAATATATGAGCAACCTTCTTGTGAAGCGTTTCGGAAATTCATGACGAGAAAATGAATACCTTGCTTACTTTGTGAGTGCCTTCAGGCGTGCATAAGAAAATTATCCTGGGAAGTATTCGAAAAGAGCTGCTAGTGGTGTCAAGAGAACTCACGTGCTCTCCATGTATAGTTCTACTGTTCTTGAAGCCCTTTTTGCATATGTTTAATGCCTTTTCCGCCAAAATTCAATCGCACCATTCTTGAAAGACAATTTAAATAAAGTTGTCACATGAATACCACATATCAACTTGAGTGTTTCAATTCAATATGAGCCAAATACAAACTCATCACCCCAATATTGCTGAAGTCACCACATAATCTTTAATTACTTGTGGCAATACACTTCCCCTAGCTGACATGTAAAATATATCATATTAATAGCTATGATATATGATAGCGTTGCATTTAGGCTCGGTAACAAACTTCCGCTTGTTTCTCGAAATCGTCTTAGACAGATCTGGCTCATATAAAAAAAAAAAAACCCTCGTATGGCCATCTCTCGCTGCATATGCGCGCGTGAGATCCCAACCACGTGTGACCTGAAAGCACACGACAGCAACAACAAAGATAAGAAAACATTCGGGGTAAGGCGTAACAACGTGCGTGGGGCACTCTACGTACGTTGCGATGCAACAGAGCTTTTTCCGGCGCAGCCGTTGGCGTTCTCCGTACGAGCTTGCAAGCGCCACTGGTATCGTCGGCGCTCCTTCGATTGGGTCCGCTGGCGTCACCGGAGAGCCGATAAGCGCGCGCGAGCGTCATTGCAGCCGCTGACAGCTGACGACGGCAACATATTCTAGGGACCGTAGCAATGCATGGAGGCCGGGTGCGTGGGGTTCATCGTTGGGCCTGTCACGGCGCCTTATGTTGAGGCCAACGTTTTTAGATTACTAGGTCCTAATCCAAAAACGCTGGTTCAGACTACGCTGCGTGAGGCTCTGAACAAAACAGGCGGCCTCGGAGGCGCCGCGGCGCACCACCTGTTAAATGGCGTGATTAGAATTCCTGGTGCGATTTCTTCTAAATTTGGCGGGCGCTTATCGGAATTCGTTTTTCTTACAAATTCTATATCTACCGGTATCTATAATGTTTATAGCGCCCAATTCTTCGACATTTTTCATAGTGGAGGATAGCTCGCATTAATTGAGCTGTTCCCACCACGGCCGGGTCAAAAAAAAAAAAAAAAAAAACGTTCCCTGCACCACCAAATGTAAAATAAAAAAAAGCGGAAGGGGAATGCCGATGCCGTAGCAGTCAAAGTAGTAAGGCATCGGGCGGTTGTGGGTTCGGGTCCTTCCTGCGGCGCATGTTTTTCAGCCGTTGTCTTAAGCCGACTAGTCTACTCCCTCCATTACCTCCACCTATCTAAAGCCAGCTCGATAGAGTAAACGTGCTAATTAGGCGAAACTATAAATTAGCGCTTTGAGTCATTCACAACATGCATTTCCACTGCCCGATTCGATGGGATGGGTTTCCACAATACAGCTCAAGAGCATTGATAGAGGTCCACTTTACGAGACAGCATGAGCGACTGGCCCGAACTACTACGGAGAGGCATATTGGTGACAATACAAACTGCGCGTGCCGGGCCCTAGCAAAAATTCCAATAGAAATTTGTATTGGTCCAACAGAGAAAAATGTCAGGCTATCGGATGTATTTGAGTATAGGACCAATACAAAATCTATTGGTCTTATAGTCGTACATTGGTATAATAGACCAATAGGTATTGGTAATAGTAGTCCAATAGCTATTTGCTGTATCAGCCTAATAGACCAACTGGAATATTCATGGGAGATTGTGGTCATGACTATACACCAGGGTGGCCGATCCTGCTCTGGTGAGGGAGTGCGTTACGGGGTCATAAACTAGAAAAGCTGTTTTTTTATCCCACTAGTTAAATAATAGACGTCTGTTAACCAAACGCTCATCCCCGTGACGTACGTTTTTCATTTTCTATATATATATATATATATATATATATATATATATATAACCCCTAAATCCCGCTCCAACCCCTAAATCCCGCTCTTTCCTCAAAGCTCGAAAACAAGCCGGAAAACAAACCAACTACAGGTTTCATCTAAAAACGTACTCCTCGTATCTCCAAAGCAAAAAGGTCCCCAAAGGCCTCCGCCTAAAAGTTAGATGTGCCCTTGGTGAGCTCCCTCCTGAACTAGCTGCCAGGTGGCAAGATATTCTGAATAATGCTTCTCTTTCCCTCCTAGAAATTCTTAGAGAGCACTGTACTAGCCAACTCAGCCTCTTCAACGACCAGACTGAAGCTCTTCCACTAACCGAGCAGGAGAAACTAGATCTCAATATTTTCATAAATCGTAAGGAAAATGATCTTAGCAATAAGCAAGCGGTTAAGTTTCAGCGTGACCAACTTCCCTCGCAAAATGCAGCATGTACTGTAGGAGATCAGCCTCTCAATAGCCGCGACTATGAAGTACTAGGTCATGTAATGTTCCCCCTCGATACAGAGATCGCTTTAATAGAACCTCCTCCCCCAGTCAATAATCCTATAGAAAAAACGAGCTCTCTCGCTACCTGCCCCAGCAACGTTATTGACATTTCCAAAACACTAACGGCCGACGAAAAAGGTATCCTAGAACGAGGTCTAACTTTCTGTCCCACAAATAACAGTGTGAATGAATACGAGTTACACAAAAATCTCACTGAATTTTCTCGGAGAATGAGACTAAGCGAGTTTTTTTTGGAGAAGCAGGACCAACCTGACATTAACGAACGCACCCTACACCCTCCTAGCACTTGGACTCCAGATGTAGATCAATCTCCAGAATTGGATCTGTACTTAAAATCAGTATCAAGAGAAATATTGGCAACAACTAAGCGATCAAACAAGCGCAAGAACCTAAACTCCGTCGGAAGAAGTTACCCTGAATTGCCTATCAGCCAGAACCGACATAGTCATAAAGCCAGCCGACAAAGGTGGCAGTGTTTTACCTATGGGAAAATACAAAGATGAAGCTTATAGGCAGCTCAATAACCCTTGCCACTACAAGCCCTTAGATAACGATCCGAGCCAGGAATACAGCCTAATAATCCTTCAGAGCCTCACAGATCTACGATCTAGAGAATTAATAACGACTACTGACTTAAATTTCATGAAACCGAATAATAAGCATGCAGTACGTTTTTACCTCCTCCCAAAAGTCCATAAAGTCCCCGTAGAATTATTGTTCACTGCCGACATTCCTGGCAGACCCATAGTTTCGAATAACCATACCCCAACCGAAGCACTATCTCTGTTTCTGTATCATCACCTATCCGACATTCCGGCTCTTCTTCCTTCATTCGTTCAGGACACCCCCCACTTCCTCCGCATAATAGAATACATAAATATGAGCGGGCGCCTGCCCAGTGGAGCCCTCCTTGTTACTCTTGACGTTGCTGCATTGTATACAAACATTCCGTTCGCCGAAGGAATTGAAGCGATTTCAAAATCTCTATCAGTGAACCTGCTCCAACATGCACCAGAAGTGTACATAACTTTGTTAAAACTAGTTCTAACTCTCAATTATTTTGAATTTGACTCTTCTTACTTCTTGCAAGTTTTTGGAACTAGCATGGGTACTCCATTCGCACCGACCTATGCCAACATTTTCATGGGGCAACTTGAAGCTACCCTATTAAACTCTTTTCCGCATAAACCTCAGGTTTACCTCCGCTACATAGACGACATCTTCATGATTTGGGAACACGGTCGCGCGACTCTAGAAACGTTTCTATCCCATCTCAATTCTTCGCATCCGACTATTAAATTCTCCTGCCAGTATTCTGAAAAAGAAGCGAACTTCCTAGATACTACCGTCATTCTAGACAACGGTAAACTTAAAACCACGCTTTTTAGAAAGCCAACAGATAGGCAGCAGTACCTAGATTATAAAAGCCATCACCCCAGACACTGCAAACAAGGGATCTTTGTAGGACAAGCCACCAGGCTTAGAAGAGTATGCAGTGATGACAGTGACTACGTAGAGCACCTTGACGAACTCAAGGCCACCCTTATGAACAGGAACCACCCCAAAAGCTCGCTCGATCACGCGTACCAACGTGTGTCTAATCTCAAAAGGGATGACGTTCTCAACCAACAGCGGCAAAACGAAAGCGCCAGGCCACCTGCCCTAATAACTAAATTTTCAAACACCCTCCCAAACGTAAACAATATACTGCGGAAGCACTACCCCATTTTAGCCAGTAACGACCGACTTAAAAAGACTTTCCCGGAAGCACCAAGGGTTACCTACCGGAGAAACAGGAATCTAAAAGATATTTTAGTGCATGCTAAAACAGGGCCTTCAAAGCAACCAGTCATAGCCAGCTGCTCCCGCCCCAGATGCAAGACTTGTAGGCACCTGCAAACAGACTGCGTTGTAAAAAGCACAGCCAGTAATTATGTCCACAAGATTAATTCAAGTTTTACGTGCACTTCATCCAACATTGTGTATATGTTGGAATGCTCAATGTGCCACAAACAGTATATATAGGCGAAACGAGCCAACCTATGAGCCTACGGCTTAATGGTCACCGGGCAGGTATACTCTTAGCAAATCCTCCATAGCTGTAGCGCAGCATTTCAACCAACCAGGCCACAATTTTGATGACCTTAAGTTATATATACTTCAGTCAAATTTTAAGTCTCCTAGGGACAGGAAATACCGAGAATCCTACTTAATTCACAAATTCAACTCCATGGAACCTGCTGGAATTAATGCGTCTAAGGGCAACTTGGAATCCTTGCGATATTCACCGGGAATACAGCATTAGGCATTTTCGTGCATATACCTCATGCAAAGACTATGACCGTTCACTCTGCTCTGTAAACTTCTTTTTTTTTTTTCATTCCTTAGAGTCTAGCTTAATGCTCGCCCTCATCCCTCCAACCTTTGCTTTTGGAATTCAATTTTATTTATTTAATTTCTATTTTTTTTTTACTCCGCGTGGTCTTGTGCCCCGTACGTCACTCGAACTTTATCTTTTCGTTTTTGAGTTTCAGGACAGGCCTGTTCCAGGAATGTTGCCGTGGGTGACACGTGCCATTTCAGTTGCCGGGTCATTGCTTTTTCTTTTGTGTGTGGGTTTATGTGGTTTCCCTCCCTGTTTTTTTTTTTTTCTCCTTTTTTTCTTTTTTCCTTGACCTAGTTATCCCCCCGTCTCTATCTTTTCATTTGACCTGAGGCTTGCAGATAGTTTCTGATAAGGACCCCAACCTCACCGCCTGGTCTGCTTCCGGCGGTTCTGAGATCCTTTCCCTATACCCCGCGGCGGGTCAATAAACACCCTCTCATCCTTTCTCTCCAAAAATTCCACGAATGTCAACCACCAGCTGACTTCCGTGTGACCTACTTCGCGGCTTAAACTAGACAACCTTCTTGGCCCCTCAATCTCTCCCCTGACACACTCCCAAACCAATCAGCTTGCTCAATTTCCCTTCCATCTTTCCCTCGCCTTTCACCTGGGGTCCTACCCCTATATAAACCGTGCCTGCCAGGCGAGAGATTGCCCTGAGGAAAGCAAGTTCTCTTTGCTGAAACGTAGGCCACAAATCGTGCTTTTACCTTGTTCGAAGTTTTTATTCTCTTATATATATATATATATATATATATATATATATATAAGAGAATAAAAACGTTTCAGCAAAGAGAACTTGCTTTCCTCAGTATATATATATATATATATATATATATATATATATATATATATATATATATATATATAGTAAGAAACCTCGGTAACAGCAACAGCGGAGGGTTTATTTCGACTTCGAGACAAGTCTTCTATATATATATATATATATATATATATACACCTGAGAGGCGGTGCTTTCTATTCAATCTAAGAAAAAAACAAATTTAGAGAAATTCATTTTTTACCATGAAAGGTCCGTATTCAGTTTCTTTTATTTCTCGCCATTTTTCAACGTATAAGGACATTTTCGAACTTGTTACCAGGGCCAGTGACGAAATTTGAGTTCTTGAAACAATGTTTAGGTAGTACACGAAAGCCTTTGAAAGCCTTTTTTGTGTGCACATACGAACTTGCCACGAGCTGTCGAAAAAAGGGAAATAAATACGTGCAACGCTAACAGCAAGCTTGGGGGGCGCACTTTTGTTTATTTTGCCCGAGGCTACTGCCAAGAATAGCAGACGGGCAGCCCGCGCATGCGCAGATTGATACTGAAAAAGGTCTATACCAGGACTGACAAGAGTAAAATTTGGGGATTCAAGGGGGGGGGTGTCCAGAAAAACTAGGGGGGGGGGGGGGGGTCTACACACCCCCTAGGGGGGGTGTAGGGAAATCACTGCGGCGCCTTTGCACAGCTCCCGTTGCCGGCTGTCTCCCCGTCTTGGAAGGCTGCAACTTCTCCGATACGCTTACAAAGCTGATAGCGTCACTGATAAAATCAGCCTCGCCTGGTTGAACCGCGCTCGCAACGCTTGAAGGCGCGTCGCCGTTAGGCCTCGCCGTGCCGGTCGTGCCGGCGTTGGCCGTGGTCGTCGCAATGCTGCGCCGCTTGCGCTCTCCCTTGTGCGGGCGTGAAGTCCGGGACTTGCGGCGACGAAAGTCACGCTTCTCCTCACCGTTCATGATTCAAAACACACGATAAGGAAATAAAATAGAAAAGATAGCGCAAAGTAGCGAACGGAAGATGGCGGCTCACAAGCGGCAAGAGCCAATGGCAGTACCGATTTCGCGTCACGTGATTTAAATACCCAGTAGGAGCTCTCAAAACAAGCGGGAAGAAATATTTTTTTTTTTTTACGCGGAGATACGAAGCTGGCGAGCATGTGGCGAGCAGTTCGATTGGGAGAAGGCCGCGGCTTTGTCTACCTCTCCCAAGTGTGTGAAATGGCTGCCAGCCACGCTGCCGTGCAGCAAACTCTCTAAGATGGCCGAAATGCGGCTTGATTGCGTGCTTTCTAGGGTCATCGCGAGTCATTCAGACACGTTTCTCATTTCTCACTAAGTTCTCGTTCGTATTTCGTTTTCATTTTTTCCCATGAAAGAAGCTTGATAGTCAAAGATGATAATGCAAGTGAAAACAAGAAATCGACATATTTCGAAAAAACGGCGATTTTTCGACCCTCGTGTCCCCTGTTGCAAGAGTTTTAGAACATTGGATTGGGAACAAGTGGGCGTAAGGGTTAATGGGGAATACGTCACCTCAGATTTGCTGAGGACGTTGCCTTGCTAATTACCTAAGTAACTCGGGGGACGAATTGCAAAGCAGGCTTACAGCACTGGGCAAGCAGAGTAAAACCGCGGGCCTGAAAATTAATATGCAGAAAACAAAAACATCGGGAGAGCACAGCGGTTTGAGATATAGGTGGCGAGGCAGTGGAAGTGGTAAGCGAATATATGTACTTAGGCCAAGTATAGTGACCCTGGATCCCGCAACTATGAGGCAGAGATAATGAGAGAGAGAGAGAGAGAGAGAGAGAGAGAGAGAGAGAGAGAGAGAGAGAGAGAGAGAGAGAGAGAGAGAGAGAGAGAGAGAGAGAGAGATAACTTTTATTGCCGCAAAGGGCTGATTCGGGGAAGGGGTGGTAACGGGAGGAGGATCCCCGGTGACTTCGGCAACCCGAACGACGATGGCTTGTTGCACCGCTGAATCCGAGCTGCCCAACGCCCTCGCCCAGTGCTCACCGTCTCGATATGGGGGAACGGGTTGCATTGCCAGAGAAGGTGATCCATGGTTTGGACCACCCCACAAGCGGGGCAGTGGGATGAGGAGTACAGAGCGGGGTACATGCGGTTCAGGCGGGAGAGGCAAGGAAGGGTGTACGTCAGCACTAAGCGTCATAGGCGCTCTTCGGCGTGAGAGAGCGCCGGATGTGCAGGGGGCAGTAGACGGCGGGAGAAGCGGTAATGAGACGTAATCTCAATCTCATGAAAGGAAAGGAGCCTATCTCGAGCTGACAGGAAGGGATCAAAGCTAAGACCCGCTCGGAAGTTCTCAAGCGGCTCTGTGTGCTGCCTCGTTCCCTCCCACACCCGCGTGGGCTGGGGTCCACACCAGCTCGGTGGGGGAGTAAGGGGGATTTTGAAGAAGGATTTTGAGTGCCAGGGGAGAAATGCGACCCCGGGCGAAATTTCGAATGGCCGTCTTCGAATCGGATATTATGATCGCAGGGGAAGGCCGTAGTGTTACTGCAAGAGCTATAGCCGCCTCTTCCGCAGTCGCGGGGAAGAAGTGCGAAGGGTGAGGGTGGTAAGAGGGGGACTGTTGGGACCGCTGATGATTGCGACCGCGTAGGCGTCGTGGTGCCTGCAGAACATGAATTTGTATCAGAATTTTTGCTAGGGTAGCCGCGTCAACATAAACAGTTGCCGTATGTACTGGGTATCGCTTCGTAAGGGCCCGCGCACGCTGCTTCCGGCAGGCTCGATTGTGCGTCGAGTGCATGTCACGGGGAATGGGCCAGACGATGAATATGTCATGGATATTGCTAGGGATGGCAAGAGAGGATTCTGTAGCGAATCCTCTTATTAGAAGGATAAGAATGGGGTGGAGTGCATTCGGTAGGCATTCTCAGATAATGAATGGAATCCTACCATTGTAGAATATTACCGGTACCCACCTACGGGTCAGAAACTTGAAGGTTCATTAAAAGGGTTCAACTTAAATTGAGGACGACTCAGCGAGCAATGGAACGGAAGATGATAGGTGTTAACATCAAGGGACAAGAAAAGAGCAGAGTGGATCAGGGAACAAACATGTGTTAATGACATATTGGTAGAAATTAAGAAGAAATGGGCGTAGGCAGGGCATGATTGGCGTGGGCGTGGGCAGGGCGTGAGCAGGGCAAAGGCAATTGGGTAAACGTTGGTCATGGAGGGTAACACAGTGGATCCCTAAAGAAGGCAAGCGTCGCAGGAGGCGGCAGAAGGTTAGATGGGCAGATGAGACCAAGAAGTTTGCGGGGATAAATTAGTCGCAGTTGGCACAGGACCGGGATAATTGGAGATCTCTGGGAGAGGCCTGTGCCCTGCAGTGGGCGTCGATAGGCTTATGATGAAATGAAATAGACCAATAGGGATATGTGTGGGTCAATTGGTCAAATACACATTCAAATACACTGTCCGGTGCTATTGCTTTACAGGCCATAGCAAGGACTTTCTCAATTCAGCCATCGTTCAATCCACCCGCCTAGAGATGGCGGAAGAGGAGGCCATAGCCCTAGCCATAATGCTCCACCCCACTCCCAGCACGATGATTTCTGATTCCAAAACTGCAGTTAAAAATTTCGCCACTAGACGCATCTCACAGCCGGCACTCAAAATATTGGCAGGAAGCTCTGCCAGACCTAGGCCTAAGACGTTTTGACCTAGACGCCAGCGCATTCCGGCCTTGAAGAAGGTGGCCCATGAGCACGCCAAAGGACTCGCGATCCGGGCTGAGCCCAGCCTCTAGCAGTACCATGGGGCGCAATCCGCACGGGACCGCCTGATCTCTCTTCACGGTATAACTATACACTACTGCCTCTCCCACTTCATCTATCCTCCAGCGGACAAAACTCCAAAGCCTACACGTGGCGACTTCTTCAGACAGGCATCTTTACGAATCCTGCCGTTCTGACCCACATCCACCCATGTCTTTACCCCACTTCGGCCTGCTGCTTATGTGGCGGTCATGCCACACTATCCCATATATCATCTGGGCTTGCCCAAAAAATCTTCTTCTCGAAATACACTCCGAGGAACAGTGGGAGGCGGTGCTGCACAGCTCGGGCCCAGACCTACAGGTCCATTTGGTTGCCAGGGCTGCCATGGTCACTCATCAGATCACATTGATAGCCATCAACGCGACCTAACCACCAGCATCGCTTTCAAAATGCATCATCATTGTATTCCTCGAAATAAAGTTTATTCTCTCTCTCTCCACGTTCGTTGAAACCTTTCAGTATGTTTATTTCCACACCACACGAACAGATGACAAACTGCTTCCCCCATGCCCTCCCTGGTGCTCTTAACTTCTGCCCTTGGTTTTCTGTGTTCATTCAACAAGCCCTTCAAGCCACACGCATTTTGAGGACCTCGATTATGGCAGTCTTGATGCCACAAGTAGCAAAAAAAAAAAAAAAAGATTTACGGCTAACCGATTGCTGCCGACAAGCCATAGACGCCCGCAGCCAGAGTCATGACCTGGAGTCAAAAACGAGTTCCCCTTCACCCCAAGTTGCCGGAGCGGAGAAGGCTACCACGCCCAAGCATGAAGGAAGAATACACCGCCCCAGTAGTCGAATTGGTAAGGCAGTGACACGCTATCTGAAGGTTGCGGGTTCGGGCCCCATGCGGGCGCATGTTTTTCTCCACTTTCTTTCAACCATTTTCCATGTCCGCACGAAAAAAACGATTAACTACTTCCAGCATGCTCTCCTTGGAAAGCATACGTACGTTTTTTCCCCAAACAATTAACCCAACATAAGCAACTGCAGCAAAACTGGTCGAGAAATAAACACACAAGTCGTCTAGGAAACAACGAGAAAGGCCAAGTTGATTTACTTAATTAAATTGTTTCCAATGTTCATGGTGTTAGTACACAGTTACACAAAGGTTAAAGTCGGTGAGCTGCTTGCAAAAAAACAAAGAGAGAGAGAGCGAATTTTTATGATGCGCAGATGGGTCCTAAGGTACGGATATCTGCATGTTGATATGCAAAAACCTTATGAAAAGAAAAAGTAAGTTACTTTTCCCAGTTGCTTTTAGGTTTAGTTAGGTCCTTGCTTTGTGTTCAATGAGTATTTACTTCGTCTATGCGCAGACATCTTTCGTACACCCGGAAATGTATATCCACACAGGGACTCACAATGGGCGTCCAACCTTCACACTGGATGTTCGGCTGTTCTTCAAATGCCCACTGGGCATCCTTGGTTGTTTAAGGGTACAACACAATTCTACTCAGCTGTGGCAATGGGAACATGCAGAGGTGTCTAGATTTCCCCAGTGTAGTTCTGTCAGGGCTGGTATGCATCTGTTGTAAGGTTCCAATTTACAGACAAACCATCCTGATGTAGCGACAGAGGTGCTTGCTTTGATGAACAAGAGCAATGAGGAGCCAGTGGTTGATGCATCAGGAATAAAGGAGGTTAAAACTCCTACCCAATCGTCAATGGATGCACACATGTATAACCAGCCAGGTACATAATTGCGATGTATACATCTGCAGATAAGTTTATCAGATGTGTCGAATGCACTTCCTGCTGAAGGAGAACGATATGGTAGAGGACTACCAGTCTGGTTAGTTTGCTCAGTGGATTTGTAAGCAGACCCACTGATCACTTCGGATGGCAGAATGGAGAGGGAAGGGGGAGGGGATGATACTGCAGCAAGGCCAAAAGGAGGGAAGATATATGGGGGAGGTGGCATGCACGTTGCCTTTGTAACGAGTTTGGCCTGTAGATTTGGTAGCCCTAGCTCAGGGGTGATTTTGCCGATATCTGCGAGTGTTTCTATGTGTGCTAAGATTTTCAAGCACGGCTTTGTTTGTTTGTTTGTTTGTTTGATTGATTGATTGATTGATTGATTGGTTGGTTGATTGATTAATTGATTGATTGTGGGGTTTAACACGCCGAAGCTACACCTGGGCTATGAGGCGCGCCGTAGTGGAGGGCTCCAGATTAATTTCGACCACCATGGGATCTTTAACGTACGCCGAAATCTCGACACACGTGCGCTTTCGCTTTTTGCCTCCATCAGAAAAGCAGCCACCGCAGCCAGGATCAAATCTGCGTCCTTGGCTCAGCACCACAACTTCATAGCCACTGAGCCCCCATGGTGGGTAAGCATATATGTAGAGAAGTTTTTGGTATACTAAGCGGACTGCAGGATGGGGTGATCAAACCAGCATGTGGGGTCATCTTAGATGCTGCACCTCAGACAGGCTTCCACATGCTAGTCAAGTGCACCACAACATTCTTATATCGGGCATTGGGCTCTATGAGACACATCTCAGTAGACAGCATTAATTAATTTGACTAGTTGTCATTATATGAGTGGAACATTTATTTACCGTCGTGAGAAATAGCTTATAAATAGAAAAAATAGAAATAGAAAAATAGAAATAGAAAAAAAGACCAAGGCCTCAAGTCCCCAGGCCATGCAAAACATTTCCAGGTCACAAATAATTAAAGCAGAAGCTTCACGCTCAAGTGAAAACAGTATTTTATAAACTTTTGCCAACTTTAAAGTATAAAACATTTCGGGTGATTTTGATTGTGTAGCTACTGTTCTGAATTATTTGTGGCCTGGAACATTTTGGCATGGCCTGGGGACTTTTGGCCAAGGCTGGAAATACCTCGGAGTTGAAATAAAAAAACAGCTGACGATTACTATACTCCCTAATGCTAAATTTGTGCACGGCGTGAACCGCAGTCTTCTCGGTTCCAGCGCATAGCTGCTGCTTCTCAGGAAGTGATCGCGTGATCAGTAAACGCACGGTGGCGCGTGCTACTCTACCGTTATCTCGCAGCGCGTTGCCGCCGCCGAGCATGTTGTTGCAAATAGTGTTTGAACCTCCCGCGCGGTCACGTAGTTCGGATGAGCCACGAGCAAAGGAGGAGCGTCTGGCGAAAGTGTGAGGGGGAGTCAGTCACACGTGCGGAGCAATGGCGACGTGCTGGAAGATGACACAATAGCCGCGCGTGCCGCCCTCCCCCTCACTATTTCGCCAGATGCCCGTCCCTCATTTTTTCTGCCTACCGTGCCTTGTTTGCTCGCTCGGTTACGCGAACATTGCCACCGCCACCGCCAAACAAAGCAAGGCACTCAAAAAGTTAGTTTGGCGCAAAAAAAAAAAAAAAAAAACTGACTACTACTCAACATAACAAACTACGTTCATATCATTTCATGTCTCTACAGTGTATTCTTTTTAACACTTCGATTGTGCATGTTAGGTGGCAAGACAGGCAGAGTTTTCCAACTGCCCGACAATTAAGAACATTTTGCCAGGATCAGGGGTGGAACAGGGTACGTGTGTTTGGGAGCAGTACTGGGAGCAGGCAAAATTTCTTTTCGTAGCACGCTTGGAGCAGCCAGAAAGGCCGTTTGTCAGGGGGCTGGCACAGCAGCTTAAGTTTAGTCTATTGACTATATCAGGCATTCTACCGCGCATTAGAATATCTCCGAACCAGGAACGCAGTTCTTGTACTATATCTGGAAATTGACAATATGCAGAGTTATCTACCTTCAGCCCCAGCAAGTGTGCCGCGTTATTACCATTCAAAGGGTAAACTACAGTGTCACTAAGGTAAACCCCACGCGCAGAGTCGAAGGGAATCAGATAACAGGCCTCGTTTCGTGTGCGGTAGACAGCATTGTTACGTGAACTCACAACAGCATTTTGTAAAACAAGGCGTTTACCTGCATTTTTTCTATACCAAACATCGTTTTCAGTGCGTGCAAAGCAGAACATAACTTTGTCTTGCCTCGTCACGGGGTCGCAAGAGTCAAAGAACCTACACCATAGACTACGTAATGAGAGGGTGTTACAAGGCGTAGGTAATGAGGACTATCGTAGGTAATGAGGTAGGTAATGAGGTAGAGGACATAAGCAAAGCTAACCCCAACGTTCACAGGTGAACATGAGTGATTACCTCACAACAAAGGTGAACCGTATTACTAATCGAGGGAAAAGCATCCAAGAACCTGTTTGTTCAATACATGCAACTACGCTCGTCAAAAAAGGTTAACTAAATTGAAGTTCAATAGGCTACAACCTATTGAATTTGAATAGGCTACAACCTTTGAATTGAATAGGCTACAACCTTTCATACGAATATTATTCTGTTTTCTGCAGGTTTGCGATTTGATACAAAAACATTTCACTCACTTCTGGTCATTTTTCATTGATTGTGTAGGCACGTAGTGCCTGCGGCCTTACAGCAAAGCAAACGCCAACTTCCATAGCCACTCACAGCCTCGATGAAACCATAACCGAATCGAAACCGAAAACACGATGTTTCAGCAAAGTTTTTGAGCACAGGTCATCATGGCGGTTGTATCTCGCGGCTCAATTCAGACTCTGCGGCGCAGGACGGTGCTGATAAACGAGTTTAGCGCAATAGGAATGGCTTGGCACAGGATGGCGCAGGTAAACATGTTTGGCGCTGTATGGCACAAATGGCACAACTGTTAGACCCCTGCAGAATTTACTAGCGACACATCAAAGCTTTTTCAGACTGTTTGATTATTCGGACATTTTTGCAGCCCCCGTCAGATTTAAAAAAAAGCGGTCGTCGACTGAATACATTTGCCACAAATCATGATTGCTGTGCCTCCTATTCCCAACCAATCAGAAATGGTTTCTAAGATTTTTTTGATTACGGAGGTTCTGATAATGAACATTAGAGTCACATAGTTACTGGCTTTACTGTCAGTCTTTGATAGCACTGAGCTGCTCCACTAGAGCTATGTTTTCTCTGGAATCGAGTCGCTGTCAAAGGTAGCCTGCTAAATATTCCGTAAACAACTGGTTTGAATCAGCAGAATATGTTCGCCACACTAAGCAACAGGCACGGCCAGCAAAAAAAAACTCCACATTACCTCTAGGCCCCCTCTCCTGACCCCACCTATCTTGAGGCATTGCAAGGCAGAGGCGTTTACAGCTATGTTAGACTACCTGGTACTAAATGGCTTCATCCTCCACTTTTAATACCCTGCTTGGCCAGCCCAGGGAACTGTTCATCACCATGCCATGTTATGCCTGAACAAGAGTAGGGATGACCCCTTTTTTGATGAAGTCAGAAGTCCGCATACCTAAAGTCCGTGTACCCAGAAGTGCTTAAATGGGGCACTCAAGGTAAATATACATTGTGCCAACAAGAGAAGGCAAGATATAGCAAGTTCAACAGCCTGTAGGATACAGCACCAGTATTATATCGCTCAAATAAAATTGGTGTTTCATGAATTGAAGCAACACCTGGACTATAGGTGCCCCCAGGTGTAGGCTACAGATGTAGACCCTTGGGGTTCTTTTAACATACACCAGAATATTGTACACATGGGTGTTTTCTTTGCCACCTTAAATACACACACCATGAGACCGTGGAGTGGGCCCGCAACTTCATGCTCAGACTACTGTATTGCTATTAGCAGCGGCAACCCATAGTACTATAGTTGTAGGAGTAACACAGTACCAGTAAATGACAACAAAATGGCATAGTATGCCAAGCAGCTCAGCACATTAAACATTTCAGTTGCACTGTATAGCTTCACAGTGTAGTATTATTTGTTGCAACAGGTACGTGAGAAACCTTTTCTGCATAAAGCTTAAGCTGTTCGGCCTCACTAGGCAACTTGAACATGCTTTCCAACTGTTTTTATGTCTTGCATTGTCAAAAACCGAGTCATACTGTGCTTACTGCACGACACGACTTGAAGGTGTGCTTTCCTGAGACATATTCCCGAGACAGAATCTTTGCCCAAAAGGGGTCACCCTAGTTCCTGTAAATCTAACACCAGCTGCATATTGTTCTTAAATTTCAACTGCTTGCGCACAAGCCACCCCCATGCAAGAACGAAGGCATGAAATTCAAAAATGGTGCTCTTGACCATTTTTAAAACCTTCATATATAGCGATTCAGAACACTACTGCTTCCCAGTTCAGGTTAAATAGCAGGGTGGCTGAAAGCATTCCAGCTTGGTTCAGTTCAACTTAGACAAAAGTGGTAGTTTTGTTCAGGTTTACAGCTCAGTTTTGGGTAAATATGATGCACCACTATTAAGTACAAGAGCACAGAGCGGTGTACGACTTAAATTCTGGTGCCCCCGTGTCATAAAGAAGTGCGTCTTTAACCTAACAAAGACAAGTTTTTGTGGCAACAAAGGCATGGAAATTTGGTTCCCACCTGTTTAGAGTTTCCATTTGCTTGCTACCATTTAATTGTCATTTTTTTTCACTAATTTTTATACCCAAATCAAGAGTAGGGGCTTCATTTCGAAACTGTCATGCCACTGCCAAAAGCAAAAGCTAAGCACTTGTGCCTAAACTGGCTTTGCGTAAAAAGAAAATATTGGTGTGCAGAGTGTTGCCTTTGCCACGTGGACCAAATTAATGCTCAGCTCACCGGTGAGAATAACAGGTATTGCACGACACACACATAGAATGCAGAGAAGTAATGTAACTTAGCTATTATGAAACCAACATGCAACTTAAAATTTGACACACTCGCACGATTTTCAGCAACATCATCAAATTTTACTGGAAACAATTTAACATTCAGATTCGATATCTTTTTTTGGACTTTACACTCAAAGTGAATGGCATAAAAACAGCAACAGTTTTCACATTTCAGTTGTCAGTCAGTGTCCTCAATCGGCCATTCAACACGAAATCTTGCTGCACAAAATTAAAGAAGATCGGAAGTTTAGGTTAAATAACCTGTTAGAGCACAAAAGTGCTCATTAGGACAAAACACTTCAGTGCAGCTTAAAGTTACATATTTATGTTGGCTGCCAACGAGTGTGGAAGATGAATAGTACTCTAAACACAGGCTACTTATCTGGAGGCTCGATGACATTTCAAGCATCATTGAACTTGTAGCTATGCCACTAAAACAAGTTGCTGTGAGTGGACACTGTAACCACACAAAGCACATTGCTTTTTTTAACACTAACAAGCCTAGCATCAAAGCGTCATGCTGTAACAACTTCCTCATGCAAAAGGAATCGGTAAACTACCGAAATCAGTGCTCAAGCAAGGCTGAAAAAATAAAATCGCACGCAGATTTTGACCTCCCTTGCCCTCCTCCCAAGAAAAATTTCGCTTCTGGTACACGCACATCCAAGAAGACCTTTCCTTTTCAATGTAAATGACTAAAAAATAAATTCTTGAATAACATGTATGGCAAAGGACACAGATATTTTTTAAGGATTAGTCTGAGAATAGAACTAATCTATCAACATCAATGCTGGCTTATATATGTACGGACTCATCTACAAGAGCCCAGGCTGCAACATCAAACATGCATGCGATGACTTGACTGAGCAAAGGGCAAAGCTTTCTTTGGCCGTAGCAATAATGCAAATGTACAATTACACGGCAGTAAGTGAAAGATATCTCTACTGGACAGATATGTTGTGAAACTGACTTTTTTTTTTTCTCTAAAATTTTCACCAATCGATCTTGCTGGCCAATCATTTTTTCAGCACAGACACAACTAAAAGCGGGCTGTCGTTTCGTGGCCACGAAAGCACAATGCTCACGTTAAGCCCCGAATCGACAAGCTACATTTCATTACTGTCGCACAACTGTACATGAAAGTATATGCATTCAAACAGTTTGCAGGCGGTAGTATTGCATGAAACCCCTCAGTGGCATACCTGGCTATCACATTCCATACAAGGCAACTAACTGATACAAGGGCAGGGGAAAAAATAAGTTACAAAAACAGCACACCTTCAAGGAAAGTATAGAAGGTGGAAAGCCTTATGCTTTTGCACCATAAGGACTAGAGCATGTAGAAATTAGGAGGAAACAAAAATAAACCGAGAGTTTTGCACCCACAGCAAACATCCACGCAAATGTAGTAGGGAACAGTCAAATGGCAGGGTTTCTCTAGTAACAAAGGAATCCTACCGGTATGTAACAATGCACATGTTGAGGCACATAGTGAAAAGAGATTGGTAGAAAATTCGTAACAATAACTTGTGGTACTTGGCCTTAGCATCACAAGTTAATACCGGAATGTAACCACACTGAAGAAGTACGTACATGCCTTAAGCACACAAATGAACTTGTCACCTCTCCGAAAATAGTTGTTCCACAACTTATATGAACAGAATTGGCTGATGTTGAAGAGCTTTAAGTTGAACACTGAAAACCATCGAAAAATTGGAGAAAGAAAAGACTCGCGCAGCAATACGGCTTTTAAAGACTATGCGAATTGCCTCCCTAGATTATGGGGCATAAGCTATATAAGCAACAGTAAAATCCCCAGAGACTTTCTTTGTCACAGGGCAACAAAAATAGCGAAAAATTTTGTATTAGATGTAGTGATAGCTAAATAAAAATAAAATAAGACTTCCCTCCTCCAACTGCACCTTGTGCGAGAGAACATGATACTTATAACAAATATATTGAAGTTTGTTTGTCAATGCAGATTGTCTGGAGAGCAGACAAAGCACATAGCCAGAGGCAAGTCGCATGACTTTTGGTATCATATCCTCATGTCGACAGTAATAGACAAAAAGCACGCATTATCTATCCTGAAATAATTCAACAGCCGTCTTTTACGGCAGGCTCCAAAATTACGCCTAACCAACAACAGCTATAAATATAAAAAAAAAACTTGCACCATTCAATGTATCCGACACATACCATAAATAACAGAGAAGTGGCATTTCTCGTCAATTCCAACATGCTACTATTAAGCCGACAAAAAATGTAGCTCAAGAAAGGTAACATGCCGAGGGTAAACCCCGGTAAACTCACTGAGGCTGAAGAGCCACAGGCCTCGTTTGTCTATATCATTAAAAGCTAAATCAACAGGTACCAAGGCAATGGCGAGTGAGAAAAAAACGGTGCCTTTTGTATAAGCCCCAGAATGGGCAAACCCCGACGAACTTAGACGAGAAAATACACCGACAGGCTGCTACACAGGGAGGTTGTCACACACAGTTGGGACACAGTGGAGATAGGAATGCCGCGTGAAGAGCCAGGAGACACTGCCCTCTGCCCAACAGAGGTCCCCGCTTATTTCAGCTCGAGCGCACCCTCTTCTTCGAGCTTGCAGATGAACTTCATCACTCGGTACTGGGAAGCAGTCTGGGGGTGGGGCAAAAGCAGTTCATCAGTGACGACTGCCCCCTCTCACGCAAAACCACAGCTGAAATGCTGCTGGTTTTACGTGCGCACCATAAAGAGAAACACACCTCTGCATAAAAGCCTAATTTGGGACAAATGTACAGGAACAGTTGATTTAAAAAAAATACGCTACGCACTTTCATGCCAAAGACACAACTCACTAGAAAAAACAGCACGTGGTTTTTTTATTTGTAGCCGAACACACACCATTTACTACCTTTCTCTGCACATGTCAGTCTTTCTTCATTTCCACGGTCCCTAGTTTTGCACCCACTGTTGCTTCACTGCACAGCACTCCAGTGAAGCCACGGCTGATTGTGCCGCCACAAGGAAATGAGGCATTACAACCGGAATAAGCAGCGCTTTCGGCCCCGACATCACCGACGTCAAACACTGAGTTGTGATTCCACTTTTGGTTACGAAGTCCTGAGTAGTGTCAGCACCCTAACTTGAGCCAGTGGCCTTGCAACATCCCCGCAGCAGCCTTGAGGTGGCTGCTGTCTTTGCAACTCCGCGGGGTTACATGGCGGACAAGGTCAGGTCAGCTGTGGATGCACTTGCTCGGGCATCTCAACACTTAGTTCAGTTAAAATTTTCTAAACTTGACTAAGACCTTACTGCTCCTGCAGCCGCATGCACTTGTATGGTCCTGTGAGCCTGTGTTGCTTTGAATTTGATTGCCAACAATGCACTAGCAAAAAATTTTGCCAAATGAATCTAAGACAATTTAGCTGCAACTGAATCAAACGAACCAATTTTCGATTCCCAATGTGTTCACCATAAACCTCTACTGCACTAAAGAAAAGAATGAAGCCACTGTCTTCTTATAGGTCCCAGTTTTTTTTTTACTCCTTTTTAACCTTCCTTTTTTCCGAAAAAACTCAGTGCCCTACCACTCTGTGAAGAAGCATGACCAGCAAAGCTGTGGTGCTAAGCCTGAACGTGAGCGACAATATGCTTTGTAAAGGTCGTAGTCCAATTGTGCACTAAGAAAAACACGTTTGTTAGTAATTTTCAATTGAGCACATTTCCTGGTTAATTACCTGAATGGAACTTTGACAAACCAGAGTTTTATTTCAGTGGGCAAACATGGGGCTGTCTGTTTCCCTCCCGTAGAAGCCCATGTATTGATACCAGACGAGAATTCTACAATATTTACAACTTCACATGAACTATGTAATTTTGAAAAGTAAATGCTTTCGATAACGTTACACACGACACCATATTGACAGCTCTAGAGAGGCTAAAAGGCGGGGATAGAACATTCCGCTACGTGAAAGCATTCCTCTCCGACAGAACGGCTACCATTTGCATTGGAGACACGAAGTCAGATCTCTTTGACATGCCCAACAGAGGCACACCACAGGGATCTATCATCTCACCGCTTCTCTTCAACATCACTATGTAATGGGTGCAAAAAAAGTAAAATCCCGCATTATAGTACCTGTGCAGTTTAAATTTATGGTATTTATTTGTTTTAACATGACCTGAATGCGCAAAAAACGTTAATTTTTCCTAACTCTCTTTCTGTGCAAATCTGGTGCCTCGAGGAAAAGCCAACTCAACAACAGGTGCTGCGAAGAAAGTCAGAAAAGTGCTCCAGTATAGTGGCAAAGTGAATCCTTACCCTCTTCATGTAACTCTCAAATTTCTAAGACTATTCTTGAAATAGGAGGGGTGTGCTGCAGACTGAATTGCTTGAATACTATTCGCAAAGTACTTGAAGGTTAGCACATTCGTAAACCACCATTAATTTCCCCAGTCTAAGCTGATTTTCTCACAATATCCCTGACAATTCCTCAATCTTTCCGGGCACTTGACTAAGCTTCCTCTGATATTTCCAGGCATTCTCGGATGCTGGACACCTGGTTACGGCTCATCATGTGATAAAGAGACCAACCAACCACAAAACTTGCAAGTGGTGCAGCACGGCTAATGCACACTGCATGTGCACCGTAATTTTGTATAGCAATGTTTACTACTCTCCTGCAATAAACAACACTGCTGCTTCAGAGACACGACTGAGAAAATACCTGACCATGGAGGGTCAGGCGAAAACAAAATATAGCCCAGCTGTAAAAAATGTTACCATTAGAGAAAATATCCCTGCAGAAAGATTCTGTATAAAGCTTTCATGCACAGCTGACAACAGATGTTTTCTTGGGAGGAGGGGGGATAGGGACTGTGCAAATATATAAATCATGCAGTTAAAAAATTGAGCTTGAAAATTCACTGCTGTATTAATTGGCAGCTTCCTAAAAAGTGTCTCAACGATGGAATGGTTGTAAGCATGTTACCTTAGAAAAGCAAGGCTGCCGACAATGTTAAATTTTTGTGTTGGAGGGAAACGAGGCCTTGAAAACCAATTACAGCTGAAACTAATACCCCTGTCACACGGGCACTTTCAATCCAGACTGAAGCGAAACGCGATTGACTTCTCGAGCACGCTCGACGCATCGCTGCTGTTACATGGCACGTTTCAATGCCAATTGAGAAGTTGCACCCCCTGCACTCACGTATGCCAGAAGCCGCCAAAAATGTATCTCGCAGCCGGTGCCTGGTAACTTTGCACGGTCGTAGGCACACGTAACTATTTAAATGCTATCGTACGTTTATTTGAGTCAAGTTGTGTGATACAATTTGTGGCGTTAGTTGAAGTTGTCACCTTCTGCGCCATTAGTCAGTGGGGACGAGAGTATCACCGCTTTCATCCAATTGCACTTGGAAGCCTCAACTGCGTTTGGAGAACCGGGATTGAGTTGAAGCGGGATAGGACTCGGTCGCGATTGAAACTGACGTGTAGCAGCGCCCGATCCAAACTGAGCTCGATATGGATCGACTCAATTGCAATTGAAAATGCTCGTGTGACAGAAATATAATAATTTACGAAACAAAGATGAAGTGCCACACAACTATAAGTGCCTACAAAACTTCACTATCGGCAAGCAACCTCAACTCTCAAAAGAAGTCTTAAATGGCATCCAGGCACAGCACACAATGGTAACAAATAAACCCGGCCTCTGCTGCCACTCACCAAGTCTACACCAAACTCCGTGAGCACACAGCTAAGCAGAAATAGAAGGAAGTCTTACCTGACGGGCCATGTCCACATATGCCAGGAGCTTCTTGATCCCTATCCAGATCCTGTGGGAAAAGGGAATTGTTACAATGCAAGCGAAGAATCCCCTGGTGAAGCTGCCTGTCCAGTGCATGCTGAGGCACAACTGACCTGCGGCCTTCCAGGTGCTTGCCAATCTGGTCCAGCTCGGCCTTGGTGAAGCAGTCAACGTCCTCCAGGACGGCCAGGACGTGCTGGGGCAGCGACAGGTTGGGTACCCGAAGCACGGCCGTGAAAGACGAGCTCAGGCCCATCTCGTCCAGCACTCCCTTCAGGCTGCTCGTGCACAGCACCAGCAGCTTGCGGCCCTGCAATGCCCCCCATCTTGACTTCAAGATTTTGTCCAGCTGGGAGCTTAGAGGGCAAAATATTCCTGGCCTACATTCTCGCGAAACTGCACTGTGCGTTTACCAAGTGAGTCTTGCTACAAAAAATGTCGCCACTCAGCGGAATCTGAAGTTTCGCTGATGACGAACGCTTACAGGGAGCTTACCCAACACACTGCTGCTCCTGCTCGGTGAAGGCACAGTGGGGACATTGGTGTGGAATGTGGCAAACAGTGTACCCGCTACCTATCCACAACGCACTATGGCTTTTATACCTTCATGCGCCTGAATTGCTATACAAATGTGGAATTAGGGTGCACTACTAAGTAAAGCCAAGCACCATGTACACAACCAGGGAAAGAATAGCAGGAGGTACACTTTGCTCAGTAGCAGAGTTTGCATGCGTCAGGAGAAGTTGCGACCTCAGCCAAAGTGCTCGCGGTGAAGCCACCAAGGTATCACAAGCCCAAATTCAAATTTGACCTCACTATGACTTCAGTGAAATACCGGGTTCGCGAGGTATTTGAGGACACTATTCCTTATCACCATAGACACCAGCAAGCTCATCATATATATTTAGGTGTACGGCTTCTTATTCGTCAACCCCTTATGCTTCATATTGCGCAGTTTGTTCAGAGATGGAAGTGTACAAGTTGAAGCAGGAAATAAAACGCCATGCAGTGCTCGTCGCCCTGGCCGCGCACCACAACGACTTAGAAATTGCTACCTCTCTGAAAGGAGCGAAGTCTTTCGTTTACAAAGTGCGGACGGAGGTGGTGTGTTGTGGCAGTGACGTGGCATGTGCAGCGAAAAGAAAAAAGCACAGTCAGCGGTCAGACATCGTCAGAACCCCTTAATTTCTCCGGAAGTGGTGTTATCCGTTGTCCGCAATGAGGGTGACGGCATGCTGGCACACTTTTTTCCAGGACTCTGCGTTAATGGTGCCGGTTACGTGGATGTGCTTTCTACCGTTGTAAAGCTATGGATAGAGAGTGTTTCGAAAGAAAGATCATATGTCTTTCAGCAAGATTCGGCTCCTGCCCATACCGCCTGAGTCACCCAATAGTGCCCGGCTGACAACGTCTGCCACCCCGTCACTACGAACTTGTGGCCTCCTAGCTCTCCTGATTTAAATCCTCTTTACTACTATGTCTGGGGCATCGCTGAGAGAGAGAGGCCAACAAAGGACCGCATAATACAAAATACTGGCTGAGGGCCGCTATTTCTAACTCAATGGCCAACATCTCATAGAGCACCAGATCCGTGCATGCCGACGTTTGCGAAGCCCAATCGAATCACTTATTGCTGCCGATGGCGGATTCATTGAGTATTTATGGAATTAAACCATAACAGAAGTACTTCGCAAAGTTTGGTGAAAATATGACTGATTTTGCTGGAGATATTCTGTTGTGCCTGACGCCAACGTTCTGCTCTCAAATACCTCGCGCACCCGGTACACTTCCTGGGAAAGACAAGGTTGCTGCATCTCTTTCTTTTCTTCGCTCTACAAAGTCCCCGTCTGGTGTCCACACCACAGCGCGCCAGACGGACCAAGTGAAGTGGCCAAGTGTGCCCATTTGACAAATGACAAGGTCCAGGATTCAATCCAACTGAAAAAGGGCATCAGGCTGGGCCACTGCTCAATGGAAAATGCCAAGCACGCGCAAGGCATGCATGGCATGCACGCCATTCATTTTTTTAGTAAAATTGTATGCTGGGCCTCATCATTCCCCAAAGTTGCACACTCGGTCACTTCGATTGGTCATTCCGAAGCACTGTGGTGAAGACAACCTACAGGGCCCTCTAGAGTGTTTGTTTTTACTTTAGTTACCAGTTGTTAACTAGAGCTCAGAAAACTAACACACTCTGGTGCAAGCAAAGCTTAACTGAGGCTCTTCAGATTCTTGGTACCCCATGAAGCAAGCTACAAAATTGGGCACATTGGTAGCTGGTAGATGCAAAGTAAATACACAATGCAAGGAACTCGGCGCTATTGATACAGCATATGGTGTAGACATCACAAAGCACGACAGAGGAAGAAGAATACACTGTAGCAGTGCTTATGCAGTCTATTCCTGACCATTTCTCTGTTGTGTTTCACACTGTCCAGCATGAGGTACAATCCAAAAGCACACACAACAAGACATGTCGAAGATTGTAGTGCATAACCTTTGCATTAAGTATGCTGAAACCAGGGTGCTATGTTGTTGCCACATTAAGGGACAGGCCCAGTGGCATTCTCAGTGCAACATGCCACCAACATATTAGCCACTCTGGATATACCTGGCCTCTGTTATCAAGGTTAAAATGTTCCCGAAACTTTCGCCACGCACCTTATTTGGTCTGGTGTGCAGTTTAACACACTATAAAGCTCGGCAACACCGAAACAGCTGCTGGACTAGTATGCTGATACACACCTAGCTCCAGGCAAAATGCTTTCTTTATATATTACTTTATTTTTCTTGTTTAGAATGCATTGTCGTTACCCATGATGGCCATTGCTTTGCCCACCCCTTTCCCAGCCACAAGAAATGAGCATTTTCTTTGTATTAGAAGTCTCCACTGTGCTTCAATCAAGTATCTTTGGGAAACTATCAGCTTTTACTTGTGTAGCTCTCGTGTGCGACTCTGTGCCAGTAGTGAAGAGGCAGCGGATAAAAGGGCTTAGAGCCAGTAAACAGAAAACTGCGATCAAAGAAAACGTCTTCCTTATGGTGGTACCTTTGGAGGATCCTTCTGCAGAAGCACCAGCAGGGCTTGCAACACCAGGTTTGAATATCTTGGACCAATTGGGCCATAGTCTGTGAAGGATGTCAAGCAAAATACGCTGTGTCAAGAAACGCATTGCAGCAGCATGAAATGACTGTTGTAGATTTTCAGGTTCATTGGCAAGCATGCTAAGAAAAGCCACACAGGTCAGATATTTTTTTGTAACACTCACCCAGCAGGCGTTCAATGTTGTCGACCAATATGCAGCTCTGCTGAGATTTATAGGCATCATCAAATACCTAGAAATAGAATTTTCCACTAAGTCATACAGTGAAAGCACAACATGTTGCTTTGATCACAAAACATTTCCCTTTGATCACACAACATTTGATTTGTGAGGCAATCCTCTCTCCCATTTAATGTCTGTTGAAAGCAGAAACACAGCAGTTTTTACTTACAGAACACATTAAAAGGCCTGAATGAGTTCATTTTGAGCAAGCGATCAACATGCTCCAAACAGTTGACATGAGTGCATCAAAACATGTGCCCTGAACAAGACTCACTGCGTAAACAAGAAATTTGTTTTGCCTCACCAAAACAAACATTTTTTTTTTTTTAAACTGGCTGGTCTTACCATTCATAAAACAACTACAGCATATTAAAAAAAGAAAAGGGAATGTGCCTTCTCACCTTTTTGATGATCTGGCATTTCGCAGTCTCCGTGTAGCCCACCATGGAGTCAGGACTGCACAGCTTTACAAATGGAAACTCTGAGCGCAATGCGATTTTGGCTGCCAGAGCAGTCTTGCCCGAGTTCGGGGCACCTAGGTAATAGAGAAGGATTGCGTCAACGGCAACCAGGGTAATGGCATGTTTCAAAAGCAGCTAATATAATCAGCCACAGGCTATAAATGCATCGTTTATTAAGACCTAAATACATGCCCAGTCATCATTAGGAACCTTGCAAACTGCAGCACTCGCATAAAAACTTAAAATCTGAGGCTTACTTTGCATGACCTTCAACTACAAAGACCATGTTTTATACAATTGGTGACAATACTTGCCTGGTCCATTGGAGAATAATTGTACTGCCCTATTATACTTGCTGACAAAACCCTCAAGTCAGCCATGCTTGCCCCAAAAAAGAGGAATATTCAATGGATTCCTATTGAACATAGCAACCATTGTGCCAAAACTTAGCATTAGGATCAAAGGGCTACAAAAAAAGAATGCGTGAACATATTCAGTACACGACAGTAACTTGGACGAGGTCTCTTTTTTAGATTTTACAAAAGTGACGCAACACTTAGTAAATGCAATCTCTTCCCTGCACTGGCTGAATAAAGAACTGCACAAGAAAAAAAAAATATAGTACCTGGAACCTTTAATTCGAACACCAGAAAGGCAAGGCAGCACTGAATTCATTTTTGCTTAATCTAAAGATAAATGCAGCCTGCAGCTACGACCCCTGAAGAATATGCAAATTTTATCAAGTGCACTGAAGCTGCGTCTATGCTACTGGGCACAATGCAGTGGAAGGCTGCAGTTTTCCAGAACTCTCTAAATTCTTTGATTTGATTGTCGGGTTTAACGCACCGACGCAACGCAGGCAATGAGGCACGCTGTAGTGGAGGGCTCCGGATTAATTTTGACCACCTGGGGATCTTTAACGTCTGCTTATAGGTATATCGAACATGCGGGAGTTTTCGCTTTGTGCCTCCATCAGAAAAGCGGCCGCTGCGGCCGAGAATCACAGCCGTCTCCTCGTGCTCAGCAGCACAACACCTTAGCCACTGAGCCACCGCCGTGGGCCTCTCTAAATTCTTTAGCATGCACAAGTCATCATACCGAACAGCGGTTTTGCTTTTCGCTTCCACCAATCAAAAGCCACTGCAGCAAGGCCATTCCAATTTCAACATACTCTCAAACATTGCTTTGCCAAAAGAACACAAGATGGCACACACTTCATCATTATCACCATCATCACCATCTTTTTTTTTTTCTCTCTAAATAAATTCACAATTTTGGTTGCTGCGAGCGCCTTTCGGGGCTCACCCCAGCAATGGTGATCAACCTTCTCGTTTGTTCCTTCCCATTTCAACCCTGTGCAAAACAACCTTTTTTCCATTTCACCTTTTGCCCCTGTCCACCTTGGATAAAGCCTTCCCAGTTCAACTCATGCGACTTGGACCGAGATGCGTGACCTAGCTCTCTCTGACAAATTCTGTGAACTTCGGTTAAAAATTACTTTTTTGCAGGGGCAGCTGTCTTTTTTTTTTCCTGCTCCAGCGAACTTCTCCTGCGGCGATATTCACATGGGAAACACTTTCAGCGAAGAAAGCCGAGCAAGATCATGACGTCACCATAACCGGAGGACCTCCACGTGGCTGGCTCCACCCTTCATTCCATGGAGGAAAGAAAGCTTAGGGGAGGCCCCTAGCCATCTGGCGCATTTGGAGAGCTGTGGGAGAAGTTGTGTAGCCTTTTGTGCAGCAACGCAGGCGAAAGGCTGGCCCACCGAGGCCTCACGTGGCCAGCCTTTCGCCATGACGCAGCCCTGCCGGATTCTGAAGGTTGACTGGCACAGACCGAGCAGACGACTGAAGACAATGGGAGAAGCAAGTTAAGGCGCGGAGGTAATGAGCGTACGCAAAATGCAAGAAAAAAGGGAGAGCTCCTAAAATGGATCTTTTGCCTACACAAACAGGTGGTCAAAGCCTCTCCTACACCTTTCTTTTCTCCGTCTCACAAGGGAGGTGTGACTGTAGGAGGGATATCAGTATCTGCAGACCATACTGGTCACCAATCTTGACGCCTGAGTGGAGCTGCCCCAGCACCGATGTGCTTCAGTCCAGAATATACTAAAACAAAGATGGGGGACTCCATGAAGCGCAGCGAGGCCGCAGTGGCTGCAGCTTCATTGAAAACTGATGAACACAGCAAACTTTAGCTACACACTGACAAATGTTTCAGACACGCAGGAGAGGCAAGGAAGTGATTATCATGGCGATGACAGGGATAACTAATGGCACAGATAACCACCGGCAGGGATAATCCTCTAGGCTGCACAGATTTCTCCGAGATGTGAACTTTCGAGCAAGGGGTTTGTAACGATGGCAGCGCCGATGGATCCTGTGCATCTCCTGGTGCACGTTTTGTTCTGTGTCCCCTCCGTCGGCAGGAGCAAAAGGAAAAACTGCCGCCGGTTGAGGCGTTTTGTTCCCTAAGAACGTCAGCGGAATGCCTTTCTTTTCCCCTGACCTCCAGAAGGAGGAAGGAGGGCGGATATCAAAGCCCCCAGGTAGTTAGCGCACTGCTTTTGGTGGACAACCGGTTGAGGGAGACAAGCCGGCGACGAAAGGCACAAAGCACTGTCCGGAGTTTCAAAGCACCGTCCGGAGACTCAAACTATCAAACTAGCACTGTCATTTTGAATGCAGGCTAGTCTTTACCACTTTCCCCCTTTTCACCCCTCCCCCCAACAAGGTGAGTTTACTCAGGCTTAGCAGGAAACTATTTCCCAGTGCTTGTTGGGTAGATAATATGCTGCATAAAATCGCTGGCAACTACATTCCTACCTTCCCCTCGTGTTTAGATAAAGCTTGGAAAATGATGGTGGACAGTCCTTACCTTCGAGCAAAATTGTGACCAACCCCCTCGACTCGGGAGAGCGAGCCTGTTGAATGAAGAGGTCGCCATCTTCCAGTATGGCACTGATCTGGGGTCCCCACGTAGTGACTCCCTTGGATACCAGCTGCTCGATTTCCTCCGTACTGGTTCCAAATGCCTGCAGTGGCAATTCGCCAGTTGATTTATTACTGACGCCACAGCGCACTCATCACCAGCCACTTACCGGCTTGACATCATTTTCCAGAGCATTCATAAAATCTGCTCGGCTGACGAGAAGCTTCTCGGCAGCTTCAGGGTCAAGCTCCACTTTGCTTCCTGCCTGAAAGCAAAAAATAAAAAAAGGATAAATGATTAAAACTTCAGTTATCACATCTGTGAACAACTATGTTTGGATGCTAACTGCTTAGACATGCCCCATTACACAAGGGGAACAAAGCCAAGATGCGCGGACCACCTATCACACAGTCACTTATCATGGGACACAAATGTGCATTAACAAATCCATGACTCTGAAAGAAAATAGGACTGACATGAAAGAATCACCTTGCTCAGAAGGAACTAAAGCTTTGCTGCCGTTACCACAAGGCAGTCATCGTAGGACACAATGCAGGAGTTTCCCTTCGAACAAAAATGCAACGAAAACCTCTGTTTAGGAAGAGACACTGAGCCTTAGAATAAAAAATTTGCCAAGACATAAACAAAAAACAATTATTTTTATTTTAATCCCCCCAACCCAAACCCAACACTGGAGCAGTGGGAGGACCAGCTGACCAGCTCAAGCCGTCAAGACCAGCAACGACTGGTGGACAGGGCCCGCCGGGCAGCCAAGGACCAAGGCTTCCTGGACTAAGGAGGCCTCCCACAACGAAACTAATACAGTTGAATAAATGTTTATTCCTCCCTCCACAAGTCCCAAAAAGAAACTTGCAAAATATCATCCCGTTCTATGTACTTATTAAGCTGTTTTCATTAAAATATTCACACTCCTCATTTCCTTCAATTTTTTTTTTACCAGAGGTCAAGTTTTGCCTACAATATCTAAATATTTCGTTACCACGAGAAATTGAGCGATTTTTAGGGGTCTAAGGAGGAGGAGGTAGAAAGTTTACTGCTGCCACTGAATAGGTGGTATTCGTTAAAATGTTTACTGTCAATTTCTTCGCTTGGCAACACTGGAAACGGCCACAGACATGGCCGATGCGCCACGGATATTGCGCGGCTTGGGCCACTGCGCCCGCACGCCAAAGAAAAAAAAACACCGGCGTGCCTCGTCTCCTCCGTTTCAACCCGGTTCTCTACGGCGGTGTCAACAGAGATGTTATTAATCGCACTCAGATTGGACTCGAGGCAATACTTTGCATTCGGTGAGGTAGAGTTTGTAACGTGCAACACAGTCATGTGCTTAGCACGGACAAGTACTGCCATCCCGCAGAGCCCGACGTAACAATTGACGGCGCACTCACATGGTTGCCTGCATGCGCATACAAGCAATAGGAAGCGATAGGAAGCAATAGTGAATACAAGCAATAGGAAGCAAGGAGCGCGAGATGGTTGTTGGTCATCCATGGTGGGTGGCGTCCCTAGTTCGCGATGACATGGCCATCTGCAGCTCGAATGGCCCTAGTCACCCGGCCACACTGGTTTTCCAGGACATCGCTGGTCAACAGGACCTCCCACTGCTTCGGTGTCAGTGCGACGACTTCTGGTAGTTCCACGATGCCTTTACACTCCCACACCATGTGGTACAGGGTGTTGCACGTCCCAGAGCAGAAGTTGCTTCTTCGTTGGTTAGCTTCGGACGGGGCGGCAGATATATTCTTCTTGATAGTTTGTAGTGCTCTAGTATTTCCCTGCTGCATTTGGGGATGGACAGGTGTTTGTCGGAAGAGTGGTTAGTGCCTACTAAGGTTGAAGCCCAGCATGAGTGGCCTCGGACTATGGTATCTGCCGCTTCGTTAACCTCTGGGGACTGGTGCCCCGGTGTCCAAAGGATATATATGTCTAATGGAGGTTGTCGTGCTTTAAAACCCTCTGATAGTAGAGCAAGCACCATCACTGGAATATGGCCCTTTTGAAAGCTAAGGCAGGTTGCTTGCGAGTCGGTGATGACGGTCACCCGTTCTTGGGTATCTGGTACTGCAGTGATGGCAAGCGCAACTACTGTCTCCACCGCAGAGTCGGTGCCATCTGTATTGACCGTTGCTGAGCACAAGTCATCTCCTTTACTGTTTGTCCCACTAATCGCGTGCGCCCACTTGGTTTTGCCGGGTATCTCACAGCGTCGACATATCTTGTTGAGCTGTCCTTGCTGTAGGCTTTCCTCAAGGCCTTGACCCTTGGCTTCCCTTTGCCCCTTGTGGTAAACTGGGTGCATGTTGCGTGGGACATTTGCAACAATGATGTGTTCCCTCAAGGCATGGGGACGCGTTGTTTTTGGTTTGGGGTCCAGAAAACATTTTTTTTCTGTTCGACATATTGGTTGGGCACTAATTGCAACAGCACAAAATGCAGATGATTTAATGCCCTTTCCAACAACACCAGTTTTTTAAATGTTTTCATACCTCACAGTTGCGAAAAAAAATATCAAAATCAAAATTTTTGTCAAGTGGTTGTAGTTGTCGCTTTAGTTGCTCCCCCTGTTATTCTGTCTGTCACTTCCACGGGCCCTGCTGTCGTTCCTCCCGCTACGCCTGTTACTACCCCACTACTATTATCGCCCCATTTCCTTAACGTGCGTGTGCTGCAAAATGCTCGAACACATCATTGCATCACACATTTTCAGCCATCTTGAATCTAATCAGTTTTTCGTTAGTAATCAGCATGGCTTCAGAAAAGGTTTGTCGTGTGAAACCCAGCTATTTGAATTCACTACTGATTTGCACCATAACATGGACAACAGCTCACAAACTGATTGTGTCTTTCTGGACTTCTCGAAAGCATTCGACCGAGTAGCCCATTGTCGTCTCATATCAAAATTATCAGCTCTTCATCTAGATTCACTAACATTGTCATGGCTTCACAACTTTATTGCATTCCATCAGCAGTTCACTGAACAACAATTTTTCTTCCACTCTTTCGGACGTGACTTCTGGTGTACCTCAAGGCAGCATTTTAGGCCCCTTACTCTTTTTAATTAACATCAACGACTTGGGTACAAATTTAACATCATGCATTTGGCTCTTTGCTGATGATTGTATTATATACCGTAAAATTATTAATTCTGACGATCATCTAGCCTTTCAAAATGATCTTAATCTGATTTCAAGCTGGTGTGACACCTGGCTCATGACACTAAATTTAAATAAATGTAATGTAATGACTTTTAGCCGTAAATGTATTAACTCTGATTTTCCGTATATTATAAACAATAACTTGCTAACGCGGACGTCGTCATTCTCACTTCCAATTTGTCTTGGTTGGACCACATCTCTAGCATATGCGCAAAAGCTTCTCGATCACTTGGTTATCTACGACGCAACTTACACAATTCCCCATCTAGTGTTCGTAAACTTGCTTTTCTTAAATTCATCCTTCCACAGCTAGAATTTGCTTCTTCTATTCGCCGCGAGCTCGACATGTAGGTGGCGACAGCGTCGCGCTGCTAGTGTGGATGCTCCGCTGAGCGGCCCGTAAGAATGCACACTGTGGGCGCGCTTCGTGCCTTTTTCCCGCCGTATGTGCGCACAAAAGGTGCAAACAAGAGTGGTATGCTGTAGTTCGGTTCCTCTACGTTCAATGTATAGCATGGAAGCGGCAGTCAGTTTTCATTACTACGCCAAGAAAAAGCGACGACTCATCGGGAATCTCAGAAAGGCCGTAATTGTGACAATGAACTTGTACGCTGTGGCTCGTAACAAGCTGGATCTTTCCGGACTATGGCTTTGGCCTTCAATAAAAGCATAAATAGAAATAAATCAGGAAGCCTCGATCTCTGAAATTCAGTTTACAACGGCAATTTCAATCGTTTTCACTGGTAGCATGACGCATTCTTGCATTTGTGGGATGCCCTGAAATGGTAACACTACTTAACTGCCCCGAAATTCTTTCTAAAAGCTTACGATACTTTTTATGTGTTCAGAAGGCAACATAAAATTACTGAATTTTGATCAGCGCAGAGGTATAAATGTAACCGCTCTAACGGGCCTTTTAAATGAAATTTTAACGACTCTGTAACGGTTTCGGATCACTTATTTACGGCTTTCGTCGCAGGTGAACTTGCGAATTGAATTGTCAACGCACGCAGTACAAGCAACATCTCATGGTTAGCTAGGTTTTCGCAAAGTGACAAGCAGGTTTACAGTGTGCAAACCAAGCTTCTGGGACCTCACAGTGAGCTCAAATTTTCTGTTACGGCTGCTCTGTTGACCATTTGCGTTCCTTTTAAAATCTAACAGGTGCCTGCAACAGCGAGATGTGTTTGCATTCTTGCGTATAAGGTCGCTTACGAACCCTAAAGATGGCAATAAATTAAGTTGCGCTGTAGCAGATGCAGTAAAACATTTCCTTTTTATTTCTCGTTGCGAATCAGCGCAACGGGTGCCCGGTAACTACTTTGTTTTGTAAAATGAATATCACCTTTTTTCTTGGCATTTAATTCTTGAGGATTGGTTAAAAAATGAAATGCTGTGCATTTAGTTTTTTTTTTTCGGGAAGGTGGGGGGGGGGGGGGGTCCTGCCAACATTGCAAGAGCAGCGAGAAGAGAAGGCATGTAACGCGAAAAGCCAAACTATGGTTATCAGTATTACTTACAATCGAAACTACACTAGGCGTCGTGTTCTGTAGCGGTGAAAAAGCAGTACGTGTTTTCAAAACGGATTAACCGCCCTTTGTTCCGGGATTGCCCAGGAATTGTGGCTCGCCTTTTTCAAAATTGTATTGAAAGCAAGCATTGTGGGAAAAAATTAAAAAAAAAAAAAACCAGCGAGTCATGGCCCACACCCCTCACACATGTGGGCAACAACGTGCATTATATTACGCGTTTTCTCCTCTTTCTTTAAACTTAGGTCCACCTTAAGAGGTTAAGACGTGACCATATTAGGCATTTGGTTATGCTAAGTGAGACACGTTTCTGGACAAGGCGATTCATGTCGGATTTGAAAATGATATAAATGAAAATGACACACGAAATGCCACATGACAGACGCAAACTCACAACTGCTTAATTTTACCGAAAATTCACTCTTGTGCATCCATAGAAACGTATTTTAAATAACTCGTAAAATTAGCAACTCGATACAGTTGAATAAATGTTTATTCCTCCTCCTCAGTATAAACAACAACTGTCCAAAAATGGTATTTATTTTAGAAAACGTACGGGAAGGACACGATCACACAGGCGCTTGCGGGTGTAAAATACGTGTCCGGTAATGTATGGGCGATAGCTCAGGGGTCGTGTGCAGTGAATGTTTTTGTTTGTTTCTTCTTTCTATAAGGACACAGCGCAATTTTACAAGGGTGTGGAATTTGGACGCGTATGCACAGGTCTTGTCGCTTCTTACCCGTTTCGCGTACTAAACTTTTATCCTTTAAATAATCACCACGCTACGTTCAAAAAGCACCCTTCGACGTTCCTGAAACGGCAGACGACTGCAGTCAACAATAAGAAAAGTGCAATGTGTGGAAGCAATGTTTGTAACACGTTTCACACTCAAGCGGTGACCAGGGCGAAGATGTTTCGTGGAATTAAACCTGCGCATTAACCCGCAACGGCCCCTGATTATTGCGTTTCTAAAGGAAACGCGCAAGCAGAGGTAACTATGTCATTGCTTACTGCCAAACGAGCACACATATTGGTTGTTTTGTCGTGTGCAGCAAGCGTCTTGCGCCGCACGCAACGTGAACAAGCAGACGACGCGAGAGCGCCATCCACACTAGGAGCGGTTCGTCCCGCCGCCGCCAGGGGCCGACTGTGTTCGCGCTCGGGGCGAATATGGCCTCCGCATCAAAACTATCTAATTGAAATGATTGAGTCGATTCAGAATCGAGCTGCTCGTTTCATATCATCTAATTACGACCGGTGTGCTAAATGATTGAGTCGATTCAGAATCGAGCTGCTTGTTTCATATCATCTAATTACGACCGGTGCGCTAGCATCACCCAGATTAAACATGAATGCTCCCTTCAACCATTACACGCACGTCGCTCCTTATCACTTTTATGCCTATTTCATAAATATATTTACTCCTCAAGATCGCCCGAGTTTAATCTACGACACCCATTTACCACGTCACGTAGACTGTACAACCAGTTCAGCATCTCACGCATTTATGGTACCCCGCATGCCTTTAATTCATCTGCCCTCCCACGTGCTATACGCCTTTGGAATGATCTCCCCGACGTTATCGCATCTGTTTCATGCTACGAAACCTTTCAATGCTATGTATCTGATCATTACGCACCATAATTTTTTCACTGAACTTCAATTTTTGTTTACTTTTTATTTTATATGTTTGTTTCTGGCTTTTGCCGATATTCATTATCTCCGAAGTGCTCATGCTGGCTGTGTCTTTTATGCATTCATCTACTTTGGATTGTATACATACCTAGTTGCAGTAGCTATAATACCATTTTTGTTAACTTGAGTTCATCTTCTTGACTTGTGTTTTTCCTTCTTCAAATGTTGACTCCTTGAAGCGTTGATGTTGAAGCGTTTTGACTCCTTACTTGTGCTTATTTTTCGTTAGTTCCCCTTTACAAATTATGTGCTCCCCCTTACGCTATACCCTTCCATGGGCCTGTAAGGTATCCTGAATAAAAATGATAAAAAGTTGTGTATAACAAACCACCCACAGTAGAAAAAAATTTGAATATACATTTTGTACGGAAACATTTCAAAAACGCGTTCTAGAAAAAATGTTGACTTGCGCGGAACAGTTTGTCAGATATAAAAAAAATGTTAGCACATACGGTGTCCGTGCCATGCAGTGAAGCCCAACCTCCATTTCCCTGGAATAAATCTGGCGGTTTGACATTATCAGAGGCATCAATTTGTCCCAATGTGAGGTAAAAACATCTTGTCAATGACTCAATTTGCATTTACGGCCAGCACGGTATTCAGCACAAACACGCGATGCGGAAAAATCTGCATGGACTTGAAAACGAACCTCGGTGGTTGATGCTTGTTGACGTTCACTGTCAGTTACTTCTCAAAACAAACTTGCGGTTTATCATCTTCTGACTCACTACTGTAGCCCTGCTCACAGGAATGGGGTGCGATAGGCTAGAATCGTGCCCTGCAAGCTCTCACCGAGTAGCTCTTGTGCGATGAAAGTTTTCAGCACTACGAGCCTCCTTCTTTGAGCGCCACCTAACGTTCTTGAAAAGAAACAATACCAAATGCCTGGCCGAATAGACTGTTCTACTAAGGAGCGACACTAGACCTTTGAGATACCCTTGTATGGAAACGAAACTGGCCGGCGAACAGATGGCGATGCACAAGGCTGGTTTGAAGCACTCTCCTTGTCGGAACTGATATCTGGCAACTGTGTGTTATTGTTTGACTTGCATCAAAAATTCTGATCACAGAAATCGGGTTAGGGTGGGATGAAACCAGGAGCGGCATGGTTTTTTCAAGGATCAGTAGAAGACGCTGAAGGCGCCATGGCAGATAGCATGGAGAAGATACGCTTGAAGTTGAATGAACTGCGTAGTAGTGCCAAATATGAATTTCGCGATCCAGAAACAAAACCAAAACTGTTGTAAACTGCTTGTAAATGGTCCTGCAGTAAGTAGAACTACAACACAACTTAGAACAACATGCGCTAAGGCAATAAAACAGCCCAAAATTATAAAATAACTTTGGAAATAGGCACTGTTTGATATTTTCAGCTCATTTCAGCGATTATTACTCTCAGAGTGTAAACCTGGAGATTGAAAATCATCTTCTAATTCACCATTCATGCCCTGATAACAAAAACTTTAATGCAGAGTAATTACGAGCAGCATGCTTTCTTCTTTGATGAGAGTGACGCGCAATGACCACACCCCTTTCCCACACTCAGGTGATGCAAATGCCTGTCAAAAACCACGTTTTTGATGCAAAAATAGAAACAAAGCTGATTTTGATAGGAAATTTTTTTGAGCTAACTCCAGATACCTTTACTTGTTCCAGAAACGCCTGGAACGCTATGAAAAGGGGCCCCCAAGGTACCGTTCAAATTGAACGATTTTGAATAGGCATGGCAACGAAAGAGTTAAATAACCAAGATCTCAAAAAATAAAATTAAGCTAGAGCAACAGGATTAATAAAGTTTGACGGTTGTCCTTACCAACCTAAAATGCCTCATTTATGTGCTCAAAACATCCACAACTTTCGTGAGCCTAATGCACTCTTAAGCCCTGATGTAAGGTGCCCTCTCTACTGTTTGCCCAGCATTGGTCAATGCGTACTCAGCAACTTTTCACACATCTGGGTTCAAATACTTGGGTTTAAAATAAATGCTAGGCAGAACATATCAAATTGCCTACAAAAGCTATGCCATGTAGCCAGACACTGAAAGCCCATTTGTTTTCAGCACATCAAAGAATAAAGGCCGAGAAAACAACACAGGCGGCACAAAGACCAGGTAACCAACCCAGCACAGGATGGTGCCCGTATGACAGGCAGCCGCGCTCACCTTGATCAGGCGGTTCATGGCCGTCGACTGGGCTGCGCGCACCAGGCCCTCCAGCTCGGCTCCCGAGAAGTTCTTGGTGAGGAGGGCCAGCTCGGCCAAGTCTACGTCGGGGGCCATCTTGCGGTGGGTGCGCATCTGTTCTGTGTGGATTTTGAGGATCTGCAGCCGGCCGGCCTCGTCGGGCAGCCCGATCTCCATCTGCACCTCCAGGCGCCCAGGTCGGGTGAGCGCCTCGTCGATCATGTCCCGGCGGTTGGTCATGCCGATCACCAGGATGTTGTTTAGCGACTCCACGCCGTCAATTTTGGACAGCAGCTGGTTCACCACAGTGTCGTGAACGCCCGTGTTGCCAGCCTGCGTGCAGACATCACGTCCGTCGTGAGGCAAGAATCTGTAACAACTCAAGTCGGCGTTTACTACAAACAAGAGCTTCAAAACAGCACACCGCCAAACAACTTACCACCGAGCCTCTCTGCTTGCATATGGCGTCGATTTCATCAAAGATGATGATGTGCAGGCCACTGTTGATGCCCAGCTGAAAAGGAAAAACATTGTATAGATGTCTGGACATTGTTAAACAGTGAAGTGGAAGCAATTAAAAGGGGAAGTGGGGGGCACCTTTTTTTCCTCCTCTTCAGCATCCTCAAAGAGGCGTCGAATGTTAGCCTCTGACTCGCCAACGTACTTATTCAATATCTGGGGTCCATTGACAATTTTTGGTTCTCGTCCATTGAGCATCTTGCCAATCTGACGAGCCATTAGTGTCTTCCCCGTGCCCGGTGGCCCATAGAGGAGAATGCCCCGGACATGCTTCAGATCTGGAAATGCGCGCATCCCAATCAGTGTTGACTGGCTCTGCTGAGTGCGACAATCGCTCACTGTGGCCAAACTTACCCAGCTGTTCAATCAATTCAGGGGGAAACACCCTCGAGGCAAATGCCCTCCTGAATATAGCACTGAACTCCTTGTCGAGGCCTCCAATACCCATCTTGTTGAAATCCCAGTCTGGGTTGATGATCGACTGACGAACAATTTTCCTGGAGTAAAAAGTGGCAATAAAAATAAAAATACGTGAAGATAACACAGCTCTGAAGCAGTACCACAAACAATGAAAAGAGGATGCACTCAAGCATGCAAGTATTTGTACCCTTTAGCATGACCAGTAAGGTTCAAAGTAGAGCCTTCAGCCTTTTCGAAAACGACTCCAGCATCTGGCAACAGCAGCCCAACCTGCGTCTGAAACAAAAATATTCGCAAAATTAAACAAAATAAACAACAGCCGAGCTACCCTTTCAGATGTGACCAACAAGGTTAACCGAACACACACACAAATAAAATTGTCGCAGTTTACTTCAAGCGTAAGCATCCAGATAGGTTAAAATGCAACAGAAATATTCATGAGACAAAACAAAATACATTGCAAGTACTCTAAAAAACTCACACAGAAGCTAGGTCTCCCTTATGGACAGTTAAAGTCACAAACTTCACGCTGCACACAAGACTGCATGCACAACTCATCGCTTAGCTGTTTGTCGACAGCGGCAGTACGCATTCGGTATACTCTGCTTTTAAGAATATTTAAAGACATATTTTCTGGTTTCCGTCCTCGCTTAATTCAGTTAAATGAATACTGAATAGATTAAACACCAAAACTACTGTGAAACATTTGAGAACTTCTGCCAATTAAAAGTTAAATGTCATAAAATTAGAAAAGATCATTTAATTTAGGGACGTTAAAAACCTGAAAGCAGTTGCAAATACTGCCTAATCATTTTCGGAGGCTAAAGACTAAAATTGCAGCGCATGCTATTACATTTAAGCTATGTGATTAAACACATTTTTTAAAGAAGAAATACGAGTTGGTCTTGTTGGTACAGGTTCATGATGGGGACAGCGCAAAACAAAACTTGTACAAGAAAGACCATGGGACGAAGGGCTACTAGCAACTGAAATGTTTAACCGTAAACACACATGCATATAATCAGTCTTGGGTGGTAACTAGTTACTAGTAACGTGTAACCGGTAACTAGTTACTTTTTTCAGTAACTTGTAACTGTAACACTGTTACTTTTTTATGGAGTAACTGTAACAAGAAATACCGTTACAGTTACTTCATTTCTATAAAAATTTATCCAACAGCAACACTCGTTAACAGCCGATGTACAGTTCGCGCTTTCCACTTTTTCCGACTTTCTTCTGCAGAACCTTCGCCTACTCCATGTATGCCAGCTCAGTCCCATCGCATGGGTGAAAAACAGCTGGACTAGAAATGTTTAGGCGTGCACATGTGCGTGACGCGGTCAGCAGAGGGCTCGAAGTTTTAAAGTATGACCTGCAGTATTTCCCTCAGCAGGGAGATGTCACTCTCACCCACACCATAATAAACGCTGCGACACGCGCCTAAGCGCACGTAGATGCATGTTGACATCAGAACTCAGAGTACGATGCGCGGCTGCACCATTTTCACCACATCTGAAACGCAGTAAAAGTGTTTGACACACAAACACCGCACAACGTACTGAATCCTCGCACTTTTTCGGAAGCCTGGAAAACTCCGGTCAATGCGTCACCTTCTCATTAGCGACGTGCAGCCCCATTTGTGGGGTCATAAAACGCCACGGGGAGTCTCTCGGCATCCCCGTGCTCGTCCAGCCCGGTGCGCATTCAAAAACATCATTCAAAAACACCTCGACAACCGAAGCACTCCCACATCCGTTTCCCTTTTCCTCCAAAGGGCCTTCGGGCGATCCACCACCCCCAACCCCTTTTCCCCCTTCTCCCTCACTATGCAAGGTGGTCAAGCGACAACACTGTAGGTGAGAATAAATTTAGTTGACATTGATTGTTTCGTCTGTTTTGTCCTCAATCTCGGTACAGTATAAGTTCGGCCTCCGCGTTCGTACTTTTTCTCAACGTTCGGCAGCCATTTCTGTCAACACAGAGCAAGTGCAACCGCTGCCTGGGACCCCATGCCTTCGTATGTTTCTATTTAATAAGATCTTGTTATCTAATAATTAGTTTCATACAGTAATGCAAAAGTAACAACGCTACTTTTTTACAGTAAATGTAACTGTAACTACTTACTTTCGGAAACTTCGTAACTGTAACTCTAACAGAGTTACTTTTTTGGGTTAGGTAACTGTAACACTGTTACTTTTTTCCCGTACCGTGCCCATGACTGCATATAATACACACAATCAAAGCCACCAACATCACATCTTGTACATCACAATCTACCATCTTGTGATTGTATGCAGCTCTTTGATTGTTGTTACCCGGAATTGTTGGTGTGATTGTATGCAGTGCTTTGATTGTTGTTTCCCACGATTGTGCAAGATGGTAGATTGTAATGTACAAGATGTGATGACCGTGGCTTTGATTGTGTGTATATATATATGTATGTGTGTTTGCGATTAAACGCTTCTGTTGCTAGTAGCCCTTCGTCCCGTGGTCTTTCTTGCCCAAATTTTGTTTTGCATTGTCCCAACCTTGATTTTATAAATACGTGCATTTAAAGTGCTGTTCTTGCACTTCTTCTTGCAGGATTTGGTGACATCAGCTAGGCACTTACTAGATCACAAGCCAGTACAATTTATGTAAATTTTTCCTAAACAAGAACAAAGTTCGTTATAAAATGAAATAAGTTAGCACAACAACTAAAATGACTGCAAAAGCATTAAACCACACTGGCAAGCCATGTACATAACGGTAGTTCAATGGCAGCCACGAAAACCACCTAGTACCGTATTTATTCGACTATAAGGTGGTCACGATTATAAGGCGAGGGTATAAGAACCAGCAAGGGAAAAATAATAACTTACTGTTTTGGGTTTTCCTGGCGGCTTAGAAACATCGCCCTTCAAATAGTCCAAGCTTGCCACTGCATTCAGAAAAGAATTGGTTAATTGCAAATGCAAGTACTACAAATAATGTTAAGCGGCAAAGCTTGAATCCGCTGGCAACTCAAATACATCTACAAACAGTTTTTTGCACAAATATACTGATCATGCGGCCTTTCTAGTAGGGCAAGTGCTCTAAAATGTAGCAAATGATTTCAGTTCTTTCCAATCATAACAGACTGCTGTCAGTGCCAAAGTTTCCACCTCTTGTTCTCAGCCGATCTCCTCCAAAAGCAACATATAAACAGTGATGTTCCGTACTCGAGAGAAAAATTCCCATTTCTAGGTTCAGAAATTCCCTATTTTTAGCACTTTTTCCCCACAGGTTTCTCAAGAATTCCCTGCAAATTTCCCTGCATTCACTTTTCGCAGCTGATAGATCTTTACGTGGCTTTCTGTTTGATTTTGGCCGTTAACGAGCGCCACTTATGTCTACGTAGCCTTCCAGGCAGGCAGTTTGAGCGGGCAATGAATTCTACTACATCTGCACTCCATGGCATTTCAGTGTACATTTCTTGTTTTGTACCAAACAGCATGCTTACTTTGCATTTAAAGCTCTAGCTCAGTGCCGGGACTGCTGGCGCCACCTCTTGTTGACACCACGCAGACTAAGACGGACGCAAAATACTTGTTTGTATATTGCGCAGGAATACATGTGAACAGGCTTCAGCCTATCAGCCACCGCCGCTTGACGCTTTACTCGCGCTTCCTCATGGAGCAGTATTCTTCTCTGTATTCTCCCTCCTATTTCATGAACCGGATTGGAAGCGGTCTTGGATGTTTTCGGCTTGCGGGAACACGACCTTGGATGTTGGAACACATATCCGAAGTCTTGAGAACTTTGTAAGGAGAACATTAGTATTAAATGATGCGAGTTACAGTTTACAGACATGTTTCCTTTTTACTCCACAACTACTAAAATTCCCTGCATCTAATAAAGAATCCATTTTTCCCTTCTGGACAAATTTACAGCAGAAAATTTCCAGAAAAAGTGAAATTCCCTGCACGGAACATCACTGCATATAAAGCTCCTGTCATAAAATCTGCTGCGACAGATCCTTGAATAATGAAATGTATAGTGTCTCCTTTGGTATATACCAGCCATAGTAGTACTGTGGTGTATTCCTTCAAGGTGTTTCACTTTTAAACAGTGAGAGTTTAAGCACACAGGTTAACATTAGAAAGTGGCTGCAAATTGATTCAGAGCAAAGAATCGGCAGATCTGTATTGCATCTAAGGTGTAATACCACGCTATTAAGGCACAGTATGCACCATTTAAATGGTTATTTCTAATGGTTACGTGCAAGAAGCATTACTATCCCATCGCTGTAACAGAAACCATTAACAAAGTGTTCTTAATGTATTATTTCTCACCTTCCATCTCCTTTACTACAAGCTTGAGAATCTTCTTGTCAGAGAACTGGTATGCCAGCTGCAAGTAAGCAGGACGCAATCAGCCCGAACTAACTAGTTAACTCCACTCGAGTATCAGAGACTGAAAAGATGCTTTTTTTTTTTTCATGGCAACAACAGAACATTGCAACAGAGCTATACACTCATGAAGTAACAGCATTAATGGTGGCACATTAGTGCAACGTGACACATTCACACCAGTGGTGCGAGTACGTTTCTCAATTATGCGGCCATAGACGGAAAAAATGTGCTTTAAAAAGGGAGAGACGTGCACGCACATATGCATTCAGTAATGTTAGCCTGACATTACCCACTGCTTGCAATAATATTAACGGGTTGTATTCATGTCTCTTGAAACATTGCAGGCCTCGCCTCACACTAAATAAAAAAATTGAAAAAAGAAGCGTTTAGACTGAGTAAATGGCTCCATGATAGCTCTACCTGGTTTGCACATCACGCTGGCTGTATAACACACTGCCTTCATGATTACATCAAAGTTTGTAGTAACAGTACTTCGATTCTGCATACATTTTTTACAACACCTAAGATCTCGTTCATCGCTAACGCCTTCTGGAACAATTCCGCCTGTATTAACATTGCCAAATGCGTGAGCGAAAAATGGCCAAACAGCCCCTTTCCTGTTGCTCTCTCCTACCCTTTCCGACTCGCTAGCCTTCCTGCATGCTTTCATGTCCGCCAGCCAGCGCTACTTTGCAGAAACTATGCGAAATAGTTATTTTGTCTAGCGTTCCCCAGGCGGCGCTCCTATGCCTTATTTTTTTTCTCCATACCTGCCTATCTTGGTCTGTCGCTGATAAAACAGCACACACAAAACCATTTGTGCTGCCAGAGGCTGATGCTGTCTTTTGCGCGCTTACCTATTTGGACCATGGGTCCTCCTGTTCTGTATTAAAAGCGCTATTACTACTATTACCTGTATGGCAGAAGCAAACTGCTTAATCACGAAGCAAACCGTGTCAAGCAGTAAGGGCACAAAGCCCTTCGAGAACGCAGGGTGCACGCTGAGCGTCTGCGGCGTTCAATTCGACATTCGCATTAGAACTGCTGTAACATCCAAAATAACCGTTTTTCTGTATGCTTTTTGTCTACCCGACAATAAACACGTTCTTGTCCCTGTTTCAGTTCTGCCTCTGTCAGTCATCCTTTGAAAAAAGCCACAGGTATGAAACGAATGACAGGTTGAGTGAGATCCCCAGTGGCTCAGGAACTAACACCCCGGCGCGGCTAAAATGTGAATTAAACTTCTCTTGAAACTCAACAGGAGGGATGGTAGACATAAAGTGTAGAGTGGCTGCAGCATTCACGACTCGCGAGCAGTGACGTAAGGCGGTCCCGTCCACAGCGTGAAGCACATAGCAGACTAGCAGCTGAAATAAGCGTCCCTACTGTTGCCATTGGAAAGCGAATGACACATCAGGCAATGTTAATACAGGCGGCATTGTCTTACAATGCACCATATTTTTCCATAGCTTTATTAGCAGAAAAGAGTTCACTTCACGACTTCGAGAAACTTCATCAGATTAAACTGAACACATTCATATCCACATTTGATTTGCAATGAGTTCGTATTATTTGCATCCATTTCACAGTTATGAATTTGATTTTTGCACACCTCTTTGCTTTCCCAGTTCAGTACTTGCCTGTAGTGCCCCCACAAAAAGCAGAGCCAAAATACGCCAGGCAACTTCCCAAGGTAAGTGCAAAATTTAGCAATAACCAGTACTCAAGAAATCAGTGCTTAAATGTCAACATATGAACATCACCTTCAAGGCAAGGCTCCCCAACTAATTGCCTTTTTAAGTGCCACAGCTGTTTTATGATATTGGCTGGTTGGCACAGGAACACAAATCAGAGATGAGCTTACCGTCTGACTGACTGTAAAAGCTTGCTTCGGAAACTGTTGCACAAAATCCGTGGACATCTTGTCTGTGTCATATGGATCCTTTGTGATGCTGTTGCAAACAAAAGTATCATCAATATCTTTGCTGGTTCCGAAACAAACCAGAATTGTACCCACACTTTTGTCCACACAAGATAACTAGATTAAAATACAGAACTACCTACACATTCTAGCCACTGATCATAAAATTCAGAGTTGCAAGAGAAAGAAGTATGTTTACTGTACACTGTAGAACCCTTTCAATACATTCTTCTCAAGCCCAAAAACACTTTTTTTTCCCTCAAAGTCACCGTCACAAGAAAACACAAAAGCTACGCTTAACGAAGCATGGCCCCCATAGTAGAAACAGGGTTATAAAAAACAAGCTTGGAATAAATCAAACCATTATACTGAATTTGTCTAGGCTCAAATACAACATCTGGACCTATGATGATTATCCTCTAAGTAAACAGCTGCACAAAACATTGGATGCATTAGAAGATTGCTTTGTTTGGCTGCCTTAATGTCTCTATACTTTTCAGTAGCTGCCTCTCTAACTGAAACTTCAGGCAAACCATCAACAAATACATCAATGCAGTCAAAGAGGTAATGTAGAAATCTTCAATTATGCACAGCCTTGAAAAATTGTAATTTAATATAAGTAATCAGTAAAGAAGTAAAACCAACGTAGTTGACATAATGCTGGTGAAAAGTTTTAAGATTTTCAATAATGCTAGGTGCTTTACACTGCTCTACCAAACAGACAACCAACCAATTGAAAAGAAGCAAAATATGCTTGCTCCAGGGAACAGCAGAGATTAAGTTCGGCTAGATACAGCCAGACATGCTGGTTCCAAATGACAGTAAAAAATGAGCGACTTGGTCGTTTAAACGCACAGTGTCCAAAATGAGCATCTTGGACACTCCGGTGCACAAAGACAGGTTCGTACCAATGGCGTAGCTCAAGGGCGACAACATTTTATTTTACTTTCATTCCTTGATTGATTGTGGGGTTTAACGCACCGACGTTTCACAGACAATGGGGCACGCTGTAGTGGAGGGCTCCGGATTAATTTAGACAACCTGGGGATCTTTAACGTGCGCTGAAATCTCACACACACAGGCATTTTTGCTTTTCGCCTCCATCAGAAAAGCGGCCGTCGCGGCTGGGAATCGAACCCGCATCATCGTGCTCAGCAGCAGAACGCCTTAGCCACTGAGCCACCGCGGTGGGTTTACGGTCATTCCTGAATGCCAACTTGCTTGAATGCTAACAGCTGACCATACTTCCTCCTAAAGCTTCCTACGTCATCAACGTTTCCCCAGAAGCGGTACCTGAAGCTTAACACTATTTTATGGTCCCAATAAGGCCTAAGCATAACTGAATGGATTTCCACACAACTTGAGTCAACTCCCTGGAAAATATATACATCAACCTCTACCTGTTTTTAAAGAGCCCAACGTGACAATTTATTGATGCTCTTAAACAGTTTTTTATGGAAAGATTCACAAACAAGCCAAAGTTCTCTTTACTCTTTTGTTACTGCGGGAAATTGACCGATTCTTAGAGGTCTAAGAAAACATATTTTTTCAGAAAAACATTGATAGCCACTAATTGAAACAACATAAAATGCAGACGCTTTAACGCCCTTTCCAACAATACTAGTTTTTATAACGTTTTCACGTGTCACAGTTGCAAAAAAAAATATATCAAAATCAAAATTTTTTTGAAGTAGTCATAAAAAATGATTAAAAAAAGGAGTTGTGTACCCTTAAACCTCGTTATAACAAAGTTGAAGGGGAGCCGGAATTATTTCGTTATTTTGATTGATTGATTGTAGGGTTTAACGCGCCGACGCAACGCAGGCGATGAGGCGCGCCGTAGTGGAGGGCTCCGGATTAATTTTGACCACCTGGGGATCTTTATCGTGTGCCGAAATCTCGTACACACGGGCGTTTTTGCTTTTCGCCTCCATCAGAAAAGCGGCCACCGCGGCCGGGAATCGAACCCGCGACCTCGTGCTCAGCAGTTATTTCGTTATTTTGTTATATCAATTAGAACAGTTTGCAGCAATGTATGCTCAGTTCGATGCACACCTCTAAGCATGCAAAGAAAGAAATCGCCTTGCGGCCCGCTGTGCTGCTACGCGACCGCGCATGCAAAGGAAATTGAATAGAAGACAAATATTTTGCTTGCTCAATGCGCACACTGTCTAATTTATTTTTCGCTAGACATAGCTGGAAAAAGTCCGTGATGCTTCTTTGTTTTGGACATTGCAAGTGAAAGACTTCCTTTTCAGTGGTGGCCACCGCGTCAATGCCATTTTTGCCATTGCCGTTGGCACCAAAGAAACGACGAAGAAGGTGAACCGCATCGACTGCGTGAGACAACACCGGCACGTCGAACACGTGGGCATGGTAGACCACGGCGCCTTCATCGTCGCTTGCATCAGTTTGCAAGGTGATATCTGCTACAATAGCACGCCGGCATCGGCGTTGAGAGACCCATGCTCCCTGCTTTGCCCCGAAGACTGAGCGAGGAGGATGGCTCACTCGGCCGCGCGTGTTGACGCAGGAGATTTAAAACAGCGGCGCCGAATAAGTGTGGAACTCCGCGGAGCACTTTGCGCACCGCGGTGGGGTTTTTGTTGGGAGGGGAGGCTAATATAGTTCGTTATATCTATTGTCAGGTCAATTTTACTTCGTTACAACGAGGTTTCGTATGCATGATTCTCTATGGAGATATCAAAAGGAATTTCATTTTCTTTGTTATATCCATTATTTCATTATATCCCATTACATTATATGTAACGAGGTTTGAGTGTATAACAAACCACCAATAGTATAAAAAATTTGGAATACACATTTTGTAGGAAGACATTTCAAAAACATGACCTAGAGAAAATGTTGACTTCCATGGAATAATTTGTCAGATATAGCCCTGCTTGCAGGAATGAGGTTCGATGCGCTAGAATCGTGCCCTACAAGCTCCCACTGGGTAGCTGTTGCGTGATGAAAGTTTTCAGCACTACGAGACTGCCACCTAATATTTTTGAAAAGAAAAAATACCAAAACCTCCATCCGTATAGACAGTTCTACAAAGAATCAAAACTAGGCCCTCCAGAGATACCCTCGTGTGGAAACGAAACTGGCCGGCGAACAGCTGGCGGTGTGCAAGATCGGTTTGAAGCGTTCTCCTAGTTGGAATTGATATCTGGCGACTGGGTGTTATCTTTTGACTTGCACCGGCAGTTCTATTCGCAGATATCGGGTTAGGGCAGGATTACATCACGAGCGGCATGCTTTTTTCGAGGATCAGTAGCGGATGCTTAAAGTGCCATGGCAGACAGACTTGAAGTTGGGTTACTGCATAGTAGTGCCAAATATGAATTTCGCAATGCAGAAACAAAACCAAAACTGTTGTAAACTGTTTGCAAGTGGTCTTGTGATGAGTAGAACTATGTACAACACAACTTAGAACAACGTGCGCAAAGGCAATAAAACTGCCTAAAATCATAAAATAACTTTGCAAACAGGCACTGCTTGATATGTTCAGCCGATTTCAGGGATGATTACTGTCAGAGTGCAAGCCTGACCATTGAAAATCATGTTCTGGTTCACCATTCGTGTTCTGATAGTGAAAACCAAATGCTGATGCAGAGCAATTACGAGCGGCACGCCTTCTTCTCTGGTGGCGGTGACGCGCAGTGACCACGTCCCTTTTCCAGGCCCAGGTGATGCAAACGTGTGTCAAAAATCACATTTTTGTTGCAAAAATGAAAACAAAACTGATTTTGAAAGGGCATTTTCTCAGATAGCCCGAAATAACTTCACTTGTTTCAGAAATGCCTTGGATGCTATGAAAAGGGGCCCCCAAGGTATCGTTCAAATTGAACGATTTTGAATAGGCGCGGTAACGGAAGCGTTCAATGTAGGAGCAGTCAGCTTAGAACACGCATGGGCTACACTGATCTTAAACAAAGTTTAGAAATAGCTCCACATGCACAAGCTAAACTCATTCAAGATAGTTTAGGAATTAAGGGAGTCCTGGTACCCAACGCGCACCAAATAAAACAAAATGCTGGTTTTCAAAACAACTTCTCAATGCTGATAAACTAATAAAATAAATGGCTTGAAGGTTCAAAAGGTAAACTGACTTATGAAACCTGTAGGGTACAATTTGGCTAAGGTCAGAGTGTAGGCAAAAGTGTAGTCTGGCCTACACTTCCATACCAACAGAAGAAAGATTTCTCAGTGCATTACCCTGAGTATGCACACAGTTCAGCCTCGTAATAGTGCCATTGTCAGAGAAAGGTTATCATTCTGATGGGACAATCACAACTTCAAAAATGGGTTACTCATATTTACCATGCAGTGGTAGCAACAAACTATTTTGTTATGCATTGTAGGAATTCTGTTGTCAAAAGTTTTAATTTTTTAGGGGGCTGAACTGCATTTACAAAGGAAGCCATTATTCCTAAGCTGTTTATCTCAAATACGTAATAAGCAAAGAAGCACACAAAGCACCGTAGTTCCCAATTGAAGGCCAACTGCACTCAAATTTCACCTCAGCCGAATTTATTTTGGACGTACAGTACATACTACCAAACCAACTCGGGCACGAGCCACATGAAATGCCTCATTATTCAGCTGGAATTGTTTAAAAGAGCTACGTTGCAGACGATGCTGCACCTGCTGGCAGATCACGCGAACAGCCATGAAGTGTAGGTGACATTGCGGCCGGCCGGGTGCTTGGCCCTCCGGCCAGCCAGGAGAACTGGCCAAGCTCCACTGGGTGTGCTTCTCCAAGAGCTGCTGCGAACGCGAGCGCAGGTTTGCTTCGACCCGCTGGCCACTCGCCAAGTGAACATTGCTTCAGCCTGGCCGTAATGGTCCCTCTCTTCTCAATTTCGGTTTGAAAAACACCAACTATTTACCGTCATTGGCGCCAGGCATACAAACATTTCAGCAGTCATTCTTTGTATCCTGCAGTTTTTTTTATGCAGACTATACAGAAATAAGGTTTTTAAGAGGCAGAAATTTTGAGTGCAGTTGGCCAATTACTTTATGCAAAGTGAAATACATGTACAAGCAAAAAAGTCAATAGAATTGACATAACTCCTTACCAACTTGCATATAAACTGTCCACAAGTGTTCCGAGGTGAAAAAAATTTCCAACTCCACCTTATCTTTTACAAAATATGTGTGCAAACTGATTCACAGAAAGCTCCAACACTCCTCTGTTCTCCAAAAATCTATAAATTTTGCATCTACATTAAAAGCTTTAAAAAATTCAAAATTTGGGGAGTTTCAGGTATGTGCTAAGGCTACACCTGGGCTGAGGCAAGGCTAGTGTAGGGCTACAATTTAATCGAGACTACCCAGGGATCCTTCCCATACATAAAAATTTTGAAGCACGGCCATTTTCAATTTTTCACATCCACCAGAAAATGGCCATCATGGCCGTACATTAAAATTAAAACCTTACTTTTTCTTCTCAAGGAAGTCCACTTCAAGGGTAATCTTCGCAATGTACTGAGTGTTGGGATCAAACACAAATGGCCGCACATCCACATTTTGGCCGACCGAGAGCTCTGCCCATTTTCTCTGAAAAAAAAAAAAAACAAAGCAAAACATCACGATTGAAAAATGGCAACTGAACAGAGCATTAAGTGCGAAAATTTGACAATACTACGCACCACAACGCCACTATTAATGGGTTCAGTTTTACATCCTCAAGTTGCTAGAGGATATAATTTGCTGCATTAATGCAAGCTGTGCACGGATGGTTAACAAGAAGCAAAATTCAAGTGCAACATGCATCCCCAAGTTTGTGGGGAAAGCCACAGTGTGGCCCCTAGAGAGGTAACACAGCTCAAATGCTCGCTCACCATAGGCAGACTGAAGCCCATGCTCCCTGGCCTGACCTTATCCGAAGTCTTGATGGTGAACACAAACTTGTGATTTGTTGTTGTGACTTCCACATGCCTATAAAAGAGATACACACTCGTTTTCCTAAGATGCACAAAACCTTGTGCTGAATTATCAGTAAGTTTTTTTTTTAACTAACCAAGGTCGCAGGCTCACTGCGGTAAAAACTTTTGACACAGACTGCACATATGTGTATACTAGGCACGCCACATTAACTGGGCCATCTGGTGAATACAAAACAACTCATACTCAGACATAGCAAAAGGGTTGCCTTGTGTGCCTTTTGCTTTTCTTTTTTTGCCCCACATTTTTGCCGCGTGGCATACGAAAGGAGGTTTGAAGGGAAGATAGAAGAAAGAGGCAAAGTAAGAGAGGGGGGGGGTATGAAAATACCAGACAGAGAGCAAAGTGATAAGAGTTGTCGAGCCTATAGGTAGTTGCATGCACAAAATTTGTGATTGCTAAACACACCTTTCCACTTCCCCACATCAGGCAAACACTTCCTATAACTGATGTTTTTTTCGTCTTCCTTTCTCTGTCCTTGCACAGTATCTTGTCTGATGTTCCCATACCAACAAGCCTAACCATAAACTCTTATTCCATTTCATCATTGATAGTCATCCAACACTTTTTTCTGAAGCATGCACTTTAGGACAAAATACTCTAAAAAGCCACTAGCCATGATATGCAGCAGAGAATGGTACACCTCACCAAATACAAGATCTAAAACTGGCATTGTCCCACTGCGACAGCATGAGACAAGTAACAACAAAAAATGGAGTTCCTAGCAAGACAGGTGCAAAACTTCACGCCGAGCTTGGCCAACAGAAATAACACACAAAAACCCTTTTTGTGCATATTATTCCCATTTGTCCTGCTAACTGCACCGAAGGCCACTGCTTGTCTATAAGGCTGGCTACACCTTCCCATGCCCCATACACTAAATCCCCTTACATGGCTTAGGTAGTGCCACCTCTGTGCCCCCCTTTTCTACCTCCTCCTCTCACGGCGGTGCTCGGCCGATGTGTGTGCACCCCCTTACACAGCAAGAGTATGGCTTAGGTGACAGCTTACTCATTAGCGTTTCTGCCTGTCGCACTCAATAGCAAGTTCTTACCAGCTTAATTTCACCGCAGAATTGGGCCCTAAAACATTACTGCATTGTTTTAAAATGAATAACATCATGTTAATGAAATTACAAGCATGGGACCAGCGCAGTTTAAAGCAATGGAGGTGCATAGAATGCGCCATTCGTGGTTGCCAGTGGGTGACCTTGAAGCCCCAATTGTGCATAGGCCTGGTTACCTGAATATATAAGAGTGGTTGAAAAGGAAACAACTTGCAGTATGGCCCACAGATAACTCCTACTTTACCTACAAAGTCTTCTAATAACAAGCACCCATAACATGATTGCAGTTGCGAATGCACCCATTCATTTAGTCCTCACTGTTTAAGAGCCCCCAGCCAAAGGTGTTTACTATGTCATGAAGAATTTTGACTTTCACGTGTCCACTGAAATGTGTTAGGATAGATAAAAAGCTGTCAAAGAGGAGTTTCCGTAGTTACCTATGACAAAAATCACACGATGTGGTGCACCTCGCTAACTATTTCCTTGCTAAGGATGACTCTAATGACAGCTTATACTATGATGCACATAATGACTTTTATTACTAACCTTGCACCATACATTTTTGTGCTTTAATCCATTTTTGAAATCTAGGAAAACCAGATTGCACCAGGCCAGCAGCATCCACTATATCGCACCTGGCACACCACACCTAATAACACTAACATCATTAGAAGGCAGCTCCACTCATTTAAATGCTCCATATATGTGCATACCCTTGCTGCTTTCGTCCAAAATGAAACATTTAAACAGTGCTACTTCTGGTTTCCTACAAGGACAATACAGTGCTATGCAGGTCCAGAAGACTGTGTGTTGTATTCAAGACATGATTTATATTTGAACTAAAAACACGGCCATGACGCTTGCATAAGTACAAGCCTGAAGGTGTAGCATTGATTTTCTTTCATTATTCATTTTATTAGTGTTGCATAAACCTCACGCAAAACCGTGCTCGAATAAAAGCTCGCTTTACTCATGACACGTCCCATTCTTATGCTCTGCATGCAGCAAACAAAAAATGAACTTGCCACTGGTGCAACGAATATCTGGAACCTGGACTATAAATCAGTCGCACAAGAAATAAATGCTACAAATTAAGAAAGCGTTCTAAAGCTTAAAGAAAATTGGTTTTATTTCTACGCTTACTGGATAAACCATTCCATATTTGCAGACTATTAAAGAAGTTTGTCTTTTTGTATAATGGGCAAATCGAACCGATACTTGGGTGCAGCCCTTGTGCGCAGCCTAGAAGACACAATTAAGCTCAAGGGCTACCGAACACTATTGATTTGATTGTAGGGTTTAACGCGCCGACGCAACACAGGCAATGAGGCGCGCCGTAGTGTAGGGCTCCAGATTAATTTTGGCCACCAGGGGATCTTTAATGTGCGCCGAAATCTCGAACACACGGGCGTTTTTGCTTTTCGCCTCCATCAGAAAAGCAGCCGCCGCGGCCGGGAATCGCAACCGAACAATAGAAAGCAAGCCGAATTAGTGTAGTTCAAACAGCATGGTTGACTAGAAACAGAATTTAGTAAAACCTGCACATGAGAAGAGCACAAAGCAACATGCTTCATGGTAATTAGAACAGGACAAATGAGGCTGCGGTCTGGGCTGGAACATCCACAACATTGGTGCAGGCGCGTATGAAGCAGATAACGTGAAAGGTGCAAAACAGATAACATTGCTGTTATGTAGTAATGAGACATTTACAAAGGTCCACTACAGGCTACCTGCAGTTCTGGCAGGTTGTTTATTTAGGGAGGGCTAAAAATCATATCCAAGGCATTTAATCATGTATTAATACACACTTATACATTGTACTCTCATTGTCCTTACAGCATGTCCCATGTGCAGCAGAAAAAAAATCTAATGCACACTCAATACATCCAGTCTTTCCACGTTACATGCAAGAGCAAGGATGAGCTACTCTCTCAGTAAGCGAGAGGCTACAAGTGTACCACTATTGCTGGAAACAAAACCCATGGTCTAAATACCTGTTTTACACGCTAAAGCTAAGAGGATTCTACTGCCCGAAGAATTACGGAATAACAATTCGTCTGCCAACCAATTTCACAGTGACCATTGTGAATACATGAGAGCACATAGTCGATTCCCTGGAGATGCGCATGACCACTGCAATGCATACAAAATAGCATGGAAAGTGTAGCATTACCGAACTTTGTCTTCAGAAAAATCCACCGGGTTCACAGCTGCACAGTTTGAGAGTGAGATTTCCTCAGTAGGGCACCGGTCCACTTTCATTTGCTAGGAGAAAACAAAAGTTATTTTAATTATTTGCACATAGTACGAACAGTTACGTAAACTGCCAAGTTCTCAACAAGATTTTGTGCAGAGCCCGTTCCTTACCAGATTCTGATCTTCTACATTTGGTACCTAACAAATGAGCAAAAAAAAAAAGACACCAGAAGATAGCAAGAAAAACTCCAAGGGCAACACCCAATTTTTTATTCCAACTCCAGCTTAATAAAAGTAGCACCAAAAAATTTCATAAGCAAAATACACATGCAGAAACTACTTCCAGTTCACTGCACTCGCTTGAACTCAATGGCCTTCATAAGGGCCCAAGGGCAATAAATTTCCTCAATGTCTCATATGCAATTATTATTACGGAAACTTGTATCAATACAGCCAATCTTGGATATATCGAACTCCAAGGGGATCGTAAAAAAGTTCTTTTTTTTAAGCATTTTAAGAAGTGCTACTCCAAGGTGAGTCTGTAACCAGATATTGCGTACAGCATTAAGAACTTTGCAATAACACGATACTCAAAGGAACAAGAACAGTTTTAAAAACTACACCCTGCTCCTCTAGCAGCTGTACTTTTTAAAGGAAACAAAAAACATAACCAATGCATGCCACAGAGAGAAGTGTTAATAGTGGAACAATCCTGCAGATATTACGGTGCACTCCCTTTCCTTTTTAGGATACTTTTAGCAAGTCTAAACTCTTCAGGGCAAACACCAACAGAGGAAACATGCTGCAAAGATGGGCACTAACTTTACTTTATTTGGATCACAAGCCAAGATTTTTCTGCATGTTACGACCTTACACCCATAGATGGTTGCATCTATGTCATTGGTAACCACATTAAGTGAAACCCACGTACACACATTTGTAAATGCCCGTGTTACATCATCTCACTCAATCAAGTAACGGTGAAAACTGGAGTGGGCACTAAAAGCTACACATAAAGCAAACAGAACTGTGTGAATTGTTCACACTGCAAATTGTTTACCTCTGCACATTGCTCATACTGCATGATGTTTCTAAATTCCTCATCATGAACAGAAAACACCCCAGCCAAATGTTTACAACTGAATGATAAACGGTCTTCATTTCATTCTTCCTCATTGCCAGGATAAGACGCGATGGCAGCTATAGTATTGCTGGGGAGGTTTAGTTTACTGCGACCAGGGTGAAAATCCTGAACGTATATAACGGGCTGAGACTCATTTCAAACAAAACCATATTAGCATAATTACTGTAAAGTAAATTATTAAACTTAGCCCATCGGAAAACCTTAGCCATGCCGCTTTCACCCGCGAAGCGCAAGCATATGCAATGTCGCTTGCATTCGCATCTTCCTTATATGCGCGCTAGCCTCGAAAAAAAAAAAAAAAAAAACAGCTGAGATGACGCGTGCTATCTCGGCACGGCAAAGTATGAGCAAAGCACGAGTACACAAAAATGTACTTCTGTACGGTGCTATGCTTCCATCAACAAATATTGATCTGCCGTATAATCCACAGCTTCTGCAATAAAAACTCGTAAGCAATCCGCCACTTAAATTCTAACGAACTCAGCCCAGATAAATTTCGCCTCTGCTCGCTCCAAATATTTAATTACTCATCAGGTACGGTACAAGCAATATTACGCATCGCTGAAATAAACAGTAGGCTGCGGCCCGAGGGACGCGCCTCCGTTTCAATCGATGAGCTTATGACCTCTCGGCTTGTAGACTTGAGCGTTGCGGTTTAAGCGCACTGCGCACTCTGAAACACTGTACCACAGGGGAATACCTCAGGGCAAGCGATCCTCGGGCGAACAAAATTAAACGCGCACCGGGTGTAATTAGCCCAGCAGAACAGGTTTCTGATGGGACCTGCGATGCATCACCGTCAAATGATCAGCGCAGAACGCTTTGCAAACTGTATTCGCAGCAATCTTACTTTTGTTGCCGACATCATCGGAGTGGCGCGATGCGATGAAGCCTCAACTGCACACAAGAAAGGCTAATTTAGAGTCGGTCGCTGCAGACGGCAGGTAGCAGTCCGCAGTGGTTGGTGGCCGAGCACGGCCGCCAGAGCGATGCACAGCGGCTGTGGCTCACTCAGTGGCGATGCCTCGGGTCGCTTTCAGGGCAGCCTGCCGCGAAGAAAAACGAAATATACGCACGTGTAACAACTATTGGCCTAAATTGATAAGTATACGCAACGCTGAATGTCAACGTAATGCGTCAGCTGGTCACCATTCATTGAAATTACAACCGATCATTAGCGGAAATAGTCTTGGATTTTATAAGCCATTTTCCCAAACCGGGGGCAAGATGTTAAAACTTTAAAACAGGCGCAAATATGCTGCGCAGTGTTTAAGGTTACGATTTGAGAAAAAACTCTCACCAGCCAGCCACCGGACACGCCACAACACCGCAACCACAACACCCACTGCGAGGCAGACACCACAGACGGCGCCTCCTACCGCCCCAGTGTTACCGACTATTTTTCTGTGACTCTACTTTACTCATGGAGGGAAAAAGAATACTCACCAAGGAAAATTGTACTCACTTCCACGCCTTATTTACCCAGGAGGGGGGATAAGCCAGGGCTAAATCACTCATTGAAATTCGTTAGGACTTCAAAATACTAATTTATTTCCGGAAAGAAAGAGGCTGTAAAATGAGAGTTCGCTATGACTAAAACCCCAATTTCGTCTCACTACATGGTCAGCACGTCCATTTTAACTTCTGAATTTGAACTACATCACCCACTTAAGTTTGCTCCCTGATCCAGGAGGCTCTTTTCCTATCCCTCAGCGTTACCTCTATCATCCTTCGTTCCAAGTTTTCTTTCCAGTTGTTTAGTAAGGTGCACAGGAGCCTCCTCCGGTGTTTCCCGGGGTGGGGTGGGGGGGAGTGGGGGTTGCAGATCCCCCCAGCGATGCTGATCCCTGCCCTACTGGCCCTACCCCCATTCTCCAAAGTACCCATAACGGTGTCATTACCAGTTACGGTTTCTTTACTGTCGTCTCTACCGTTCCGCTTTATATTTTATTGCGGCTAAAAGCTTACTGCATCATTGAATGGGGGCAACACATGCACATACTTGCATACTTTCCATTTATTCCTTCGAATCCTTACCATAGGAGGACAAACGCACTAGAAGCACCAGCGGGGGTTGAGTCATCTGTATTTTTATTTCATTGTTTCACTTTTGACTGAGAACGCCGTGAATGTATATACAATACACATTTAAATATACGCACAGGAATAAATTATATTTTTTTAAGAGAAGGACGTCCTCTAACAATCATTTTTTTAATGTTAGCTCCTATGCTCAGTAAATGAATATGCTGCTGTATGTTCCCCTCGCTTTAAATTGTCTTCTGTGCTTTGTTGAGCTTGAAAAAAAATCTGCAGTCTTCAGTGACCCCTCCGGCAGAGTTTTTTATCAGTGGCTTAATTGCCAAAACACAAAACACGTGAGTGTTTTGTGTCTCAGTATTGCTGTACTCTTTCCAGTAGGCAATTCAGACGACTCGTGGAAAAAGAAGCTCTTCTAATAATTTACATTTCTTAGGGATGAAGAAATCATAACTTGGATGCAGAGGTAATACATGTGTGTAATGCATTCAGCCCTCAAAAAGAGGCCTAGCCGCATTAACTCAAAATCGGAATCAGATTATGGGGTTTGTTCTATGCGGAACCACTGACAGCACGCAGTGGTAGTACTGTTATTTTCAGTGACAGATGTAGCTTCCTTTTCATTATTTGTGAGTTCTTCCCCAGTGCACCCCAGCCCATACTTATTCTGCGCCGGATTTTCTTTCTAGTGGTTTGGGTCAGCACTGACGACTTGTCCGAGATAGACTCTTCTACTTGTTCTAGCGTTGTGTTAGCTAAGCTGAAGAGGGCGCTTTGTGCATGTTTACTTAGCATTAATTTAGATTTATTCATATTCATTTGTAGCCCCACGGCCAAGCTTTCTGAGTACTTCCTCAAGAATTTTTGTAGGGGTTTAGCAGACTCACTTAAGCCAGAATATGTCATATGTAAATCTCAAATGGCTCAAGTACTCCCCCTTTATCTGTAATCCTGCGTTTTCCCAGTCAAGCTTTCTAAATTCAGACACGCTGTGAACAGTTTGGATGAAATGACATCTCCTCCTGATCGGGAATTTTTCCAGTTTCTTGTGGAGGATTCTCCTACCCGTACATCCCTTATACGTATATGTCGTCTAGGAGTCTTGCAGGTCTCCTCTATTCCCTGGTCTTTCAATGCTTCCGACACTGCTGCGGTGTTTACTGAATCAAACACTTTTTCCTAGTCTATAAATGTCATGTATAAATGCCCTGAGGTACGTTACATCGCCGTCCACCCAGTACACTCCGAAGGTCAGAAGCGGTACTTCTTTGCTGAGTCCAGACTGGTCAGCTTCTGCCACCAGCGCGGTTGCACCTCATATAGTGCACTGAACTATTCCACTAGACTAGATTATACCTGACCTAGCATTGTCTCACGAAGGGTCTAACAAGAACGGACGCCCGGCATGGTCAGCGGAGGTTTTGGCGATCCAAACTGGGCCTCATGCGATCGCCTCTGTACACGTCATGCGCGGTGGTAGCGGATGTGGAAAAATACGCAATGTGCTGCTCAGAGTATGCTGCGGAGCGGATAACATTGTTGTCGGCGATGCCAAAGTTAGCCAGCCCCACACGTGAAGGTCGTCTTCCAAAAGGGGCGTCGCGCCTCCGTATTAGTATCTTTGTTCGGGACATGCAACTTGCATACTCATGGTGAAGGAACCACATTTCTTACGCACTGGGTGCCACTCGGGCGAAGCAGTTGCGGCATATCGTGCAGGGCTAGCACCGCCAGATCCAACACCACCACCACCAACCAATTTACGGCTACGGCGCTGCGAGAGCCAGAGAGGGAGAGAGACAAAGGCTTATTTCAAAGAATATACAGTTAAACCTGGATGTAACTAATCTCTATGTAACTAATTCCTGGATTTAACGGAGTTTTTCAATTGCCCATTGCCAGCCCCATTGAAACCCATTTGTTTGCGACCTCATATATAACGAAAGCGTTGCGACGGTTAACCTTGACGTGACGAATTCGCTACGCTGATGATCCATTGTTTCTTGCACTTTTTCTGAAAAATCGGCTGGAGAAATGCACTAATTTAGCGAACTTCGCCCTTAGCGCAAACTACCGTGCGTTTCCAGTGTCACCCAGACAACGCACATACATCCTAGGTAAGTGCCAGGGATGTCCCACCTGGGAGTTCGGGAACTCCCAGGGACATCCCACTTAAGTTCCAAAAACATCCCAAGTGATACAAAAAAAGACCTCGCTGGGATGTCCCAGACTAGGACTTTGATGGGAGGTCTGACATCCCATGTAGAACAAAGAAAGGAAATTTTTGGGATGTTCCAAAAAGGTGCTCGTAGGTCCTTTTCAGGACACGTTTGATTAATGCTTGTGGTTATAGCTCAACATTCCATTGCAATGGAGCTTTTCCTCCACTCAAGTGCACAATTAGAACTCTGCAAAACCTTGCAAAACCATTTTATTGGACGAATTTCGTACATAACAGAGATCAGTGGCAAAATCAAGCAGCACTTAAGTCTTAAAGGTACACCATACACTTTTAATACCACACTTTAGTCTTAAAGGTACACCATACACTTTTAATACCACAAACAAAAGTTCTTTATAACTTGATGCTTGACTTTACTTCTGTTTCTGACAATAAATTCGACTAGCTGAAGCAGAAGTGAAATTTCACATGAAAAATTTCTAAAGGTAGCACGAGTTATGTACAGAAAGATAAGAGCCGTCTCTTCTCTTTTACATCAGAAATGTGCCATGCACCTGAATAATTCATTTACAAAACGGAGTGAGCCTAATTTCTAAGCAATTTATGGCATAAAGAATAAGGTCTGAAAGTGCTGTACTTTATAAATATCAAAAGGTGAAACATGTTTCACGACACAGGAAAAGCACATTAGTGCATAGAAAGTTACTGAAAACCATTAAAAGGGCCATGCAGACAAAACACAAGTTTGGTTCATTAGAAAGATTGCCTCGATAGAAACATTTTGACACGACTTTAAAGGGGCCATGAAGACAAAATACAAGTTTGTTTTATTCGAAAGATTTCGTGTTCTATAGTGCCCCCAGTGTTTGTCCAGAAGCAAACAATGCTTTGTTCAGTGCAAAATTAATCAATTTAAGCTAAAATTTTGATTTTCACGCCAGAACGTGTGTTTGAATGACGTTTGCAGTGATATCATAAGGGCAGGTCTTTCAGCTAAAGTTGGTGTGGAGCGGAGACTTGTTTACGTTGACCTAGATGGCGCCACCACACCACGGAAAGCAGTTTTATGTTTTTGGTTTGTTTGTGACCGTATTTAAACATGGCTTGTTTTTATTCATGGAGAAAATAACCAGTTTGTGAAACATGGTGCTCGCTCGACAAATATGGTCACGTAAGACACCGTCGCTTGCGTCAGTTGGCCAGTGTTGTATGAGAAAATTCCAAAGCCCCGCAGTGCTATGCATCTAAACGAAGCATACTGCGTGCAGTACCAACAGCAGTACACAGAGGTACTTCAATGTTTACGTGTGCTTTCCTAACTTCCCCTGTTTGTCCCACCATTCTTACCGTTATAAAAAGAATGTGCCCTAAATTTAAATGAAAATAGCTCTTTGGGCATGCTTATGAACTCTGCCTAATTTGCATTTGCCGGCCTCAGCCAATCGCGCAGCTCGGCATATGACATCATAGGTTCTGCTGCGGTAAATGAGCTAGTGGGTCGCATGGCCATTCCCTTTTTTCCTAATTATGTAGCTTATTTGAGTGCAGTTTACATTAAAAGTGGTGTCAACCTGATTCTACCGAGGCAATCTTTTGAAGGAACCAAACTTGACCTGTCTCCATGGCCCCTTTAAATGTAAACGTTGCTCAAATAAGCTACATAATTAGGAAAAAAGGGAATTGCCATGCGACCCACTAGCTCACTTCCCACACTAGGACACGACACCATACGGCTGATTGGCTGAGGCCAGCAAAAGCAAACGCAAGTTAGGCAGGGCTATAAGCTTGCAGAATAAACTATTTTCGCTTAAGTGTAATGCATATTCATTTTATAGCAGTAAGAATGGTGGGGTGAAACAATGGAAGTTACAAAAGAAGAACCAGTGCGTATTGCTGTTAACTACTGCGCACACTATGCTTGTTATAGCAGCACAGCACTGTGGTGCTTTGGGGTTCTCACACGACACTGGCCGAGCGGTGTAAGCGACATTGTCTTACGTGACCCTAATTGTAGACGTACCCCATGTTTCACAAAGCAATTAGTACCTACCGTAATAAAACCAAGCCAGGTGCAAATACAGTCAAAAACAAAGCAAATGTGAAGACAGCATGGTGGCGTATTTAAGAGGATTGATGGTAAACAAGGCTCCGCAGTCCACTGCAGGCAGGACGGCGCACTTGAAATTAGCTTGAAGACCCTTCCTTGTGATGTCATGGCAGACGTCGCAAAACACACGATTTGGCGGGAGAATCAAAATTTTAACTTGAACTGATTAATTTCTTGGCGAATAAAGCATCATTTGCTGCCCGACACGTGCAAAGGGCACTACAAAACCCCAAATCTTTCGAAAACAAGCATGTATTTTGTATGCATGGCCCTTTAATGTGGCAGTCACACTCCCTCAGGCCGCGCGGCTTTTTTGAACAATACGGGGCTACCGTAAGGCATCGCTTTGCACCACACACACATAGAAATCATTCGAAAGGCCAGCTGATCTAGTTCTGATTGATATAGTAAAAAAAAACTTATAGAATAAAATTTTGGATCACGTGTACCTACATTCGAAAAGAATTATGTAGAACTATTCAACGTAAAGGGAGGACATTTGCTGTGTGCTTAGAAGACATGCCAATTGGCCACATGATGACAAATTTGTTCTCAGCCAAATAGGTTTTCACCTGTCTGCTAAAAGGCAAATAAAAGCTAACAGAAGAAAATTGATGAACAGGTAACATTACACGGCTTAGAGCAGAAGAATAACACTTTGCACGTGTTGGCTGTATGCATATTTTCCTACCTTTAAACTTTGGCTGCATTTTGTTACCATTTTACGCACTGAGGTCTAAATGTGGAAATATATGTGCATGCATACTTATGAGTTAGCGTTGAAAATGTGGGACCGTGTAAGGATGTATATTGCGACATTTTAACCTTGGCAATTAAAAAATCCCAAATCAATGCAGCCAAATTTTGACGGCAAAAAAATTAGTCTACAACCAACATGTACAAAAACTATCACTGCTCTGCACTGAGTCATGTAAATATCAAGTAGAGAATTTCCCTTCTTAGACTTTTTTAGCAGAAATATGAAGAAATTTTGAAACCAATTGAATTCCATCATGCAGCCACTAATTGGTATGTATTATGAATGCACAGCAATCTATCCAATTTCTGTTGAATTGTTTTCTATAACTTCGAAAATAGAGGCAAGTGAAGCAAAATAAGATTTCTCGAGTTTTAAATTTGAATTTGTCTCTCATACACTAAGATAAATAATATTGATATCACTCAAAACTAGACAGGCTGCACTTTGTAATAGTACATTAGCCATGTATGTGGTGTTAGTTGACTCACAGCAGAGACCATACAAACGTCCAAATGGACAACCACACCCTGAGGGAGTACTGGTGCCATGCACCTAATTCTCGCATGATGCCCTGAAATCTGTAGTTTTTTTACCACGTAGTAGCTTACCACAAAAAAAAAAAAAAACAGTTTAGATTAGTGTCAGGAAAATATACATCAGCAATCAAGAAAAAGACAATCAGATTAAACGACTTTCATATCATTCCTTGGCAGTCACTGCATTGGAGCTCCAAGGATTTTCTAGTGTGCCGCAGCTCTTTCTGCAGCAGGTCAGAACTGTGTTGCTGTTACTGTCTTATCCTTTGGAGTTCCTTGTGGCTGGGGAGGCTTTCCATGGCCCATGAAGCTGCCTGCACATAATTTAGAAAACAACTTGTAATGAATTCAATGAACAGTGCAGACACCGGCTAGCTTGAACACTGCCAGTTAGGAAACACAACTCGAGCATTACCGAAGTGTACAGATAAACATTTACCCATGGTGATTTCACACCATGGGTAAAACGGCATGCTTACGAGTACAAGCTGAGCTTCGCTGATCTCTCACAATGCCCTTCCTGATACATGCTCTCGTGATTGCGCTACAGTCAAAATAAACCTCGCGGCCAGAACTCACAACACTAAAGCAGCCCGCCGCCACGCGAAACCTTGAGGAACTTGCGGGTTGTTTTGCGCAGAAACTTGATGTGCGATAGAAATTTTGCTATTTAGTTCTGTTTCATGGACATGACCTTTACATTCCATGATTGCCCAAACATTTCACCTGCTTCAGATGTAAATGAAACAGTTTTTCTAAATAATTTTCAGACAAGAGATTTTGAACTGGCTCTTACAATCATGGTTGCTGGCACAACGCATCACACACATGCAAGCTACTGCAGCCATTTACCATTAAACGTTTGTCAAATGCGCCATTACATTAGTCTTCCCCGGGATACAATGGTGCAAAGCACAATGAAATATAACAGAGTAACAATAACAAGGACTACACTAGACACGGGAGTCGCAGTTTTCTGGTAATTCCCACCAGGTTTAAAGCTGCCTGTAAAAACTGCTAACTGCATCTCTGAGTGTCTGTTTGCCGACAAGAGACTACAGGAAACTGGCAAAAAGAAATATAGCTGCTTGGCAGTACCTATATTCAGAGCTTATCGTGCAATTTGAGAAAGATTACAAACAAAATGAGTGAAAGGTTGTGTTTACCGCTCATGAAAAATTGTTAAGGCTTTTTAAGAGTAACCGCACTGTGAAGTCAGTCTTCGCAGCCCTTTAAACATGATGCACAACTACCCCCACGGTGCCCTTCTTTAAAACAGTCGTCAAAGCGGCCCAGATCTGAGTATTCAAAGCGGCCCAGATCACGTTGCCATTTGTTGCATAGTTTGCCGGAATTCTCTTTGCTGTGGAGGTTGTGTAGTCGCCAACATGCCCATCTACAAATGGCCGCAAAGTTACAGCGGCAAGCCACATTTAGATTGCAGAACAGTCATTAGCACATACAAGGACAGGCGATCACGCGAGCTGAGTAAACTGAGCACATCACACACTGACATGCTATTCATTTAAAAATGTTAAACGCGTAAATTATAACGCATAACGCCTGCGCTATGCCGTTCTATCATTTCTGAAAAAAAAAAAAAGAAAAAGAAGAAAACGCTGTCAGTACCGAGGGCTGTCACTGGACTGTCTCACGCGTTGACAAAACCCGAGACGTGGTTTTACCTAAATACATGCGAGAAATGAGTGATTTCGTTCCAGGTAGCGCGGGACTGATGATTGAGGCCTAGAACCAGGAACTAAGCTACGCGAAAAGTTTTACTTAGTCAAACTATTGAGGCCCAATAATGTCTCTTTGTCTAGAGTTGTTCTTTCTCGGCTTTCCGGCATCTGCGGCGTTTTTTTTGTATCTGTTGCAGTGATGCCCTTCTACACTAGTTGTATAATAAATTCATGTAAAATAATCAACAGCTAGAGGTACAAAACAAGTTGAGCGACGCGAAACAGTGCAGCAAGCGTTGCAACTTCTCCCGCCACCCCGGGAGAAGCCTTTCGACCGTTTCCGCACTGAGCACCCACTTTCGACCACAGAGCAAGAAATCATGCATAAAACACAAGAGGGGCATTGGAAGGGTTTAAACACTGAGTGGTACATATAAACGACTTGCAAAGTTACCTTGTGAAATGACGTTCCAGCAGCACGGGAGCACGGCGAGCACGGCGCACATTTCCATCCGCGGGCGGCCATGTTTATAAAACTGCGATGGCTGAATCGGCTGAATCAGTTTCGTAAAAAGCTCACAGACGTCTCTAATGGTGTAGAATAACAACGAAGCTTTAAAAATGTATTGAGATATAATTAAAATAAAATAGAAATTTTAGTTTTTAACTTATAGTTTGAAATATTGTACATAAATACGAAATAAAATGGCAACAAAAGCGGACCCAGAATCAAGCAGCAGGCCATCTGAGCGGGACGGTTCTTTCCTCCCTTAGAAAGTTGCCGTGCTCAAAAGCAGCGTTTTCAGTTGGTTTAATCAGTGTACTAGCCTTTCTCTGAAGCACTTCCTGTAACAATCACGCGCTACCTGCGGGTATGGTCCCATATTCTAGGGACCATACTGCGGGTACGCGAGGCATTTACTCATGGAGGAAAGAAAAGTTTTTCTTCCTCCATGCATTTGCTTTACGGCTGTACCTCCTTCACGCGCATTACACGCGCCTATGCGTTTTATTCATCTATGCACAAAAACAAAACATTGGGCTGACCGAATCAACAAAAAGCACGGATGCGCTTCCGCATACATCCCAATCACAGCCATTCGTGGACATTTTTAGGACACTCCCAGTGCGGAAGTCCCAGGGATGCCCATAGGCTGTGCTGTTTGGGACATGGGATTTAGGGCCTTTTTTGGGATGTCCTTAGGATGTTTGGTGTTGTCTGGGCAGTGCGGTGTCGGTTAGGTGCAGGCCTGCCTGTCGGCGTGTATTCGTGAGTCTCCTCTGCTATCTGTGGTGTCGGTTCGTCGGCGATAAGTTCTGCTGTCAGAAAACGAAAAGTTTTGTCTTTTCAAGACAAGCTGGCAATTTTAAATGCCGCCTCCGCCGGCGAAAAAGAAGAACGTCGCCCCCCCCCCCCGATGCATGCCCAGCTAGCAGCCTCTCAACAATTTTGAGTGCGCCAAAGCGCATCAAGTTCGCGAAAAGGCGCCCTTTCTGCATAAGTTTGGTCCTTGGAACGAGTTAAGGGACCGAAAAGCGTCAAAAAGCAAAAGTGATGCTTAAGCTACGTTTGTGAATACGGGGGTAAGTGACCTTACTTCTTTGGAGACCCGTGTTTCGTGGGAAAGCGGCAGGCGCAAATCGCGCAGTTTTTCACTGAGGAATAAATCCATTAAGGGTGAGTTCACCGTCACTGATGTCTAGCATTTTGGTTTCGTTTCTGCTTCATTCCCGCGAGCCTTAACTCGAAACCTGCATGCAACGAAAACCTGCATGTAACGAAAAATTGCGAATTTTGTCTACTTCTTTACATCCAGGTTTAACTGTACGTCGGCTTAAACACATGCACACTAATTTTTGGCCTTCTACTTCCCGTAGGGTTTATGCACAAGTGCACTGCCGAATGTCTACAAGGAAGTTAGGAGAGGACTGGAGCTAGGCACGTGCGACATCGGCGGAACTACTTCCGCGGGCATGCAGGGTGACGCAGCCTGAGAACTTGGGATGATGTACAAATCGGTCTCGATCGCTGTGTTGCTGTGTGACATTCTACAGGCAACAAATAAACATTTTTTTAAAACAGAGAACAACAGTGACAGCAATTCATTCATGGAAAAATCGCCATGTGTTCCCAGCACGCAAATCGAAATTTAAACTCGCATGATACGGAACATATGAGGCGTTTCTTCTTTTCTTTTCTTTTTTTTTTTTTTTTTTAATGAGCCAGATCCAGAAACCGAAAGTAAGTCGGGTAAAACTACAGTGACAAGAAAAACTCGGCAACTGTCCCCTAAAAAATGGGGTGGCAAGAAAATAGTTGAAATAACGCCATGAAAACATGTACGCAGATCGTAGTTCGTATGGAGGACGAGCCAGATCCTGCCGTTTCACAGGTCGAAATGGGCCAAATCCATTTGCCCAATGGTAGTTTGCACTTGGCTTGACTGTTCAGACTGTTTTGTGGGTGTTTTCGGAAGTTTATTTTTTTCTGTGTTTTGGAGCTGCATTATCATGGATTCAGACGGCAATTAGGAGATCAGCGAAAGATGTTCCCCCAGATGTCAACGAAGAAGTGAACAGAAGAAGTGAACGAAACGTAACTGAGAGATGGGAAACAATTATTTCATTTCGTCTCAACCATCCCAACGAGGTAACTGTGGTTATGTTTATTTTTTACTCCCCTATTTACCATTTTAGTACTTAACTAAATAGGCGCCGCTTACAAGCCCTGACAAATCTACCCCCCACCCCAGGAGACTACGAATTACCATTCTATTAAGGTGGAGAAGAAGAAGAAGATATATGAGCATCCTTCTTGTTAAGCGTTTTGACAATTCGTGGCAAAGCAACGAAGAACTTGTTTACTTCGTGAGTGCCTTCAGGCGGATCCAAGGGAAGAACTCGAAAAGAGCGGCTAATGGCGCCAAGAGGACTTACCTGCTCTCCATGTATAGTTAGTTCTACGGATTTTGAAGCCCTGTTGCATATTTTAAGTGCGAATGCACTTCTTAAGCGAGCCTGAATCGTCCGCCGCCGTAGTCCGCATAGCAACAGCTGCGGGTGCGCGCGCTCCTCGTCTTCCCTAGCAACGGGGGGAGATGGGCGCGCGCTGCCTGGCCGCTGACATGGCACATACCCACGTGGGGAATTGGCCAGGAATCGGGCGTGAGAAGGGCTAATGCACCCGCTTAAAGGAGTACTGACACGAAATTTCAAAGCTGAGATCCGCTCTAGCAATCAAGTACAACGACAACACAAATAGGTGTCTGTGAATAAATGCATCTTTCTGTCTTTGTAGTTGTGTGTGTGTGCGTGATCTCTCTTTCGCGAACATTACCGAACCGCGCAAATTCAACTCGTGCATTCGCACTTTCACATTCTTCCCCTCGGGGAAATGCGGGGAATTTTTTTAATGCCTTTTCCACAAAAACTCAATCACACCACGTTTGAAAGTCAATCTAAATAAAGTTTTGAATACCGCATCAACTTGAGTGTTTCAATTCAATATGAGCCAATGCAAACTGATCACCCAATACTGGTCAAATTCACGGCCTAAGCTTTAATTAGTTGTGTCCATTAACTTCCCCTAGCTGACATGTAAAATATATTTCATCCATGTAATCCATGGATGTACATAGTTCATCCATGCAAATACATCGCTGCTCCACCGATCAATATTCGGCTTATCTTTACCTTGTCGCCACGTAACATTTTGATGGAGGGTGCGGTCTCCATCTCCATCTGGTTCCCCAGCTTCACCCCGCCACGGCTCTTGAAGGGATCGCCTCGAAGCTCTCAGTTCGCGTCGGCCGCCCCAGCCCCGGTGAGACATGGACGCGTCCATTCCCCACTCCCGTATCCCCAGCCAGTGACCCGCCGAGACCAGACGATAGGTGATCAGCTGTGAACTGCGAAGACGGCAACGCCGTTCCCCTGCCCCGTTGTCTGGCGTGTCAGGCACCTTTCTCGCAGGACTAATCAATAAAGGTCATTTCTCTCTCTCTCTCTCTCCAGAGCCTTCGGACGTTCCTTCAATGCGTCGGCGGGCACATGTAGCTGTTCCGGGGCCAATGTTCATCAAGCTCACCATCATCCGTGGCGGCAAGGACTTCACTGTATATTCCATCTCATAATCGTTGTACCCGTCCAAATGCTGTGACTTCGACCGGGACGGGCGCGCCTTTGACGAGGGGAAATGTTACAGGAAGCAGAAAAAGGGCGCTGGCACATAGCTCCAGCCTCCAGGGGATCCACGCCGACGACGAGCAAACAGTGTGTTGCACGGGCTCAGCTCGGACTGTCATGGCCGCTTGTACATGGTTCATCCACGTAAATACAACGCTGCTCCAGCGTTCAATATTCGGCTCATCTTTACCTTGTCGCCACGTAACAACATTACATAATAGTTTTGACGGCATTGCATTTAGGTCCGATAACAAATTTCCGCTTGTTTATCCAATTCGCGTTAGGTGCATCTGGCTCATTTAGGAAAGAAAATTTAGTGCCCTTCCACTCTGGAAGAAGGATGACCTGCAAAGCAGCACGCCCAGGCTCCACGGAGTGCACGAAACAAAACACGTTTGTTTGTAATCTACGACTGGGCATACTTCCTGGCCAATTACCTGAATGAAATTTGGAACAGACCCGAGCTTTATTCTAGTAGACAAACGTAGAGTTGTCCCTTTCCCTTCCGCGTCGTAGGCATCTTACCGTTTGGGTAACACGCCAACCCAATCCTTTGTACCACAGATGACAGCGGACCGGTCGCATTGGCCTCTTTGACGGCCACGTTGAACCTCGCGCCAACATAAGGGTACGCAAACCATAACTGCGCGCGTCCCCCCCCCCCCCCCCCCCCCAACCTAATACCCTCCTCTCTCAACCCGTGCACGCATAAACCGGCAACCGTTCATAAGAAGTGAGAGATACTGTCGAACATGACGCTCTGAAAGCCATTTAAGCTGAACGAATGATATTGGCCCACGTCGGCGTTCAAAGCGGGCCAGTTGCTGTTCATCCGGGAGGGATTCGCAGCTTCATGAACAGCAGGAAATAAAGGCGGCAACAGCGGCGACAGCGGTTTTCCGTGGTTTTCGCACGCATTCACACTTCTGTGCGGACTGACGCTTCTTAAGTTTCCGCTTTTCTTCGTCCAAGCGAGCGACATGTGTCCGTCCTATAGCGAGTTAACCTTGAGGTCTTCGACCTCTATACTAGTGGACACACACGTGGGTGTCCCTTTCTCTGCCCAGTCGCAGGCATTTCATTGTCTGTGCAACACATCATCCCAGACCCGAACCACTCGATTGCGGACAGCTGACTGGACACATAAAGCCATGAGACTGCCACGTTTAAATCTCCCACCACCCCAACGGGGATGTCATCGGTAGCGGCCCTAATCCCTGCTGTGCGTGCATGCCTGCCCTCTTCACACCCAACCCGTGCACCCCTGAACCGGCAACGGGGGATAGGTGCCTAATTAGGCGTGAAATACACTGGCGAATGGCGAGAGAAAGGCTTTAAAGACGCTTTCGAACGTCTTCACACCCATTCACGCCGGTGTTGATTCTCCACAACCATCTGATAACGGCGCTACGGCCGCTGTCAGCCGACTGTGCAACTTGTGAGAGTCATCAGTGGTGGCGAGGGGAATAATTGTTGTGATAACCGTTGTAAAACAGGGGTCGGCGGTGGCGAGGAGGAGCCCCGGAGCGACACCGAGTAAATCCGCTTCACCGGAATGAAAACCGGAGGAGGGGGGTGAGACATATACTACTTCGCAGTAAAAGGCAGACCGCGTCAGCTGAAAATTTACTCACTGAGCGCTGCAGTTTTTATTGCGAAGCAGTATATGTCGAACCCCCCCCCTAGTTTTCATTCCGGTGAAGCCGATTTAGTCGGCGCCGCTGCGGCGCTCCTCCTCGCTACCGCCGACACCGCTTTCACAACTTATTCCCATCGCCACCACCGATGCCTCTTTCACAAGCTCCGCAATCGGCTGGTAACGGCCGGAGCGCCCTTATCAGGCGACTTGCCCGCTCTGATCACCGACGTCAGCCCATAATTCTTTTTCAGCATAAAAGGCTTTCCGCGCGATATTTTCGCCCGTGTATTTCACGCCTAAGCACGCGCCCATCGCCTGTTTCCGGTTTATGCTGCACTGGTTGGGGATGGAAGCATGGGGGCCTTGCATGCACACCAAGTCTTCATGCCGCTAACGATGGCATGCGCGTTGTGCTGGCGGGAAATTTAAACGTGGAAGTCTCGCGGCTCAATGCGACCTGTCAGCTGTCCTCAATGGTCGAGCGATTTGGGTTTGGGGGCACGACATCGTTCACCGCAACAGGTTCACCGCCCTTGTATTGTTCCAGGACCTGGCCCACTGGATTTCCCCAACAGCATACTTTTTCCCTGGACCACTCCCAAACCCGGAGGACCCCAGACACCCCGGCATTCGTCGCTCGGCTTCCTGGAAAATTCCCGTGCGCTCTAACAAATCCAGAACCACCAGTTCTGGCCATGATTCAACTCGTCACCTGGCAACATGTTCCTTCATCTACGTCATCGGTCACGAGACCTCAACGCAGGGCGCTTGGGGCATGACATCGTTCGCCGCAACATGTTCACCGCCCTTCTATTGTTCCAGGTCTGTTACCTTAATTGTTCTACAGAATACCGAAGCAGCAACCGTTTTCTTGTCATGGTGTCGTGCCCCAGCGACCTGCAGTGCAGTAGCGTTATTCGCCTATTGAGTGGTGCGCTTGCATGCCACTTGCTGAACGGAGTACTGACACGAAATTTCAAAGCTGAGATAACTAAGTAAAATGCTTCCTTTTTATCAGGAGTTATCTCCAAGCAAGTTTCAACAGCAACCGTACGGCGTAACATCCATTTGAATCTTCACCCGCACGAGAAAGCCCAGATCGGGCCGACATGACATCATCTGCTACTTGCCCCAAACTGCCGTCGTCGGGGCTCTCGCGACGTAGCCGACGCGCTGGCTGTGGTTGGCGCGCGCTCACAGAACAGGTGGCGCGCTGCTCCGGCGTGTGTACACGTCATGGTTTTGGGGCTGACGTCATGCTGCCCGGGCGCGTGGGGACGGTGAAGACCTGGGACGGTCTGGGCACGCGCGTGCGCCGCGTGCGCCCGCTCGCGTGCGCTTCCAGACCGGTAGCGGTACTGCAAGAATGGTGACGTCACGTGATACCTCCTGTCATGGCGGCCGCTCGGCCGAAACCGAAACTGACACGAATAAACGACGCCGTAAATGAATGTTTACGCTGCGCTCGCCCGTCTAATGTGTCATTCTATGATTAGTGGGCTGGTAGGCACGCATAGCAGTCAAAAAAACGTAACACGAAAATTTCGTGTCAGTACTCCTTTAAAAGGGAACGTAGTTTGCCATTAGAGAAGACTTTTAAGCGGCGATACGACTCGCACGTGCTAAGCTAATCAAATTTATTCGCCCGAAAAAGTGCGCTTTCAAACTGCAACGCGATAAGCTCCTCATTGGCTCGAGTGTTATTCTTATGACCCTGTTTCAGGCAAAGTCATCGAAAGCTCTAATCAAAGTACACTTTAGTCTTCATCTCGTTCACCAGAAAGTGCTGCAGCTAATGGCCAATGACACGCTAAGACATATCTTTCACCGCCTCCGTTCCGCCAGTCGACCCTATCATCGAAGACCCTTAACATCGCCTTTACTAACGTGCGCAGTATTATTCCAAAACGCGATGCATTTTGCAGCTTCATTGAAGACGTCTCAGCGGATATAATCCTATTAACAGAAACTTGGCTACACGAGGACATAAATGATAGCGAAATATTTCCCGGCAATCTGAATTTGACGCTTTATTGTCGTGACCGCTCCAATCGCCGTGGTGGCGGTGTCCTAATCGCCGTAAAGAATGCTTTCTCTTCTTCCCTCATCTTTCATGACGTCGACTTGGAAGTAACATGGGTGCTCGTGTACAACATCAATGTGAAGTCAGTTTTTGGCATTTGTTACCGCCCACCGGATCACCCTCCTCTTTCTGTACCTGTCTCCGCTCTTCACTTACTCGCGTTAGAGATAAGTTTCCAGAAGCGCCTGTTTTTCTGTGCGGAGATTTTAATTTTCCGGAAATTTCATGGCCTTTGCTGACAACGACCCACAGTTCGCCACACATCGAATCAAGAGTTTGTAAACTTAATTTTAGACTTTAACCTTAATCAAATGATAAAGTCCCCTAAAACAGGGGATAATACACTAGACACTGCTAACATTCTGCCCTGATAACGTCCAAAGCATTACGGTTCTTGGAGGCTTGAGTGACCACAATCTTATCCATATTTGCATTTCACTGCCGGTACATAAGAGATCACCATCAAAAAAGTTGATCTGCGACTACAAGGAAGGAAATTTTGAGGCAATTAACCGGGATCTAGAGCATTTCTTTCAAGACTTTAAAAATTCCTACCTGAACCGCTCTGTCAACGCAAACTGGAAAATTCATCAAAATGTCATGCTAAACTTAAAAAAAGAAATACGTACCGAATATCCTTGTCAAGACTTATTCAAACAACCGTTGGTTTAATAAACATTTTAAATTACTCCTAAACCGTAAGAAACGCCTGTACAAACGAGCAAACGAAACTAATCATTCTGAGGCCTGGCACAGGTACCACTTATGTTCTAAACAGTATGTGCATTCATGATTTAGGTGAAGCTAAAGCAATCTTCTTCTCTACAGTAAATATCCCTCAATCTAACCCCAAAAGTTTTGGCGCATGATCAGCAATAAGCCCGGCTCTAATCGAATAGAACTTACAGACCAAGACAAGGAGCCAATAAATAACGATAAGTGTGCAGATGCCTTAAAGGGCTATTTTTGTTCCGTTTTCTCTCCTAGTAATCCTGCTATTTCTGCCCCCACTTTATTAAACACTTGCGCGAGCACGATGCCCGCTATCCGCGTTAGCTGCGAAGGCATTTTTAACCTCATGAAAGAACTTAAGTTGTCATCTTCTGCCGGATGTGATTAAATTAACAGTAAATTATTGAAAAACACTTTTTTTATCCAGTCAGATACTTTTCTTTATATTTTCGCAGTCCTTAGAATCTAACATCATTCCCGATGCCTGGAGGTTTGCGCAGGTTGTGCCGCTTTTTTTAAAGTGTAATCGAGCTTACCCCGTCAACTATCCTCCTATTTCGCTCACAAGTGTCCCCTGTAAATTGCTCGAAGCATATAATAGCATCTGCCCTCATGAATTATCTGGAAACAATTAACTTCTTTTATCCACATCAACACGGTTTTCGAAAGTCGTTTTCCAAACGCAGTTAGCAGAATTTATGACATATTTTACTGCATGGAAGACAACCTTCAAGTGGACGCAATATTTCTGGATTTTTCCAAGGCATTTGACCGGGTTCCCTATAATCTTCTCTCGCTTAAGCTCTCTTTTCTTGGAATTCCCGTTCATATACTACGCTGGATCGAACCCTTTTTACAAGGCCGAATGCAGTATACTACTGATAACAACCAACGCTCACCCATCACCAGTCTTCGGGAGTCCCGCAAGGCGCAAGCCTATCACCATTGTTGTTCCTCATCTACATAAACGATTTACCGACCAATATTACAACAAAATTATGATTATGCGCTGATGACTGCGTCATCTATAACCCCATCCGTGATCCGACAACAACTCCTTGCAACATGATCTCAGCACAATTTCTACATGGTGCGATAAATCTTTGATGCCAATAACCTCGAAAAATGCAAAGTCTTGTCATTCTCCCGAAAACACACTATTATTCAACACATGTACACAATTAAATCAGTACCAGTAGCCCCTGCCACTATGTACAAATACCTCGGTGTTCATCTGACTTCATCATTGTCATGGGTGTCCCATATCGAATCCATCTGCTCAGACGCTTCACGCACACTTGGCTACCTCCGTCGCAACCTTAAAACTGTATCCCCCGATATTAAAAAACTTGCATATCTAACGTTCGTTCGACCAAGGCTAGAATATGCATCATCAGCTAACAGCTCGCAATCATATCTTTCCCACGATTAGGAATCGATACAAAACCGTGCCACTCGTTTTATAACATCACAGTACTCGCACATAGTCAGTGTGACGTCACTTAAACAGTCCATTAAACTCCACACCCTCGCTACACGCCGCATTATTGCCCGTTTGTGCCTTCTACACACGGTCCAGTGATGTGATAGCTGCGCCAATTGCGCCTAACTGCGCCGAGAGGTAAATCCTGCTACATCCTGCTACAAAGACTCTGATTTCAAGCAATCTGCGCCAATCCTGCGCCGAAGCTTCGTTTCGCCGGGCTTCCTCGTTGTGGCGTGCTCTTTACACCATGAGCGTTGAAGAGGAGGGAATCTCGGAGTGTTTTCTGCTCGCGAAAACGCGCCGCGCACGCCACAGGCGCGCTGACGCTGCCGCGGAACACCCGCACGCTGCGCGCGCCGGCAACATGGCGGCGGCTTCGGCCGCGAAGTGGTGTGGGGATCTCGAGCGACTTCTAACCGCTCTCTAAAATGCTGCTCATTGCACACATGAAGTTGCGTGTGCAGTAAAGGAGCTTATAATGACGGCGAAAACGGTACTACAAACCCTCATCCGCGCCGCTATAGTGAAAGCGACCATGCAATATCTGCCGGGGTGGTAAGCCTAAACATCTCTGTCTGGGCCAGCTGGCTGACTGGAGCACTTCGAAACTTCCTCCATGAGGCGCGTGCCTCCCCATTGGGGCAAGTTGGCAAGCTCCTCCCACTGTCATGCGCGTCGCGCGTCAGTTTCTGACCGAGGTAGAAGGTGCCGCGGGCGCGATATCGTCGATGCGGGCGTGAAAATATCGCGCTCGAAAGGCCGACGCGCACGAATCGCGTGTAAAAACGCGCCATGCGGTTCCCGCTTTACTCTCTGCATTTCAATAAAGCTTGGTTAATTAGCCCAGGACCGGGATAATTGGAGATTAATGGGAGAGGCCTTTTCCCTGCAGTGGGCGTAGATAGGCTGCTGCTGCTGCTGCTGCTGCTGATGATGATGATGATGAAAGCTTGGCAGGAGTTCACGTGACTAACTCGAGCGGTCGAGATGGAGAGGGCATTGCATGGATAGCTAGAAGGAAAGGGGAAACGGACGGAAGTTCAAGATTTGGGACCGGCTGTAAGCCGGTTCATTGAACAGTTTTGAGCTTCCAAGAAAGTGATCTTGCCTGACTAAACATGTCGTTCAGGAGGAACGCTACAGGTGCGCTTCAGGAAAGCATTTTATGATGAAAGTTTCCTTGCTGCAACGCTACTCTTCGTGAAGAATGTGGTCGACGTTTTCAATGATTTTTAAATGCAGAGCATTTCAGTAATTCACAATGTCACCCGCGTTGACGTCCGTAGTTCGCACCGCACCCCTCCCTACTATATATAAAAAAAATACCATCCGGCGCCCGGTTTCGATCCCTCGACCCTGCGGGCGGAACGCAATGTACATGGTACTGTGCCCACTGCGCCACAAAGCCGACACGGAATGGGACGCTATGAACGCGCCTTATATCGTTGACTCATTCAAATTACTGCTGACGAGCGCTCTCTCGTCAGCAGTTGCCACAAGTGCAACAACATTAACGTAACGCAAACTACTTAACGTCGTGCGCCCCCGGAAATGCTCTGCATTTGATCGTGCCCCTCGCGAGGGGGATGTTTCACTGCGTCTTCTCTCGGTCGCGGGACCCGTGGCGCCATCTGGCGGAGGCGCGGCACAACTCGTAGCACTTTCTTTGAAAAAGCGCTTCGAAAGCGCGGCAAATATGAAATAGGGATGACGCGCTTTCGAGGCAATCTGCCGACGCGGCTGCTTTTTTAGCTTCGGCTACAGAATCAATACATCTGCTTGCTGTGGAGCTTCGGGTGCCCGTGTTCCACGGTCATGTCAGCGCAAGTGCGTCCACTAGCTGCGAATGCCGACTTGATGACCAGCAAGGAGTTGAGATTCTCATTTGCAAGCCAATGGCGCTTTTTTGTTTTCACGTTGGACATGTGCGAAAATCCTCTCAGTAGCGGCATTGGAGTGGGGCAAAGATAGTATCAGCTGAGCCAAGGTTACGATGTTGAGAAACTCCCGCTTGTCTCCGAACGTTCTCATTTGGTGGAGATCGGCCCAAGGTTTGACTTCCAATGACAACTTCTCATCTTTGCAGAAGTATATAGGAAGGCAGCATTCTTCATTCTTCCTCGACTGTGTGCGTAGCGGTTCTGTAGCGTCGGCAAGGCAGGTAGCTCCCCTCCATCTTCTGTGCTGAGGGCTGTCTTCGGGGTCACGAACTGACAAAGGGTCATGGCAACCGGGGTCATGACAAAGAGCCCGGAAACTGGAAGCCTCTTTTTGACCTCAACGGCGGCTGTCTGATAAAAAGACAGACAGCGAATACGAAGGTCGCAAACCGGCACACTTCTTTGGCACATAATTGCACCCTTCGCCCAGGTGCACCTCTTTAAGGGGCAGCAGAACTCTTGGGTCCATGATATTTATGTCATCCTTCTCCAGAGCAGACGGCTGGACAAACTTTTTGCAGCAGACATCGGATGAGGCGTTGACTCTCTCTGCCTGGAGTTCTCCAATGAGGTTTCCGTTGCCTTCCGTTTCCGTAGCCTGTTAAAAAATTTGAGCACGAATTCCATAAACCTGAAATAAGCCGTTGTGACACTATAGTTCATGTGGTTTAGAATGAATTCGGCGGCCACTATTCGGTCTTCCACGGAGGCTTGCAAGAGAAGGAGTCGCAGGGTTTCCCATTCTTTTAGTACACACTCAACACACGCATGAAGCACGAGCCATCGGGTCTCGCATGGCCGCAGAATCTTCCTTTTTTCAGTCTGGAGGAACTCCTGTAGTGCAGATACTTGTGCTAGTCTCTTGCTGTTTTTATGTTTCGCAGAATATCTTCCAGGTATCTGGTACGCTTCATTGCAGCTTTACTGGCAGCAATGTGGGTGGAATGGCATATGGAGCGAATGAGCACGAAACTCCTGTCTGCCTTGTGCTGAAATTTTTGGGCCAGGAAAATATGCTCGCCAACCATAACGCTGGCGTTGTCACATGCCAGGCCCAGGATGTTTTTCAAAGGTACCTTTTTTTCTGAGAGGCAGTTTTCAACAACTGCTGTAAAAATCGAAAGTCGAAAATTATGGAGCAGCTAGGCGCCCCGAGATCTGCGAGATCTCCAATCGGCGCCTTATCACGGGAACACAAGTTCCGAAATGGTTTCGACATGTTTGGCCGCGGCCTGGCTCGAAAACACGCGCTCCACCGTGGGGGTAGCACTATGGAGGCACCCTGCATGCTAGCCCCCATAGCAACCGTTGTACTGCTGCGCTAGTAGCAATTCAAATCGCGCGCGCGCGCCTCCCGCGCCAGCCCGGCCATGCCCTCACGCTCTTCATTATAGCTACACCCCCAACCAGCGGTGGAAACCAACGTTGGTGGAAACCAACTTTGCATACCCTCTCTACCGAAAGATCGGGTTGCGGAAGCGTAACCTAGCGGTCAAAATTAGCATTACAACCAGTTAGTTGAGGACATAGGGTGCGTTCCAATTTACCGTTTAGACAGCTTCGTTGCCGTCTTCGCGGACAGTACGCCATGTTAAGCCCCGTTCCAATTCGAACGAAGCAGTCAACGAAGACTGCTTCAAGGAGACAGCATCGAAGTCAGCAACGATGCAGGCTACCTTCCTGTCTAAACTAATAAGTGACGCCAGCGCCACCTTTTTGCGTATTAATGTTAAAACAAAAGCACTCGTTCCTTTATTTAAATATTTAGTATAAGTTACTAGTGATGAAGATAACTTTGTTTATTTTTTTTAATTACGTAACATTTGTAATAACAACGGTAATAATAGTTCCGAAACCTGCGGCTTGCGCAACTCAACGTGTCTGCTATGACGCTGTCGTCTGCGCTGTGTTCATGGCTGTGTTGCGCTTGCGACCGCGGCGCCGTTCCAATTTTATTCCTTTAGACGTCTAGTTAGACTGCTTCGTAGGCTGTCTACGAAGCTGTCCGCGAATTGGAACGCAGCCACAATTTCAGATTTTCACGGCTTCATGTGGCGGGAAATCGAAAGTTCAACAGAAAATTTTAAAATCGCCCTACGCTCGGCGGAAAAATGGCAGAACGGCCCTACGACAAGAAAAAATTTCCCAAAACGCCCTACATGTAGGGCGAAAACCCTACAGCTGGCAACACTGACTCCAGAGGAAAACAGTGTACATTCGTTTGGGACGACAATCGTCAGGGTATCGGTATAGCCGATGAACCTCGACGGTATCATAGTCTCATTTTGGTTTTCTCATCAAGTGTAATTGCAACACTCAATACACACCTATAATCTCTCAAAAAAACCACATATTATGTGAAGGTGTAATGACGCAATTTGAAACAAATTTTGCAGGCCACTTACACCAGGTAGTCATTAAGTATCAGTGGTAGGTTTAAATATGGTAATTCCTGCATACTTGTCTTAAATTGTTTGCATTACTTTAATAAATATAAACGTATTCTTAAGTGGTGCATTTTATTGTTATTTCAATTGTGCTCAAAACTGAGTAGAAAACAAAAGTGTTTGTAACGCCGCTTTTCAGCAGGAATATCCACGACCGGAGTCCGGGAAGAAACGCAGGCAGACGAGAGAGCGAGCACCTCCTGTCATCGACTGAGGGCATGGTTCGGTCAACTGCGGAACACGCGCGATTGGCTTCTTTCCTCCATGGCTTAGCGTCATGCATGTGTATAAACTTGGCACACTATGTGAAAACCTGCCTGCTTGGATCATGCCATAGCTTGACCGGCTCGATGGCTACGACGCACTTTACCGAACTGAACCAGCAGTTAGATTAACGTGGAATTCTTTACCATCTGTCTAATAGCCATCGCTATCTTAAAGCATTGCGCGTGCGCTGCAACACGTTATGGGTCTGCTGGAAAGTCGGGCTTACCTAACGTTTCTACAAACGTTGGGTACAGCATCGAGGCGGTATCCGCGGCCTTCAGTTTTACCGTTGTACTCTTTGTTGAGGGTTTAACGAGGGGCCTAACGAAGGGGAGGTATTGGGATAATTCAAGGTAGGAAATTGTAAAATATGGGGGAAAGGAGGCGAATGCTTTGCCGATGCCTGCGAGGCTGTGGAAAAACAGATTTGAACATGCATGGATGGGGCCACTCCATGCATGGGGCCACCAGTTACGAGTTTTCTTGAAAGGGAGATTGCAGAGGTATTGCAAGAAGGGAACGCACGCCTCCGTCATAACAAAAAAAAAAAGCGCTCATTTTTAATCTAATTTCATTCTTCACTTTAACGCCACCTGTGTCGCTACTGATACATGGATTATTCCAGGAATGTGTTAGTATTCAGGTGGGGCAGAACCGTCATTATTTAAAGCCCCCAATGACGTAATCGATAAATAAAAATAAGTCGCTAGCATATGCCACATGAAACCGCTATTTCTCACGGCAGGCGTTTTGGAACAGTGGTAAGTGATACCGGAGTCCTTCAATGCTTGAAAAGTATTGAGGGAGTCTGCCCGGACCTTCAAAATGAGCTCAGCACTCTGAGTGAGAGTGGTGCAATAGTTCTTAGCTGTTGATTGCTTTCTGCTAAGAAAGTGAAATAAGCATACTAGTCTGGCAAATCATGTTATGTGTAGCGCCGTGTAGAATGTATACGTACACACTAAACATTTTTACACCGTTCTTGGCCAAAAAATTAAGTGTTTACTATAACAAGGGTGTTGGGAGGCCATTACACCCTTTTTCTTGAATCTCAACACCCTTGTTCGTAGCTCTACACCATTTTTGTGTGAACAAATGGTTTTGACCAACTTAAACACCCTTGGTTTTTGGTAGAGTGTTGGAAGGGTGTGGAAAAGGCGTCCAGCTGTTGGTTGATTAAGGCCATGCATGCATGTATAATTTGCACCGCGAAGTACAAGACATCCCCTCATACCCTCCTTTCCACCTCGCAAGAAATGTTCAAAAGCGAAAAAAAAAACATTGTTCGCTTGCAATGATCGCTCGTTTCCATACACGGTGCGCCTCATGGCCCAAGTCTAGCTTTGCTTGTGAAACGTCAATTCGAACTACGTTAACAAGGCTATATATGTGCACTAAACATCTTCACGCCATTATTGCCTTAAAAAAAGGTGCCTACAACGCGGGAGCGAAACAGACAGCTCCATGTTTGCCCACTACGAAATGCTAATTCCTCGATCGGAAATTACGAACAAACTTGTTTTGTTTCGTGTATTTCGTGCAACTTCGTCCAGCTTCGCAGGTCATCCTTCTTCACAGACTGGAAATGCACTATTTTTTTTATCGCACGTCGAAACATGAAGATGCGGTAAAGGAGTAATATAAAACTTCCACACCCATGCAGGATTATATTGTTTTACAGCCCTTCATATTCATAATATAGTGCGTCCACATGTACAGCACACCATTTTAACTTAGGCCGGAAAGTGAAGCTTTCAAAAGAAGCTTTGTAATGTTGTTAATACATACAGAATTGTGTTTTATTTCACGATGTTACAGCCCTAAGAGAGAGATAAACACGTTTATTTATCTTAAAGAGAAAGGAGTAAGAGCGAAAGCGGTCAGCCTCCCAAGTCCAGGAGGCCGCGAGCCCGCGCTGATTCCAGAGCCCGGTTGACCAGAGCCTCCGGAGCCGAGCTGGTCAGCGCAGACTCGTACTGCTCAGGTGATGCGTTGAGGCGGGGTTCAGGGCTGTCTGAGCACGAGTGCACCAAGTGGTAGGTAGTGAGAGGGAGGTTGCAATTGGTGCGGCAGTCGTGTTGGAAGAGTGAGGGAGAAATGTGGGAGAGAACCGTGTGGTTAAAGTAAGTAGCGGTCTGTAGCCGGCGCCAGATATGAGACTGTTGGTTGCTGAGAGTAGGGTGGCTTTTTTTTTTTTGTTATTCCGGGAGAGTACGCAGAAACGGAAAGAACTAAAGCCCTGGGAACCTTTATTCGGACGAAACGCGTAAATAGGAAACAAGACGGCGTGCGTACGCCAATCAAAACAGAGCTCCAACAACCATTATGTGCCCTAATTGCTCGCTGTAAATGGTCTATAAAAAAACATAGAGTAAAAAAACTGTTTATGACAGCGCCTAATAGATGACACTATATCGGTAGTGCATATATCAATTTCCGGTGGAACCTCACTATAGTGCTATAGCATCGTCCTTTAATAAAAGCTCTTTCCATCGTTTAAAATCCTACTTGTCTTCTACACTCTCAGTGGTGACTGTATAGGCCATAGCAGCAGTATAAGAAACGAATATGAGGCATTTTACTGCAAAGCAGAATATGGCTGTGGGTCAATGTCATTCGTTCAGCTTAAAGGGCTTTGAGAGCATCATGTTCGACAGCATCTCTCACTTCTAAGCACCCGCTTATGACCGGTTACCGGTTTATGCGTGCACGGGTTGGGAGAAGAGGGTATTAGTGGGGGAAGGGGGGGGGGGGGGCGGACACGCGCAGTTATAGGTTGCGTACCCTTATGTTGGCGCGAGGTTCAACGTGGCCGTCAAAGAGTCCAATGCGACCGGTCCGCTGTCATCTGTGGTAGAAAGGATTGGGTTGGCGTGTTACAAAAACGGTAAGATGCCTACGACGCGGAAGGGAAAGGAACAACTCTACGTTTGTCTACTAGAATAAAGCTCGGGTCTGTTCCAAATTTCATTCAGGTAATTGGCCAGGAAGTATGCCCAGTTGTAGATTACAAACAAACGTGTTTTGTTTCGTGCACTCCGTAAAGCCTGGGCGTGCTGCTTTGCAGGTCATCCTTCTTCACAAGGGCACTAATTTTTTTACACCTGTTCCGCATTATCAGCTGTTGCCTGTTCGGTATTTGCTAACTTTCGGCTATGGAAACGCACATGTTGAAACTGCTAGATGGTGCATACAGTGGACGGAAAAATTGCATATGCGTGCTATTAACGTTAGGCGCCCTAGCGCAAATCGCGAAATAATACTTAGCGCGTACAGTGAAGTTTATAAGTGCTCAAATGTCAAGCTTTGTTAACACATACAAATATTTCCCGAGCTGGCACATAAGGCTGCGAATGTGAGCATTTTTTGTATTTTTATGTAATGCATTACATAATTGGTTTGGTAGCATATGCGACATGACAATTTTTGGATATGTCCTTAGTTTTTATTTTTACTTATGCATTCGGGCATTACTTTTTTGTGACTCAGTAATATCTGAACGTTGGCACACCCTACCTAGTTGGGCAACATCATAGCAACACTCCAGAAAAATTGTGAAATTCGCTCATGGACCAGCGACGGCGCTCGCCGATGCGCATGAGTACCAGCGAAGGCCACGGCGAAAAACGCGTTCTAAAAGGCCAGCCATGCCGAATGACGTCATGCCGGCCCCAGGGAGCCACGCTGTAAACCAAAGGTCTCAAACACGCGGCCCGCAGACCTTTCTAATGCGGCCCGGCCCGCTCACGAGTGGCTTCGTTCATTTATGTATTTCTTTAGAGTGAATGCGTGAGTGCGAGGCTCGCTCGCATAAAAACCTGACGCCAAATTCCAATGAGAAATGACCGGTCATATTTACAAGATATGGGAAAGGACTTGTTTCTTTCCAATGGTAACTTTATATTGACATTTGTTAACACCACCCCCCCCCCCCCCCTCCCCTTCGTTTCAACCATTCTTCACTGTCCCACCATTTGCGGGGCTAAATTTCGTGACTGCAGAAAGAGCGGCTTCCCAACCGGAGGGGGAGGGGCTGGGTATAGGCATTAGGGTCGGAGGTTTGGGGCATTCCCGTAGAGTGATACAGGTGTGGGTGTCCTCCGCAGAATGGACATCTATCTGGGTACATGGTAGGGTAGAATGTGTGCCGGAGCGAGAGGCTAAGAAACGTGTTAGTCTGTAGCTGGCGCCATTCAGCGGCTTCCTCACGGGTGAGTTGCGCGTGTGGCGGAGGAAGTGCCCTACGGGAGAGTCTATAGTGCTGCAGTATATGTGTGTATGTGAGTGGGATGCTTTCTGTATTGTCTGGTTCGGGTTAGTCTTCCGCTGGTGCCCGGAGGGTGAAACCTCGGGCTATCGCATGAATGCGTTCATTGCCAGGGAGACACGCATGCCCAGGTGTCCAGATCAGACGGACTGGTGGAATGTGTCGGTTTCGCTGCAGGATGCGATGGGCGGCCGGGGAGATACGTCCTTGCGCATAATTTCGGCATGCCTCTTGCGAGTCGGATATAATATTTATTGGGTTTCCGGAAGGGCGAATGCTCCAGTGAGTGGTAATTTCTAGCACATCGGGCTTAAATGTTCCAATGCGCTTCGTGCTGTTTTATAGTCTTTATCGTCCTTGTTCTACAAGTCAAGTTTATGCGCTCTCCACTCCAGATATGCAGCACCAACTAGCCTCTACGGATGCCCTGTTAGCGGAAGAGGCGTTTAGTAGGTCCCCGCGTGTTGGGGTTGTATACGTGGCACTGCTGATAAGCAAAAATATTCCTTCTGTTACGCTCCCCGGGGTTATGTGCGCTGAGTCCGTATTATATAAAATGAATTGCGCTAGCATTAACGCACTTACCGGCTGTGATTGCAGAAGCTCCTCAAACCAGGACGTGGATGAATTAATGTACGCAGTCCCATACTGTATACCAAACAAGCAAAATGAAGAAAGCTTTAAATACCCGCCGCAGTGCTCAGTGGCTAAGACGTTGTGCGGCTGAGCCGATGGACACGGGTTCAGTCCCGGCCATGGTGGCTGCTTCTTTTATGCAGGCTAAAAGCGAAAACACCCTGTGTTGACATTTCGGCGCACGGTAAAGATCTTCAGGTGGTCAAAATTCATCCGGCGACCTCCACTACGGCATGCCTCGTAGATCGGATGAAAAGAATCACACTATACCCGCCATGGCCAATTACCCGATGAGTGGACTGAGAAGCCGGGATGCAAACCATTACCGCGCAACATGAACCCCACAAGGCACGCCGGACGGCGCGACGCCCGCGGGCAAGCGCCATCTCCAGAACCCCGGAGGAATACGACACTGTCCTATACATAGACGCCTCCCTACCCAAACACTCCGCAAGGGCAACGGTCGCGGTCACCGGGCTGGACAAGCTGGTCACCTGCGCATCGATCAACACTCTGTCTTCGCCGGGCGGAAGCAGAAGAAGTGGCGATAGCCCTCGCATTCCTGCAACCTAACGTCACCGAGATCATCACGGGCTCACAAGCTGCGTACAAGAACTACAGGTCTGTCTGGGTGTCGCACTAAAAATCCTCGAGAAAGCTACACCTCCTAAACAAAAAAATCCGAATAGTTTCAGTTGCGGTCCACTCTTCAGTTGAGGGCAACGAATATGCTCATCAACAGGCCCGGGAGCTCAACCCCCGGGCTACCGGGGAAGGGGGAAAGGGGATGGCAACCCATTACCATCTACACAGATATAATCAAGTATTACAGGGACGGTGGGAAGACATTCCCATACCCCAACTACTCCTTGACCAAAGCCGAAGAAGCGACATACAGACAAATCCAGGCAGGCTCCTTTCCCCACCCGTTCCTCCAGAACAGAGTATTGCCCAGAAAGATACGAGAACACATGAGTAAGTGAAACGCTTTATTAAACGAGAGGCCACGAGGCCCTGGGGGGGGGGGGGGGGGGGGAGAGAAAGTATGAGTGGAAAAGGGGAAGGTCACAGCTCGCACAATTAACACAGTTGCAGTCTTGTGGCCCTAACCACAAAATTAACACATTAAAGTCAGTCAGTGGCACCAAAATGCACAATTCACACTGAAGACAGTGCACGCTGCAGACAGTTCACATTGTAGACAGAACGGGGAAGTGGACCAGGCCATTACACCAATTTGTAAAGACCGTTTTCAAGGGCGTACTCGGTGATTGCTTCTAGTGTGGTGGGACTGTCACGGACCCGACTAACATGTTCCTATTCAGTCGCAGGGGCGGGACCTATAGAGTTAAAAGCTGGTGGTGATTACGGTCGAATAATGGAGTGTCACAAACTCGAGCGTACGACGTCTAAAAGTACTTTATAAATTTTCCATTTCATTGTACAGCGCCTAATTCTTCTTACACTCGGTTCTATTCGCCCGAGACAAGGCTGGAAGTTTCTCGAACGAAGAGGAGGTAACACGATCTTACGCCGGATGGCCGGCCAGAAAACAACAAAAATAAAACCTCCGCCGCTCCGGTTTCGTCGAAGCTTCCAGTACTTTCGAGGAGGTGCGCGTGGCCTTGCCAGTGCTAAAGAGCGGCGATGATTCTAGAAGGGAGAAGAGTGAAGTTATTCGCTGACGGCGGCGGGCGCGCTGTGTGTTGTGCTCTCCCCCTCCGCGCCGGCACGGCTATAAAAAGAGAAGCCACACCTAAACCCACCAGCTACGTTTGGACGTCGTGATTGACAACGGCACCTGCCAGTTTGTACATCACACCATCGGCGACCCGCGCCCTCGAGGACTCCAACGTGCTCCCGGGCCTCGAATGACCGTGATCGTCTCGGACGGCCTGGCCTACAGCGAAGCCACGCTTCCCAGGTAGCCGACTCGCCTCCGACAGCGGTGCATCGTGCGGCCCGGTCGGTGAATATGCTGGGACTCTGTCTCTCATATGCATCGAACTGTTCATTTTCTTTTAGTTAACTGCTCCGATTCGTAATATTCATTTGTTAACGCTCCTGTTTGTATCATTTTTGTCTAATTGGACTGTTTCTTGTATTTGAATTCCATCTAAGTTGTCTGTAATTATCGATCTGTTACCTCGTGCTTGTATTTGTGACTTGCCTGTCTAAATATAAATCTTTGTGTTGTTTTTCGTTCAAGGCTCTTGCTCATTCTTGCCGCTCTAGTCGGCGAAAGCCGCACATCAGACGGCCACCCCCTTTGTCACCTGTGCCCTGTAGATTCGGTGGGGTTTGTTGGCTCTCTTGAGTCGACTCCCCATATCTTCTGACAGTGCACCCTAATTTTAAGGAAACGGGTGACAATTTCTGGCGTCCGCGACAGGACGTCTGATGTGAGCGGTAGGGAGGAGAAAGAGCCTAGAACTTTTTTTCTGGCATAGGTTGCTACTGCCTTTATAAGCGGTTGCTCTTGTTCACTTTCTCTGTGTAGAAATACCTAGCTAGAGGCTAGAGTATTGTGGCTAGATTGCGATACATTTACAATCATGGATTTAGAGAAAATAGTAGCGTTGGGCTGTCAGCTGGGCCTGTCAGGGGCCGAACTACGAACGTGGGTAGCTCAGAAAGAAAAAGAAGAAAACGAGAAAGTTAAGAGAGCAAGACAGGCAGCACGAACAGAAGCTGAGAGGAAAAGAGAGAAAGAATTTCGGAGACAACTTCGGTTGGAGCGAGAGGAGAAAGGAAGCAAAGAGGAGCTAACAGGAGCAAATGTTCATGCTCAACGTTTGAAGCTCGACTGCTCATCAGCATATCGGAGCATGAGAGGAGAGAATAGGCGCCTGGGTCTTAGTACAAACCTTGAAATGGTTAAGGTAAATTTCGGAAACGCGGTAGCGGACCGAAGTAGGACCAGCCAAAAACCCCCGCTGAAATGTTACTCTTGTAACAAGTTTGGGCACATTGCCAAGTACTGCTTGAGCAACTTTAAGAGAAATAGAGTTTCCAGGTGTTTTAAGTGCGGGCGGGCTGGACATCAGGCTGCGACATGCAGGAGCAGCAACGATGAAAGGCGCCAGGATTTGCTCAAATGCGCACCTCTCGGGGCACCCAAGCAATACGATGCTACTGATAGCTCTGAGGAGCGAAAAAGGGGCAAGAAAATTCACGTCGTGGGTGCCATTACGGCAGTCGGGTTGAAGACAGTGCCGGTGGCTGAGGGAAAATTGTCAGGCAAAACCATTACCGTTATGCGCTCCACCGGCACTAGCACAGTTATTGTGCGAACGGACTTAGTCCGAGAACAGGAGTTCACTGGGGAAACAAACCCAGTGTACTTTATGGATGGCTCAATGCGAGAGTTGCCGGTAGCTCAGATCGAGGTGGAGACTCCCTACTACACGGGAAGCGTAACCGCCCTTTGCATGGAGAGGTCCATGTATGACCTCATCCTCGGCAACATCGACGGAGTCAAGGATCCCGACGACCCGATAACTTTAACTGCCCCAGAAGAACCACCACCCGTGGAGGTGGAAGAGCCACTTATTAAGGAGCCACATTCAGATGTGTCGGCTGGAGACGCAGCTGAGGCTGCCGTGTCTCAAGGCATGAATAGGAGCACAGAGGTTGTGCGAAATGAGTTCCATCGAAAAGATGAACTCAATGATAAAAATTCGAGAGATGAGAATAGTGGCCAAATTACTAACCGTGAGAAGGCAAGAGAATGCCAGGATAGCTCCGGAGGTGAAGAGGCGGAAGTATCCGCAATCAGCAAGGAGGAAACACCTCCAGTATTGTGCGAAAGCGCACCACTTCAGACCTGGAAGGACGATGATCCTAAAGGTGATGCGGAGCTTGAGGATGGAGATAACATCCCGGTTGTGGATGCCATCACGATGTCGGGGCCGAACCCTCTAGACGAAGGGGTACCCGATATTGCGGGGAGAGTGCCCGAGGAAACCGTTGTCTTTCCGAAAGACACGGGTGGTTGCACGTTCTTTGTGCAGGAAGATCCAGCTCGAGACTGCGAATTTGCTGGGCAGACTAGCGTCGCTTTCGAAACTAACAGCTCGAGGAGCAAAGAGACTGACTCTAAGGTCAAGTTTGAAACCCCCGTGCGAAGCGGAGCCGCACTCCGCGGAGGGAACGCGCCGTACATAAGCGTCGGCGATGATCCTGTGACTTCAGCGGTGGGAGAGAAACCCCCCGCTGTTTCGAAAGAACTCCAATTCGATGCCTCGGAGAGAGGCGATGCCGTGCTCATCGTAACGCGAGCCCCGGCAAAAGCGAAGCTAGCACGTTTCCGGCACTCGAAATCTGCGGCTCCTGCGACGGTGCCGCCTCAAAGGGAAAAGAGTGCCGATGGGCATGTAAAGAACAAACGTTTGAAGAGCTTGAATACCGGCCTTCAGAAACTCGGCAAACAGCCGAGCTGCCGAAACAAAGAGTGCAGGGTTGGGCTCAAGAGTAGGAGAAAACACCTCTACTGCCATTTGTCCCGACGGACAGTTGGGAAGAAGCGCCAAGCCGTTATTAGCAACTCGGTCGTACATTTGGAAAAGATCTTCTCCGAAGAGAAGAATTCCGCAGGCGCAGTTGCGCAAGCGCCCGATAGACACGGGCTAAACATGAAGAATGCAAATTTAGGTATACACGTGGGATATCAGTGGAATTGTGTAAGACAGAGTTGTATTTTCACATCGAGTACTGTATACTTGAACGTTGTATTCATTGTTTCTCTGTCATACTGTGCGCGAAACTTGTACTTATTTTGTCACTTTGGCTGTACAGTGTATATTCACGTACTACTTGCGTTCTGCGTAAACTTTACTTTCTCTGTTATACAGTACATTAGCTGTGTATTATTGGCGTTACTAGTGGTGACATTCGTGAACGTTGCGGTTGCATGTTATTGTTTGTGAACAACATATTAGTTATGTTTCTTATGCGTTTCATTGTATCAGTACATTGTATGCTGTGTACTGACGTACACTCACTGTATGTGAGACTACGAGACTCTCGCACTGGAGCGCACGCTGTATTTTGATGCGTTTCGCACGTGTAGTGACTACTGGCCAGACAATTATTATGGGCACTGGTTTAATTCGAATGCTAGAACTTTATTGTTCTTAAACTTATGAGTTGTCCCTAGGATGTGTATTTGTTGAGAAATCTGCGCCAAACCGCTGTTTTGTACGCAAATTCTGTACCTGTCATTATTCTTATGAAGAACATTGAGCTGTACTCGATTCTGTGTTAGTAAGCACAGCCTCTTTGGTTCACTAAGTGTGAACGACGCGTACGCACGACTTTGTGAGTTTTGGGAATATTATTGCATAATATTCTGAAACTGGGGGGCTGTGTCACAAACTCGAGCGTACGACGTCTAAAAGTACCTTATAAATTTTTCATTTTATTGTACAGCGCCTAATTCTTCTTACAGTCGTCCGATTCATTCCATTCGGTTCTATTCGCCCGAGACAAGGCTGGAAGTTTCTCGAACGAAGAGACGGTAACATGATCACCCGCCGGCTCGCCGGCAAGAAAACAACAAAAATAAAACCTCCGCCGCTCGGGTTTCGTCGAAGCTTCCAGTACTTTCGAGGAGGCACGGGAGGCCTTGCCAGTTCTAAAGAGCGTCGATCATTCTAGAATGGAGAAGAGGGAAGTTATTCGATCACGGCGGCGGGCGCGTTGTGTGTTGTGCTCTCCCTCTCCGCACCGGCGCGCCTATAAAAAGAGAAGCCGCGCCTAAGCAAACCAGCTACGTTTGGACGTCGTGATTGACAACTGCACCTGCCAGTTTGTACATCACACCATCGGCGACCCGCGCCCTGGAGGACTCCAACGTGCTCCCGGGCCTCGAATGACCGTGATCGTCTCGGACGGCCTGGCCTACAGCGAAGCCACGCTTCCCAGGTAGCCGACTCGCCTCCGACAGCGGTGCATCGTCCGGCCCGGTCGGTGAATATGCTGGGACTCTGTCTCTCATATGCATCGAACTGTTCATTTTCTTTTAGTTAACTGCTCCAATTCGTAATATTCATTTGTTAACGCTTCTGTTTGTATCACTTTGTCTAATTGAACTGTTTCTTGTATTTGAATTCAATCTAAGTTGTCTGTCATTATCGATCCGTTACCTCGTGCTTGTGTTTGTAACTTGCCTGTCTGAATATAAGTCTTTGTGCTGTTTTTTTGTTCAAGGCTCTTGCCCATTCTTGCCGCTCTGGTCGGCGAAAGCCGCACATCAGACGGCCACCCCCTTTGTCACCTGTGCCCTGTGGATTCGGTGGGGTTTGTTGGCTCTCTGGAGTCGACTCCCCATATCTTCTGACAGTGCACCCTAATTAAAGGAAGCGGGTGACAGTCGTACATTTGGAAAAGATCTTCTCCGAAGAGAAGAATTCCGCAGGCGCAGTTGCGCAAGCGCCCGATAGACACGGGCTAAACATGAAGAATGCAAATTTAGGTATACACGTGGGATATCAGTGGAATTGTGTAAGACAGAGTTGTATTTTCACATCGAGTACTGTATACTTGAACGTTGTATTCATTGTTTCTCTGTCATACTGTGCGCGAAACTTGTACTTATTTTGTCACTTTGGCTGTACAGTGTATATTCACGTACTACTTGCGTTCTGCGTAAATTTTACTTTCACTATTATACAGTGCACATGCCGTGTATTGTTAGCGTTACTAGTGGTGACATTCGTGAACGTTGCGGTTGCATGTTATTGTTTGTGTACCGCATATTAGTTATGTTTCTTTTGAGTTTTATTGTACCAGTGCATTGTATGTATTTCTGAGTACTGACGTACACTCATTGTATTTGAGCCTACGAGACTTTCGCACTGGAGCGCACGCTGTATTTTCATGAGTTTCGCACTTGTGATGGCTACTGGCCAGACATTTATTATGGGCACTGGTTTAATTCGAATGCTAGAACTTTATTGTTCTTAAACTTATGAGTTGTCCCTAGGATGTGTATTTGTTGAGAAATCTGCGCCAAACCGCTGTTTTGTACGCAAATTCTGTACCTGTCATTATTCTTATGAAGAACATTGGGCTGTACTCGATTCTGTGTTAGTAAGCACAGCCTCTTTGGTTCACTAAGTGTGAACGACGCGTACGCACGACTTTGTGAGTTTTGGGAATATTATTGCATAATATTCTGAAACTGGGGGGCTGTGTCACAAACTCGAGCGTACGACGTCTAAAAGTACTTTATAAATTTTCCATTTCATTGTACAGCGCCTAATTCTTCTTACACTCGGTTCTATTCGCCCGAGACAAGGCTGGAAGTTTCTCGAACGAAGAGGAGGTAACACGATCTTACGCCGGATGGCCGGCCAGAAAACAACAAAAATAAAACCTCCGCCGCTCCGGTTTCGTCGAAGCTTCCAGTACTTTCGAGGAGGTGCGCGTGGCCTTGCCAGTGCTAAAGAGCGGCGATGATTCTAGAAGGGAGAAGAGTGAAGTTATTCGCTGACGGCGGCGGGCGCGCTGTGTGTTGTGCTCTCCCCCTCCGCGCCGGCACGGCTATAAAAAGAGAAGCCACACCTAAACCCACCAGCTACGTTTGGACGTCGTGATTGACAACGGCACCTGCCAGTTTGTACATCACACCATCGGCGACCCGCGCCCTGGAGGACTCCAACGTGCTCCCGGGCCTCGAATGACCGTGATCGTCTCGGACGGCCTGGCCTACAGCGAAGCCACGCTTCCCAGGTAGCCGACTCGCCTCCGACAGCGGTGCATCGTGCGGCCCGGTCGGTGAATATGCTGGGACTCTGTCTCTCATATGCATCGAACTGTTCATTTTCTTTTAGTTAACTGCTCCGATTCGTAATATTCATTTGTTAACGCTCCTGTTTGTATCATTTTTGTCTAATTGGACTGTTTCTTGTATTTGAATTCCATCTAAGTTGTCTGTAATTATCGATCTGTTACCTCGTGCTTGTATTTGTGACTTGCCTGTCTAAATATAAATCTTTGTGTTGTTTTTCGTTCAAGGCTCTTGCTCATTCTTGCCGCTCTAGTCGGCGAAAGCCGCACATCAGACGGCCAACCCCTTTGTCACCTGTGCCCTGTAGATTCGGTGGGGTTTGTTGGCTCTCTTGAGTCGACTCCCCATATCTTCTGACAGTGCACCCTAATTTAAAGGAAGCGGGTGACATGGAGAAAGCCAAGTTAAGTGGTAAAGATTTGGTGTGCCTTCACGACTACAGTGGGGGCATCGGTGCAATTCGGGTCCTGCTGGAGCTGCCCACTTATGAATAATGGGGGAGGGGGAAGGGGGGGTACGCTGCGTTCGCATACGCTTTATTGGCAAATACTTCCCCCAGACGCAAGAAGCGCTTGAGAGGGGCAAGGATGCCGACAGGAGTTGCTGCCTGTAAGCGCTTGCAACTTTCCTTTTTGAGGTGGCGAAGCTGGAGTTGCCAGTCTGCTTGGAGAGGGGGATGGGCATGGCGGGCGCCACGGGAGGTGATTGTAGCCTCTCCCTGGCAGCGTCGTGTGCCATACGGTTGCCTTCTGCGCCTGTAGTATGTCCTGGAGTCCAAACATTGCGAACTTTGAAGCCTTCCATTTGTAGGTCTCTTATCATGGTACGGATGTTGGTCGCCGTATTGTTCGGTGAAAATGGACGATTTAGTTCTCGAACAGCAGCACAGGAATCCATGATTAATGCGAAATTTCTTCGGGGGATGGATGGCCGGAATGGTCATAAATTTGCCACGTGGCTCCCAGAATTCCTAGTTATACCTCTTCTACGAGGCCGTATATGTAAGAGATGTGCCTGGTTCTATTCAATGCCGGCAGGTCCGCAGATGTCCAGGCAGTGGCTGCCGTCGTTCCATTCAGGGCCGCGTCGATAGATGTCAGCTTCGTCGCCTGCCTTGTCATTTGCGAGAGTGCGAACGTAGTGTTCGCGTACTTTTCTTTTATCCCGGCGGATCGGGCGTCGACGTAGAATTCTGATGGGTGGGCGTGTCCACGGAGGGAATGCTGTTGGCAAATCAGTGCTGTCAGAGTTACTATTTAGGTGGTCCCATTTTTCGGAGCCTTTTTCCTTGTGGCGAATAGTCCAGATGATATTGGAAGCGTAGTAATGTCTCTTCGATGAGGTTAGTGAGAGGCGGAAGGGGAACTGCATCGTGTAGACTGTCTACCCTTGGGAAGGCGGGGAGGCCACTGATCACACGGAGAAGGTGCCGATTCATTTTGTGGAGAGCGTTTACATGTGAATGCCGTAACTTCATAAACCAGGAAGCCGTAAGTGAAGTGCCCACGGGCGAGCATGGTGCAGGCTGTTTGGGGCGCACCGCCATACTTATTCGATATCCGGGTAACTACGTGTACGGTGGAACACCAGGTGTTCCTAAGTGATGCTATCCCCTGTTTTGAGCTATTCCTAGATGCTGACGGGAACGCCCAGCAGTCAAATGGTGCCATTGTGGGATTCGAGTAGCGTATCCCCCACTTGAAAGGAAATTTGTGCCTCGTTTACCATCGACGCTGAGCAGTTCTGTCTTGGTTAGGGATAGCTGTAGCCTGTAGCCGGAATCGGGACAACGTATGTTCCAAGCTCAGGACTGCCGCTTGCAACTCTGTTTGCATAGTATCTTTCGAGTCGTAATCCTGGGCTCCGCATAAAGTGCGAATCGGGTGGCAGTGGCCTGATAAAGAGTTCGGGCCACATGGTTCATTGCCAGATTAAAGATGAGAGGAGCCTAAATGGACTCCTGTGGGACTCCTCTATCGAGGTAGAACGCGTCCTTCAGAGTTAAGACGGATCGGCCGATGCTGAGGGAAGACGAAGACGACGAAGGCGGTGCCGCTGCATACTGAAACGGCCCGTTTTCTTTTCGCCATGTGTGTGGAAAGTACCTTGTTTAGCCTGTATTTTATATCTTTTTGTTCGTGAATATGTGCTGCGCATAGCGCCCATCAAGGTCACCAGACCATTGCAAACGCCAGAAACAGTCCCCTAAAAACCAGCGGGACGCCCATTAGGCCTAAAGTTCCGTATCCTGCGCTCCAGTAGCGCACCACCGAAGATGTCGCAGCTACAACAGGCTGCACGGACGCGCCTCCAGCTGCAGCGAACCAAGACGCGCCGTCGCCGACAATGAGCCAGTCACCGCTGCCTCCCCTGGCAGCATACGAACATGCAGCTTTTTCGGTCATGGCGGCGCCGACAATGAAACAGCCATCGCTGCCGCCACCGGCAGCATGCGAACATGGAACTTCTTCAGTCATGGCGGCACCGACAATGAACCAGCCATCGCTACCGCCCCCGGCAGCATACGGACATGGAGCTTCTTCAGTCGATCCTTATCAACCTCCGCCATACGAGAATTCCTCTGAAGCAGCCTACTGCGGTGATGCCGAAGACGACGATGGACAGATGCAACACCTCGACGAACCACTCAAGGCAAAGATGAAGAGGACGGAAGAAGACGGAAAAACGGACCCACAAAAACTGACCGGGTGAGTCGGCAGCGCTACACCCTACAGTTGAAACCACTCGCCAAACTCCGGATTAGACACATCCCCCTACATGGCATCGCCTCAATAATAGGACGCGCTGCCCCCAACGCTGGGTTGGCGGAAATGGCTTCGGGAACGTTTCACGATGTCGCTAACAGCGCACGTATCGCTGTCTACGATACAATGCGTGCTACGAGATTAGCTCAGGTAGATCACCTAATTCTTCGCCAAAACGGCAAACTTGAAAGAATAGAAATTGTAATTGAGCAGGCCCCTTTCAACAAAAACATTATTCGTGGAGTCATCCAAGTGGACCCAGCCGACAGTAACGAGGCTATTCTCTGTTGGGTGCGGTGCGAACAGGCTGATATTCTCATGGTAAACAAATACCGTGAACACATGCCCTCACTGCAATGCACTATAGGCACCCTCCGGCACATCATAGGAGAGTGCAATTTCTCCAAAGAACACCCCCCCCCCCTCTCCCCCCTATACCCATAAGCCAGTGTCTGAAAAGCCAATCGATATCTAGATTATGAGCAGAAACAAACTAAAATGTGTCCTAGAGAGAGAGAGAGAGAGAGAGAGAGAGACAACACTTTATTTGAGCACTAGTTGGGCTAACGACGAGTGGTGACCAGCGCTTGGAGGGTGCCGGTGACCTGAGCTGCTCGTTCAGCAAGTCCTTGCTGGACTTGAGGGTCCGAGCTGCGTAACGCCGCCTCCCAGTGCTCTTCAGAAGAGATGAGAGGGAATGAGTTGTGCGGGCATTGCCAAACGATATTAGAGACTGTTTCGGTGGCTCCGCAGTCGGGGCATTGGGGAGAAGGAAATATTGAGGGATAAATTGCATGTAGTCTGGCGCGACAAGGGAGGGTATTGGTTTGTATAGGGCGCCAGTATCGTTCCTCTGCGATAGAAAGCGACCAGTGGGGTGGAGGGTAGCGCCGGCGAGAGAGGCGGTAATGGCAGGTAATTTCCTGGAAAGTTAACAGGCTGTCACGGGCTGATTGGGCTCCATGGGAAGGGATGCGACTTGGCCCAGCTCGGACGGTTAGCTCTCGAGCTGCAAGGTTAGCCGCTTCATTACCTTCCAGCCCCGCATGGGCTGGAGTCCAAATCAGCTCCGCGTGGGAAGTGGGAGGATTTTGAAGAAGAATTTTGAGAGCCTGCGGGGAAATGTTACCACGGGCAAAATTTCGAATGGCCGTTTTCGAATCAGCAATAACAATTGTTGGTGTAGGCCGGTGAGTGAGCGCAAGTGCAATGGCCGCCTCTTCCGCAGTGGCAGGGGAGCGCGTTACGATAGTTAGTGATTGGTAAGGGGGTGCTTTAGGGTCGAACAGTGCGGTGACTGCATAAGCATTGTGGTGGCGATAACTAGCGGCGTCCACATATGCGGTGGTCGGGCCCATGGGGTATTTACGGGCGAGCACGCATGCACGATGTTCCCGGCGTTTAACATTGTGCTCCGGGTGCATATTACGGGGAATTGGCCGAACGAGTAAGAGATTGTGTAAGTCAGGAGGAATGCGTACTCTCTCGTCAGTAAAGGTCGGTGCATGAAGCCCGAGCGAATCTAAGATGGATCTGCCTGCAGGGGTGGTGGAAAGGCGAGAAAGTTGAATCACAGAGTGAGCTTCCATGAGCTCTTCAGCTGTGTTATACATGCCTAGGTGTTCCAGTTTGGCAGTGGAAGTGCTTTGAGGGATTAGAAGCGCCGTTTTGTAGATTTTTCGTATGAGGCAATTTACTTTATGCAGTTCTGTTTTAGTCGGATTTAGGTATGGGAGAGAGTATGTGATGCGACTTATCACGAAGGCATGAATTAGTCGGAGACGCTCAAATTCGGTCATTCCCTTGTTGCGGGCTGTTATGCGACGGATGAGGCCCATAGTTTGATTGACATGAGAGGTTAGCTGGGAGATGTATCGGGTGTTGGCTCTGTTGCGTTGTATGATCAAGCCCAGCACTTTAAGTATAGAGACACTTGGCACGGAATTATTCTGAATTTTGATCGCTATGTCCGGAGTGTAGCATGACCGGCGGGGAGCAGGGAGGGTCATGAGCTCAGACTTAGTAGAGGAGCACTCAAGACCGGCGAGTGCCGCTTCCGCGACTACGACGTCTGTGCCTGCCTGAAGCGCCTCCTCAATTTGTGCATCACTACCCCCGGTGCACCAGAGAGTGATGTCATCGGCATACAAACTATATTTAAGGTGTGGGATTTGAGCTAAGCGTTTAGGGAGATTAAGAAGAGCCAGATTAAAAAGGAGGGGAGAGAGGACTGCTCCTTGAGGGGTACCAACTGAAGGCATGTGAATAGTGTCGGATACTAGGTCACCGACGTATATTACAGCAGTACGATCAGTGAGAAACTCTTTAATGTAAGTGTAAACTCGCTGCCCGGGGTGAGTCATTGCCAGATTTTGGAGGATAGCTTTGTGTGAGACTCTATCGAAGGCTTTGGTGAGGTCTAAGGCTAGAATAGCAGCAGTATCTACCTTAGATGGAGGGATGATGATCTCATGGTGGAGTTGGAGGAGGAAATCCTGGGTCGAGAGACCCTGCCTGAAGCCTAGCATTGTGTGGGGAAGTGCATTGGCCTGGGTGAGATGTTGAACTAGGCGGGTATGAATTACGTGTTCAAGAACTTTACCTACGCTGAAAGTTAGAGATATGGGCCTGAGATATTCCAGTTTCAATGGTTTTCCAGGTTTCGGTATCAATGTTATTTTAGCGTGTTTCCATGAAGAGGGAAGAGTGCCTGTAGTCCAAAAGTGATTGTAAAATTGTGTAAGGATGGAGATGGAGTTGTCGTCCAAGTTTCGGAGGAGTTTATTGGTGATACCATCTTGCCCAGGCGCCGAGCCAGGCCGGATCTTCAAGAGTGCTGCTCTAACTTCCGTTTCTGAGATTTCCCTGTCCAAATCCGGATTACTATTGCCTGCGTATGCCGGGAGCTCTATGGTGTTCCCTTGGGGTATGTAAAGTGTACGAAGCTGTTCGAGGAGTTGTGTATCATCACCGGGAAATTGTTGAATGATTTTCATAAGCCGATTATTAGTAGCTGCGCGCGAGTGACTGGGATCTAGCATGTGTTTAAGGAGGGTCCAAGTACGCCTCATACTGAGGTTTCCTTTCATCTCTTCACACACTTGGCTCCACTGTGCTCGGGCGAGCTCAGAAGTATAAGATTCTATCAATGTAGCTAGGGTGGCTAACCTTACTTTAAGGCGTTTATTGTGTTTCTGCTTGCGCCACCTACGCTGTATGCTGCGATAGGCCTCCCAAAGATGATGCAGGTGGGAGTCTACTGTTTCCGCAGGTATTTCAGGGTCCACGGGACTGTCGTGAGCGCGTTTGTAATCGACAATTTGATTTACCCATGACTGATACGTGTCAGAAGTAATCTCGGTTGGCTCCGACATGTGCACCGCACAGGTTTTCCTAAAGGCATCCCAGTCAGTAAGAAATCGTTGGCGGGGACGGCGGGCAATTTCAGATTGGAGTCGTAGATCGAGCTGTACTATGAAATGGTCGCTTCCTAGGGTATGTGGTGTGCAGAGCCATTTAACGTCGGTGATTCCGCGCGAGAAGGAAAGATCCGGGGAGGTATCTTTTTGCACGCTGTTGCCTACTCTTGTAGGGGTAGAGGGATCGGACTCGATCGTAAAACGCTGAGCCTGGGTGAGCTCCCATAGGAGACGACCCTTGCGAGTAGTGTGTGTGTAACCCCAGGCCGTGTGTGGGGCATTCAAATCGCCTAATATGAGTAGAGGATGAGGTTGTGAAGCCTGAATAGCAAGGTGGAACAGTTGCTTGAATGTGTGTGAGTGCGCACGGGGGCTACTATATACGTTGAGTATATACAATCGGGAGGCTTTCCGTTTGGGAGGGTAAAGGACAACCAAATCATGTGGGATATCAATACTGTCAAATTGTAAACGTTCTCCGGGAATGTTACGTTGGACCAATACCGCAGTGTATGGGTTATCCTTGGATTGTAAGACCTGATAGCCCGTCAACTTGACGTTCTGTCCGGGTTCTTGTAATGCAATCGCAAGAGGAGCTTTTGGTTCTGTGGAAAGAAGTAACTGCAGGTTAGAGCGCTTGCGGGTAAAGCCTCTGCAATTCCACTGCCAAACAGAAAACGTGGCATCCGGCTTATTCATTGTCAAATTCACTAGGCGGGAGGGGGGTATTTTGCGCCAAATTTCGGTCGCTGACAGGGGCGACAATTCCCCGAATGCAACTATGTATATCGGCCCGAAGCGATTCAATGGTTGCCTGCATGGCTGCCTGGTTGGCCAAGAGGATTTGGTGGAGTTGTAGATATTCTTCCTTCTGCTGCGCGAGAGCTGACTGGCATGCAGCCTCGATCCCAGCGAGACGATCGTCTGATGTGGAGGATGTGTCGGAGGAAGTGGGGTTAGCCGTGGCTTTGCGCTTTACAGGGGGTGGTGCGGAAATATCCTGGGAGGCCGGAGTTGGCTGCTCCGATTGAATGGGGGGAATATCGGGACGAGCGTGGAGTTGTTGTCTTAAGAGACTATTTTCGCGCTTCAAGGCTGCATTTTCTTGTTTCAAAGTGAGGATTTCTGCCCTGATTGCTTGCAATTCTTTAAGAATTTCGGTTTGCATATCAGGGGAAGATGAGACACGCGAGAGCAATGATGATGATGGAGCACTGGGAGGCGAGCGCTGGCAGCTCACCTTTGTTTTCACGGTGCCCGATGGTGAGAGCTGTGAGGCATCGGGGTGACATAGGGGATCTGGTCGTCCATTGGGAACAGTTTCCGAGGCCTTGCCAGGTTGCAGTGGAGGAAAGTCCGTGGCACGAAGAGTCTTCGCAGAAGCTGCAGCCTTTGCGTACGAAACTGCAGGTCGGCGTGGTTGGTAGCGCTTGGGACACGCTGCCGTCCCAGTAGCATGAGGGCCTTCATAGACGATGCATTTTGGAACACATGGATGATTTTCAGGGGCATTGACTATTCCGCAGGTTGAGCACCGAGAGAGGGCTTGTCCAGTTGGGCAGACATCGCGTCGATGTCCTGGCCGCCAGCATAAAGTGCAGGCTTCTGATTTCTTGCGAAAAGGCTTGCAGCGGTATGTTGCGGCACGATACCGAACCCAGTAAGGGACGGAAGTTCCATCGAAGAGAATTTGGACTATGCTAGAGTCACTCAGCCTCCTGGCGTCGATCACTCCGAGTCCAGGGTTGAAGTGGCAGATGCTGTGGAGGATTTGTTCTGGGGTTTCGTCGGCTGGGATATTGAAAATGACGCCCGTCGCTGTATTAGATGGGGCGGGTACGTGCGTGGACAACGGGTATTCTTTTCCATTCAAAGTTAGCGCCTCGAGCTTCGCATACTTCTGCGCTCGGCTTTCATCCGGGGTGCTAGCGATGATGAAATTTGCCCTCGCGTGAATGCGGATTTGGTCCTCTTCATGGGGATGTAGTCCCGCTTGCTTCTGCACAGTGTCAGCCAGAGTAGCCAGAGGGACTTGGGTGAGGGCTAGACCACCTCTCGGTCGAAGGATCACTTTGATGTCGTCCTCCGGCAAGGGGAGCACCGGCGGAATCGTGCGCGCCGCTCGACGGCGGCGTCGGCTGGAAGAGGCATTATGAGAAGAAGATGCGATGGCAGACTTGGCCTGGAGCGGTTGTTCATGAAGGGATTGTTGGCGGCGACGAATCATCACCCAAGAGGGGTGGGCGAGGTCCTCCGGGGCGATGTCATCTCCTTCGACGGTAACCTCCATCATGCTGCTGCCGGGACGCTGACCACGGCCGGCGCGCTCGTGCAGCGGAGTGAAGGCTGACGGCACGTGCTGTGGAATGCAGCCGGCGGCCGCGCACAGCTTCGGCGCGAGGCGTGGTCGATGCTGTTCTTCGCTGTGGCGGTAGGGTTAGCTTTTTGAGTAGACAGTTTGACTCGCCTGTTGGGTCGATCTTGACGAAAGCGGTGTCAGGAGAGTCCTCACATCATGCCGGAACGATTGGTGTGGAAAAGAGGTAGCAGGCACTGCTGGTTCGCTGGTGGCGATGCAAGATGCCAGAGCCAAGCCGGGGCGTGTGAGGTCGTGTCGGCCCCCTAGAGAAAATAAAACCGAGTTTAAAGCGCTTAATTACGCTATTTTTTAAATTTACTTTTCAAATTTTCCGCAGGTCAGTCACAACTGCAGTGTGTGGGGCGCAAACAAGTGATGTCACCATGCGTATTTCAGGATGTCACCACCGAGAATACTCACGCAAGACTCCCCTTAGCGAAAAGTAATACGTTTGAAATATGTATGAGTATGCTTGAAGTACACTTCTGCTTTGTATTTGTACATGTATTTCAAATGCACTAAAAATTGTATTTTCTCAATTTTTAGTAAATATTCAAAATACATTTGTTAAAAATACGGGGAAAATACAGTGCTTTTGAGTACCCCCAAAATAGATTAAAAATGCATTGAACTTCACGAATGTGCGCTTAAGGCATTCAGAATATGCTGAAAATGTATTTCTTCCCCCAAACGATCATGGCGTAAATGCACTGTAAGTATGATAAAAATACGCTTACCTAACTACATGTGCACTCAGAGCAGCACTGAGTATACTTTAAAGGTATGTTGAAGCATAGAAATATACTCCGAATATATTCGAAATATATTCGAATATATTCGAAATATATAGTAGGGTCATGCTGAGGATCCTCAGCATGGCCCTACTGAGACGCGGCAGAACCGTTCTCCCAATCGCCAATATACAAAAAAATCTTTAACAATTTCTGTCACATTGTAAAACGCCTAACTAGAGGAGCAGCATGAGTGAAAGAGGAAACGATAAGACTCATCCAGGCACTGATTATCGTACCGCCTGCCGCGCCGCAAACCGCGCCGCAAACTTACCATCACCGAAGAACACCTTCATCGGGACAGATATAAGGCAGGCCTCAACCTACCAATTTTCACGTTCGCCGAAAATGTGCTCAAATTGGAGCTTATAACACCTTTGAAGACATCAGGGAAGCCACTCTCCCAGCTGTTAAATAAAATCGGGACGAGTAATCGTATCCACAATAGGCACCCACTGTCCCCCCCCCCCCCCCCCCTTCCCCGTGGAGAAGACACTGGACTTCATCATATCACCGATCCAGCGGATACCCCTAAAAGCCCTTCCCGACCGAAGTCATTGGACCCAAATCTATGCAAGGACAGGCGAGAAGCCAAGATCAAATTCCTTCAATTAAATTACCAAAACCACGCAAACACCGCATACACCGACGCCGAAGCGTAAGGAAGTACTGAGGCAGAAATAGTCGCAATCGGCTACCTTGGAATTCTTCGTGACTGCATGACTCTCCCCTACACCTTGGAACGGAACAAGCAGACATTGGGCGCGTCCTCACGGCAATCTATTGCAAGTAGCGAAACTATCAAATAGAAGCACCTATATCATTAGACACACTCATCACAGCATTTCAAGCATAATTACAGACGGAATACCTAAACGCTTCCTAAAGATTCTCCCATCTACAATGCACGAAGTTGATGATTTGATTGATTTGATTGTAGGGTTTAACGCGCCGACTCAACGCAGGCGATGAGGCGCGCCGTAGTGGAGGGCTCCGGATTAATGTTGACCACCTGGGGATCTTTAACGTGCGCCGAAATCTCGAACACACGGGCGTTTTTGCTTTTCGCCTCCATCAGAAAAGCGGCCGCCGCGGCCGGGAATCGAACCCGCGACCTCGTGCTCAGCAGCGCAACGCCTTAGCCACTGAGCCACCGCGGCGGGTATGCACGAAGTTAAAATTATATGGACACCCTGATGCAAGGATCTGGAAGGGATTTCGGGTGCTGGCCAAGAAGAGCACGCGAACTCACATATTGTGCTCCTTGTGACCACGACTGCCAAACTCCCCTCCCCGAAAAACAAGGAGAACCTCTCTTCTTTCTAAGCAGGAACACGATCCTTCGCGTGCTGTAGAATTGCAAGCTCTGCGCAGGAAACAAACCAATCTATATATTCACAAATCTATATGGCCGAAGATATTTGCATGGCAGGAAACATCCCACGTTAACAGGAAACTGTGTAAATTCGGAAAACATGCACCCTCTTCCACGCAACTTAGCCATGTATGTCCAAGGGCACGCTCAGGGGAGAACAACCCAAACATTACATATTCCACTTCTGTAGAGAAATGGGAAACAGCTTTAACTATCTTGTCACCAAACATCAGCGGGAGCTGACCGAGAGGACAGGGAACGAGCGGGTGCCTTCAGGGCTCGCTGAAACTGACAAACACCAAGCCACACAAGCGTAGATGGCGTCTGTCTTTCCTGTTCCACGGTGGTTTAAAACCATTGAAGCTAGTCTTGCTCTCTTAACTGGCCTTCGGTGTTTGGAAAGCGTAAATGGTAAATGCAGCAAATCAGTTAAAAAACTATCCGTGTGCTTTTGAATATTTCTCGCGAGTTGAAAAGGAGGGTACGAGGGGATGTCTTCTATCTCCGCAGCGCAATTATACATGCATGCATGACCTTAATCAACCAACGGCTGAACGCCTTTTCCACACCCTTCCAACACTCTACCAAAAACCAAGGTTGTTTAAGTTGGTCAACACCCTTTTGTCACACAAAAATGGTGTAGAGCTACGAACAAGGCTGTTGAGATTCAAGAAAAAAGGTGTAATGGCCTCCCAACACCCTTTTTCTACTTATAGTACCCACTTTTTGGCCAAAAATGGTGTAAAGATGTTTAGTGAGTACGTACACATTCTACACGGCGCTACACATAACAGGATTTTCCAGACTAGTGTGCTTATTTCGCATTCTCAGCAGAAAGCAATCAGCAGCTAAGAACTTATGCACCGCTCTTCCTCAGAATGCTGAGCTCATTTTCAAGATCCGGGCAGAGTCCCTCAATACTTTTCAAGCATTGAAGGACTCCGGTATCACTTACCACTGTTCCGAAACGCCTGCTGTGCGAAATACCGGCTTCATGTGGCATGTGCTAGTGTCTTATTTTTATTTATCAATTACGTCATTGAGGTTTTAAATAATGAAGGTTCTGCCCCACCTGAATACTAACACATTCCTGGAATAATCCATGTATCAGCAGCGACGCAGGTAGCGTTCACATGAAGAATGAGAGAGGATTAAAAATGACCGTTTTTTGATATGACGGAGGCGAGCGTTCCCTTCTTGCAATACCTTTGCAGAGTCTCCCTTTCAATGAATGAAACTCGTAGCCGGTGGCCCCATGCACGGATTGACCCCATCCATGCATGTTCAAATCTGTTTCTCCACAGCCTCGCAGGCATCGGCAAAGCATTCGCCTCATTTTCCCCATATTTTACACTTTCCTTCTTTGCATTCACTCAATACCTGCTCTTCGTTATGCCTCTCGTTAGACCCTCACCAAAGAGTACAACGGTAAAACTGAAGGCCGCGGATAACGCCTCGATGCTAAACCCAACGCTTGCAGAAACGGTCGCTAAACCCGACTTTCGAGCAGACCCATAACGTGTTGCAGCGCACGCGCAATGTTTTAAGATAGCGATGGTAACGAATTCCAGATGGTAAAGACAGATGTTAAAGAATTCCACGTTCCTCTAACTGCTGGTTCAGTTCGGCGAAGTACGTCGTAGCGGTCGGGCCGGTCGAGCTATGCCATGATCCAAGGATCCAAGCCCGTCGGTTTTCACAAAGCGTGCCAATCCAAGCATGACGCCGAGCCAACCGCGGTTCCGCAGTTGACCGAACTATGCCCGCATTCGATGACAGAAGGCATTCGCTCTCTCGCCTGCGTTTCTTCAGGTACCCCGGTCGTGGGTGTTCGCACCCACAAGAGGCATTACAAACACTTTTGTTTTCTACTTCTACAGTTTTGAGCGCAACTGAAATAACAATAAAATGGGATAATAAAGAATACGCTTATACCTATCAAACTAATGCAACCAACTTAAGATAAGTACGTAGAAATTACCATACGTAAGCCTACCACTGACGCTAAATACCGCCTGGAATGAGTGACCAGCAAAATTTGTTAATCATGTATTCATACACACTGAATGAGGTCAGAGGTAGTGAAATTGTAGAGGCGTAATTCTATATTCTACTTTGAGTAAAGGAATTACGCCTCGTAAGAAGACCAAAGTCAGGAAATGATTGCCGCAACGATGGTCGCCTGAGACGAGAGCTCATTGATCCACGCTGGACGCCATTGGCAGATCGGCAGTTCCAGCGGAGCGCGGATCAACACTGCCAGTGTTCGCGCATGTGCTCTCGTTGTGCGCCTTCGGAACCAAACTCTCGCTGCTTCCCCTGCGGACCCTGGTTGTGAGGTGTGGGAATTCACATCTCTTAATGAAATTCCAAGGAGTCCCAATTATCTATCATAGAAGGGGTTGCATTCGGCACACCTTATCGTTGCCCAGAGGAGTTCCGGCGAAATGAGAATGTGCGCAGTTGGCTACTAGAGCCTCCCCGCACCCTTTGAGGGGCGAAGCCCATTGGGGGCTCGGGCTGTCGGCGTCTAATGCCGTCGTCGTAACCGTCGTCTCGAGTAGTCACGACGTCGAAACATCGGGACACTCGTTCGCGCCTCGCGTTGGGACGTTTTGTAACGCGTACTAAAAAAACACCGGGACACTCGTTTGCGCCTCGCGCTGGATCGCTGTGCGCTTCGAAGATGGTGATGTTGAATAAACTTTCATTAAATCCCAATCCGACTTCGTGCATGGAGGCAGACCAGTGGGGGGACTCCCGCAGTCCAGGAGTCCCTGGTTCTGGCTGGCCGTCCCGGCCCATCTGAACAGGCTAATCTGGGAGCCGGATTCAGAGCTGGACAGCTGCGCCGCCCACTGTGGAGGGGAGGGGTAGGGATTGGGAGAGAGGTCAGGTGTGTGGGAGAATTCGCATACGATGTGATAAAGAGTACCTCTTTTGGGGCAAAACTTGCATATTGTGAGTGAGAGGTGGGAAAGATGAAATTCCATAGTGTATTGTGAGGGAGGGTTGAAGTTGACGGAGAGTGATTTCGTCAGCATTTGTTAGAGATGGGTGAGGTGGCGGCAAGGTGCGGCGAGAGACCATATAATGAGTGAGAACGTCGTTGTAGGTGAATAGGGGGTGGGCATCCAGGGTGGGAGGAGGGGGGTCGGGGGCAATGGCCCAGTGTATCAGTTCTCGGGCCGCGTCGTGCGCCGCTTCATTGCCGGCCAACCCACAATAGCCAGGAGTCCATAGAATGTGGCACTCCTCGGGGAAGGTAAATGGAGTGTTCAATTATGCGTACGGCAGTGCGAGGAAGTTGACCTTTTTGAAGATGTCGACAGGCTTCCTGCGAGTCCGTGATTACTGTCACGTAGTCGCGACGAATGGAGGCAAGCGAAAGCGTAATGGCTATCTCTTCAGCTTCAGTTTGTGTTGAGGCCCGCGTGGAGGGTGGGGATGGTACGTTTTTGGCCGTCTACACTGGCGACGGCATAACTCGATCGGTTGGGATATGGGGATGAATCCACGTAAAGCGTGTCCGGAAGATGCTGGTAGTGGGTGCGGATGTAGTTTGTACGGGCACTGCGACGACCGTCCTGGATGCCTGGGTGCGTGTTCCGGTGTAGTGGGGCGACTTTAATGCGAGCGCGCAGTAGGAGGGGAGTCGCACCAGGCGGTCAAGCTGAGTCGGGGTCGGATAGCCCAGGCGAGCTTAAGGTACTACACCCAGTGGGCGTAAGCTTGAGTAGTTTAAATTGTGAAGTTCGCTGAGCTTCGCACAGCTCTGTCCAAGTATTATGTTTTCCCAAGCGTAAAAACAAGTCAGTAGAGGTGTGAGTGGGGAGGCCGAGTGCAGTTTTGTACGCTTGCCTAATTAATGTCGCGGTTTTTGTGCTCTGCTGATTTGAGGGACAGGTGAGGAGCACCGTATGTAAGGCCACTGACGAGGAAAGCTTGAACCAGACAGGCAGTTTCATATTCTTTGAGACCAGTACGTTTGTGGCCGGGTGATGCGCTTAACTAGTTTTGCCAATACATGCCTTGCACCGACGTCACAACGGGGAATGCTGGGATGCATAATCAATTGGAGCACCGCCGACTCCGCGGATACCCTACACGGCGCTGTATCCGCGCGGCTGTGCGGAGCGGCAGCGACTGGACGGCGTTTACACAATGGTGTTGTGCGCTGTTGTCGGCTGCTCGAACCGTAGCAAGTCGAATTCGAGGGAGAAATCGGTGAACAGCAGCCTATTTCGTCTACCGAAAGTTGTATCAAATCAGTGTGAGCGGACGAAAGACCTCAGTACGACACGGCGAAGCCTGTGGCTATCGCGCATAAAACGTGCTGATCTCGATCCCAACAGCCGGCATGCATGCATTCGAGTCTGCGGTGCCCACTTTGTGACAGGTAAGCCAGCAACTTCTACAGCAAATCCAAGCGCCGCGTACAAATGTAGAAAATGTGTATTTTGTGCTTGTAGGCAGGCCAGCCAAGATTTGGGACGAGGCACACCCTGACTTGGCGCCATCGCTTGCGCTTGGCTACGGCACCAAAGCTCGTTGTACCGATCGTTACGAACGATCGAAAAAGCGGCGTACACGGAAAAAGACCGCTGAGACCGTGCGACGCAGCCACGGCGGCGTCCACGCAGCCGACGGACCCCAGCCACGGCGACGACGTTGCAACCGTTCCAGATAGCGACGAAGTTGACGAGAACGGAAATGAGACAGGTCACAAAACTGGAGGAGTAAACAAGATAGTTCACGATGTCTCCGTGCGTCACTTCGGGAAACTCGGCAACATCGGTCACGGTGTCCAGTCCCGGCCGCAGCGTGTAGGGATCCACGCTGTCGCACATCCGCATCTTTTCCTCGTAGCGTGCGCGGGCTGATCCGATCAGCTGCGCACGAGCCTCGACTCTCGAAGCTTGGGGCATCTTGCTCACAAAGCGGTAAGCCTGTAGTGGGTCGGGTGCGTGGGTCGGGTGCATCAGCCGAGAAACGTACACACACTACGCATAGCGAGCGGCGCTCCAACATGGGCGCAGTAACTACGAGCGGGCGGAAGTGACGTCACGTGAGTAACTATGCGTTGAAGTGCCAGGAATCCTGGCATGGTGTGCGTGCCTGGGCCGTCTCGTGGGATTGTGAGTCCGAGTACCTTGAGATGGGTTACTACTGGAACAGGGCGAGCCTGTATAGTACGAGCCGGGTCCGGCGTAGGCGCCGTGTGTCGTCCCCGAGTTCTCCGCTGAAGAGTTAGCGCGGGGCGCCGGGTTTTGCGCGTACTAAGCGTTCCTTGTAACTGGGCGCAAAATTGGTACCATTTCTGCTGACTGAGTTGTTGGGCGTAGTCTTCCGCTTGCTTTGTGAGGCGAGCTATGCGTAACTTGAGCCGCCGGTTTGTTTTGTTACGTTTCCAGCGTGTTACGAGCCTATGCCTGGTTGTCCAAAGGTGATCGAGGTGCGGATCTACAGCGGGGTACTCGGTCGTGAGCGGGATTCGTTTGGTGTGTTTTTGAAGGCCACGTTCAATGGTGGTCATCCAGTCATCGAGGTCCGAATCGGTGGGTGGTGTAGCTTTTAGAGTATCCCGGAAGGCCTTTGTCACGTGGACGGATGGTGGGGTGGTCTTTACCAGCTCGGAGCAATGGACACAGGGAAGCCGTTGGCGTGTTTAACAACATACATTTTATGCACACTCGAAACCCCTAACGCACAGCACTCAATATTTAAACTACACGCAAATGATACACACTCAAACCTCTAACAATCCCAAAACACAACTCAAATACAAACCCCTAACTTAACAGCTCAATATACAATTCAACTCAAAACTAAAAAGTCTCTACAATAACGTCCTACACTAAGTACACTCTAAATACACTCCTTAACCAAGTTCTCATTAATTCCTCTTGTACCACAACTCCTCAGTTGTGTTCTACAACTATGTCCCTATAATGGACTGGCCTACCCCGCTGTCGTCGGCGCTGACGTGTCGCACCCTTGCGTGGCCGCGGCTCGGTTGTAGCCGTCCTCGTCTCGCTTCGTCGGTGCCGGCGTTTAATGCGCGCGGTCACTCCTTGGACCGCGTGGGCTCCGCGCGTCCTGACTGGTTTCCTCGGTGGCTACCCCCTGGTAGCCGCTCTCGCTAGAGGTCCTTGATGCCGGCGTTCGATGCGCGCGGTCATCCCTTCGGCGGCGTGCTTCCTCGGTGGCTACCCCCTGGTAGCCACTGCTGCTGGAGGTTCCAGGTAGGCTCGGCACGAACGTAGCCTTTCGGGGCCGTCGAGACGAACGTCGACGGAGCGTGGACGTTGGCCGCTGGTGCCCGACCGATGCCGCTGGGTCCACGAAGACACAGGTTCGTGGTGCACCTAGGATGACGGTGTCGATGCGAAGTCGGCCCGCTCCCGCCCCGGCTCGAATGGCGTGGTCGATGGCCTGGCCGCGTCCCCCTGGCTCGTTCCTTGCTCCGGCCGCCTCCTGGTTGTCTGCCTCCCGGTGTCTTGCCTCCACCCTTCTCTTTGTGCGCCCCGCTTTTATACCCTCTGGGCTTTCTCGTGGCGCACTCCCATTGGCTCTTCGCCTGTTCTATGTCCTTATATGGCCATCTCGCCACTTGTCCCATGCGCGGCCTTCCCTGATTGGCCGACCAGTGCGCTGCCACCTTTGCCCATGATTCCTCGGTGCGTCGGCGCTGGCGCTTGCTGATTGGGCGCTCCTGGCGCGCACTTCAAATGACCGTTCCTTTGTTCTTTTTCCTCGTTTTTTCGGGGGTTTTGATGCGTCCCCCTCTCAGGGGGTGCCCTGACACATGACAGCCTTCCAATCTATGAGGTTGGCGACGCCTAGTTGGGTCTTGGTAATGCCTGAAATGGTGAGGTGAACGATGCTGTGACCACTTCCGAGAGTATGGGGGAGGCATTGCCATGTGTATTTAGAGACGTTGCGAACAAATGTTAGGTCTGGGGTACTAGTACCCCGGGTGACGCAGGAGCCGAGGCGGGTCGGGATGAAGGGAATGTTGCAAAGACGAAGCCGTGACGGTGTGCCGCATCCCAGAGATTAGTTCCTGATTTCGCATTGCGCGCGTAACCCCATGCAGTGTGCGGTGCATTAAAATCGCCGAGGACTACTAATCGGGGTGCTTAGCAATTTTAATTACATTCTGGAGGACTAGAGGAAGTTCCATGAGGCTGTTAGAGGGAGGGGAGTAGACATTGAGGATAAAAACACTTGGTTATTCCTTGTTGCTGGTTGGTAAGAGTTCTACTAGTACGCATTGAATTGCAGCGGCCAGCGGACGGTGTTGCGCTGGGTAGGTATTGTGCATGAACGTGGCGATCCGCGGCGAGTTGGGATTTTAAAATGCGATGCAGTCTCGGAGAGAGGGGTTCGTGAATTCTACTTCTCGTAGGGTTAGTACTGCTGGGAAGTTAGGGGCGATGAGCTGGTGGAAGGATGATTTTTTTGCGCCAAAAGGAGCGAAAGTTCCAATGCCAAATGTGAAGCGACGGAGAGGTGGTACATTCAGGCACTATAAACAGCCCGGGTCTTCCTCTACTGTTTCGTCAAGTGGAGGGGTGTAGGAATAGAACATGCTTTTTGCGTTATACTTTTTCAACGTTGCGGTCTTCTGTGACCTTGATGCGGCCCGAGAGCGAGGTGACTTCTTGTAGGGCGGTGAATTTGGTTTGGAAAAGTCGCTTCAGGTCACCCAGGGCAGAGGAAATGGGTGCCAGCGCGGAGTTGTCGAATATTGGTGGATTTGCTGGTGGCGAGGGGGGTACGAAAGGAGTGGGTGATTGTGGGAGAAGTGCCTTGAGCTCTGAGGGCTGTTGCTGTAGGGTAGCGATTTGGTTGGCGTTTTCAGCTAATTGTGATTTTAGTTGTGCATTTTCTTGGGCGAGAGCCGCTAGGGTGGAAGATTCAGCAGCTGTGTGGTTTGAGGGGTGGGCAAGGTTGAGAAAGGGTCATCGTGAGGGATGTGGGCGGCTACAGCTGACCAGCTCACCTGGGAGGGCGCTGAGGGTGTACCGGACGACCTTCAGATGGAGAGGGCTGGTTGCCGGGTTTCTTGTGCTTGCTGTTGAAGGCGGGCGGTGGTGGGGGCTTGAGCTTGCGGCGATTTTCTCGACTTGCCGTCAGGTGGGCAGTCCGCGCAGCTGGCATTGAGGTTGGCAGGGGTGATCAGGAGCTGGGTTGGGGGTATGGCACAGAGAGCACAGGTTGAGCTGAGGGTTGGGACAGACATCGGGTCGGTGTCCGAGGCCACCGCACAATTCGCACAGCATTGGTAGGTATGCCGGTAGGGGCGACCTCGTACCAGGGTGCCGTACGCTTTTACGTAAAATGGCACGTGAGGGCCATTGATCAAATGTGAGTGCGGCGGTGTCGGAGGTGCCGAGCATGCGGGCTTCAATGAAGGGTGGTCAGGTGGATGTAATAATGGCGAGAAGTTGTTCAGGAGGTGTGCCAGAGTCAGTGTGCCAATAGGTGTGCCAGGGTCGGTGCGCCAGGGTCGGTGCGCCAGGGTCGAGAAGTTCCCGGATGGCTCTTGAGGTACGCTGTGACATCATATGTCGTGTCGCCAAGGTGGAGGGCGGTGATGTCAGTGCAAAGCGTCGACGCATACTTCGCTAGGGGTGCTTGTCGTGCTAAGATTCTGCGGCGATTGAGCGAAGATGATAATCTCCCGTAGAATGTATACAGGAAGGGATGCCGGTGGTTTGTTGCGGGCTGTGTGCAAGTTGTCGCGCGGCCCAGGCCGCTTCGACGCGTAGGCCAGATCTTGGGCGAATGATCACTTTGTAGTCGTTCATGGGGAGTTTCGGTTGGATTTCCCTGCGTGGAGCAGAGACTGAAGCTGGAACGCGTGGGTAGTGGAAGGAGTGGTGCGCTGGTTGTGGCGCGATCGTTAGATCTGACACCGGGGGTTATAGGTTGGGAGCGTACGGCCGCTGTCCGGGTCGTATGTCGGCGGGGCTTGGGGCGAATCTTGCGTGTTGACATCCAGACTCAGCGCAGGTAGTGAGGCAGGCCGTACGCTCGAAGGCGGGCACGATTGCAGATGAGCCGTGTTGTTTGGAACGTTAGGGTTAACGGGGAGGCTCACCGCTTGAAAGTTCAGGTGCACCATGGGTCCGGCGAGGTGAGAAATGGTCCAAGGCTTTTGTGGCAGGTATCAGGGTGAAGCTGAGGACTTAGCGAATACGATTATGCTAATTACAGAGCGGTGTTCCTGGGAGGTCCAATGCCAGGGCGGTGCAAAGCAGTAGCACACGTGAAGCGGGTGTGGGCTGTGCAGCCCCCTCTGCTTCATAGGCGCGAGACTTTTACAGCAAACTAAGCTGTATACCTCTACCCCCCAATGGTTTCATTTCCGTTGGCAAAAATGCCAATGCGCCAAGACTACACCTATACACTGCATGCTTCGCCCCCTCCCCAGGTTTCAAGTTAGTAGAAATGTCCCGGAATTTTTTTTAGATGTCCTTAATATGACGTTATTTCTCAGTTAAAGGGGTCCTGAAATACCTTCCGCCGATGCATGGATGTACATGTACCCAAATAAAGCAATGTATTTGCAATCTCCTCCCGCAAGAATTTTGTTAAAGCGATGAGTATTAGTTGAGAAATCGTAAATCAAAAACCGCGCATTATCGTCGCTCCGCGTTTCCTCCTCCTTTCGACTTACTCTCCGCTGTTGACGGTGCGCGAGCCTTGCCTCCCATGATGCTGCGCTCCGCAGCGGTGACGTACTTCCGCTATTGCGCTGCCCAGACTGTCGTCTGCTACGGGCAAGCTTTGTTGACACCATGAATCCCGCACTCCGAGGCTGGAAAAGCGAACGAAAAATGTGGCCGCATGCATGCGGCGGCCTGGCCTTGCCCTTTCGCGGTGTACGTTGCTGGCGGCACATGACTTTTTATCGGCGGCGAACTCGCAGCCGCACGGGGAGGGTCGTGTGCTCGTTCCCTTGATGCACCGCGCACTGTTTATCCAAAAAGCGCCGTATCAGATGTGGCCCCGCTGGTGCCGGGTCTTATTTTGCCGTGGTGGTAATTCCTGCCGGCGGCATGTGAAAAAGTCATATTAAACCAATACAGAACCCGTGCACAAAATGCTTCTCTCATGTGACCAGTTTAGCTTGGGGCGACGCGTGGTGGAGAGCGGCAACGTTGGCAAAACATGCTCCTCCGCGGCTCTGAGCTTTCTAGCGCTGGACCGAGCGCCATTTCTTTGACAATCTCAAACATCGGTTGCCTTGGCAACAAGGCACAAACCGCTCTAGAAGTCAGTTACGGTTCCGCGATCCCGGTTCAGCTCGGGGCCCCACCTCGCGACATGTGGGCACTGCAGGCGTACCACTCACTCCCATTGGGAAGTGCGAGATGCGTTTGGCATTACAGGAGGCGATGGTGTGTGTGTTGTGGACGCCTTTGTTTCGCGATGAAATGCGACGTTGTGCTTCTGCGGGTGGATAGTGCTTCCCATGGTCGGGATTATCTTTCTCGAGCGACGTACGACTCAACCTCGCATGGGGTATGTGCAGTGTGCGTGGCTAAAAGCCATCTCGGCTTGAGCGCCAGGGTTAAGTGACTTGCTGTTCGTCCCCGCAAAGCGCGCGCGAGGTGAGTACCGAATTTACGACGGGCAGGAGGCAACCCATCCTCTGTCAATCGTGGTTCAGACTTTCAACGCATGTTGTGACGTTGTGTTCGTTAGAAACGCATCTTTGGATTGTTTTGAAGGTGAATAAAATGTATGCGTCAAACCCGGGCCTTCGGCTCAGGGCGTTCTCTGCGATTGCACGAAAGAAGTGCCACGGGGCTTCAACGCTTTATGGAACGTACTCAGGTAACAGAATATCCATGTCGTGTTATGGCCGTGTTGCATTCAATACAAACGGTTAAGCGTTTGTTTTACACTTGTCTCGTTTGTCGTAAAATGCCCAAGCACTCCGGCACTCTGCTGGCAGATCAGCCGGCGAGCCGACGCTGAGCAGACGACTGATCTCTTTGCCGGAAGTTGGTTAAAAAAGCCGCCCAATAGCAGGATGTCTAGCTCATGACGAACATCTGGGAATCGATGATGTAGACATGTGAAGATGGCGGCGTCCAAAAACACGAAGGAAAGGGTGAGAAAAAAACGACAAACTTTGCAACAAAAGTGTGAGCTTTCCGCTGCGCGTAAAAGAGTAATACTTGGCACAGAGGACGTTGACGACCCAATCTAACGGTTGCGCTAGTTCATTTAGTGTGCTCAAAATGCCTTTCAGGGCCCCTTTAATCATAAAGTGCCACCTACTCACTCTTCTTACATTATTACTGCGAGAGTAGCAGTGTCGGCAAATATTTTCGCCCTTGATACGCTGACATGTAGAGTGAAAGAAGAGCAGAAAATCAGAGTGCGTGGCTGCAGCGCTTCCTCCGCACTACTCGTCGCACACCGCCTCGACGGGCCCTGTGACTCCCGTCTTTTTTTGTGCACGTTGTAACATCCCTCAGCAAAAATACCAAAGCCCTTCGATGTCCTTCAAAGCATTGAAGGACTCTCTTCCGGCCGGGTCAGGTTCACCACCGCCATCTCAGAAGGAGCGGTTGCTTACGGAGCCATTCCGAAGCTTACATCTGTCTTGGACGCAAAATTCTTGGATTTCCAAGTGCTAACTACTCAAGGTACTGGGCGACAAACATTTGGACATTCCAGGTGAAATTAAATCCTGGAGCGTTCCGAAGTACAAGCACGCTCCGCCAGCTTCAGGAGACGCTGAGCGTTCTTCTGCTCTGCCTTTCACGTCCTGCGTGTTTACCACAGGCACCCTGCCTGTTATGAACTGTTGCAATCGGTGACCAACCACCCCTGGCGCCGACTCATAAGGTTCGTCGTCCCCTGCGTCCTCCTGCCTCTTCTCCCGGCCACTCGCCTTCTTCGGTCCAGCAAGTAGGCCTAGCACGCCGGCAAGAACTGCGGCGGCAGCGCGCTGCCGCTGTGCTGCTGCCCCAGACGTGGTCCCAGCGGAGCAGTTAAGGCAGCTCCATCGTAGCGTCGAGCGCCCCTTTGCCGTAGCGTGGCCAGCCCTGCCATGGCAACAACGTGAAAATGAACACCTCAGAACCGCAAGTAAGTTTAGCTCCGGCCCCGCCATACAGCGCTGTTAAAAGGCCGCCCGGGTCTACAAGCACAGCAGAAAATGCAACGCAGGACCAGCCAAAACGATCCCGCCCGTCGCCTTTATATTAACAACAACTGCAATGCCACCTGAGGAATCATCGTATAAGGTGGTCATAAAGTCCCGCGCTAACTTCGGCATGTCTACAGTGCCCAGTCGGTTTATTCAAGCTGCAGTGGCCACATGCCTGAACGCCCCAGCTTTGCGTGGGTTTGCTGTGCACAAGCCCACTAATACGATTTCGGTGTGGGTTCCCGAGCTCCTTGGAGAATTGCTTGGGTTTGGGCGAGTTGGTTTTCCATATCGACTTGAAATTTCAGCGTGAACAAAAAGAGATAAAGAGCGCGCGAGCAGGCGATGTCACGAACCATCCCCCTCGCGAGGGGCACGGTCAAATGCAGAGCATTTTGGTGTTGCGACGTTGGTGTTGGATTGCGTCGCAGCACTGGTTGAAGGTCTTGATTCCATCCCGTACAACGCTGACTCCGACGACAGCATCTGAAGAGAGCGCAGGCGATGACTGGATTGGAGCCCCGCACATACCCGATTTTATCTGGTTCGAAAGAAATTGACAGCGAGAGCGAACGCCGAGAACCGCCCCATCACGGCACGACCGCGCCACGACCACGTCACGACTACGTCACGATCACGCCACAACTGTTGTTTCTCCCGCGCCAAACTACGACGCATGCGCGCCCCACCTGTTGCTGAACGCGATCCGAGCACGCAGAGAACACGCGAGGAGCAGCGGAGAGCAGGCGAGGAGGAGTGGGGGAGAGGGCACACCTGGAACGGCTGTTGCGGACGCCGAGGCACGCCGACAACGCCGGGTGACATCGTGAGTTAAAGAAATGCTCTGCATTTAAAAAAAAACGATAGGACTTAGGAAGGAAACACGGACACAGTGCTGACTATCAACTGAGTTTACTAACAAAAAGCGGGAACATATATACATGAAACATTGCACAACATTGGCACAACGCGACACTCTTTTTTCCGAGATTAGTTAATGGGATAATCGCTAAGCAGTTTCAGTTCTTTCTCTGTCAGCGCCACGGATGCTGTGCTGACGCACTTGTCACCTTTCTTGCTGATGGCTACTGCTTCGACGACTTCACGTGCGAGGCGATTGCGTTTCTTTCGAAGCACGTTGATCTCGTCGATGCGCGCCGTGCATTTGGGGCAAGTGCGCCAATGGGATGATAAGTGGCCGGATTACGTTGTCTTAATTGAGTGAGGCGGCATGTTCACGTGCCCTGTCATTAATGCACCTTCCGGTTTGTCCCACGTAGACTTTTTTGCGTGATAATGGGATGGTGTATACGACTTCATTCTGGCAATTCGGCGTATTTTAAATGCAGAGCATTTCTTTAACTCACGATGTCACCCGGCGTTGGCGTGCCTCGGCGTCTGCAACAGCCGTTCCAGGTGCGCCCTCTCCCCCACTTCTCCTCGCCTGCTCTCCGCTGCTCCTCGCGTGTTCTCTGCGTGCTCGGATCGCGTTCAGCAACAAGTGGGGCGCGCATGCGTCGTAGTTTGGCGCGGGAGCAACAACAGTTGTGGCGTGATCGTGACGTGGTCGTGGCGCGGTCGTGCCGTGATGGGGCGGTTCTCGGCGTTCGCTCTCGCTGTCAATTTCTTTCGAACCAGATAAAATCGGGTATGTGCGCCCCCCGAAAATGCTCTGCATTTGACCGTGCCCCTCGCGAGGGGGATGTTTTGCCGACGCACTGCCGCGCTACGGCGGCGGCGTCCGCCGCTCTATGCCGGCCGTGGCCGATGCTGCGGCGTTCGGGACGCCGCCCCTGCGAATTCCAAGTAGCGGCTGGCAGAATCTTTCGTTTCACTCTTTGTAGAGCCGCGTGTGTGAATTCAGGTGACGTCGTATGGCCAATTGTTGTGAGCGTCGTTTAAAGCTTTGCTTTCCAACTACTTTCACAGCGTAGATTTAGCCAATTTTTTGTTCGATGGTTGGTGGTGCATGTCTCCCCTCTTGCTTCGTTGTTTACGCGTCGGCACATTTGATACGCCTTGTTGGGGGCACTGCAGACAACGAACACACCTTGCCTGGCTGCAATTTTTTTGAGGTTGTGGGCGAAGCCATGTACATAGGGAACTACCACGGTATTCCCTCTCGTGCGCTGCACGTTCTGTCTCCTCTTATTTTTTCCCTTCACACGCTGTAGTAGGCTTTCGCTCACAGCCGCCAGGAGGCTTTCCGCGTAGCCGGCGTTACGCAGCCTGGTTACCTGCCGGTTGAAGCTCGATGTCATCTTATGCGCGCAGGACTTCTCAATGGCGGAGCGCAAAGCCATGGTTACAATCGCTCGCTTCACGTTCTTGGAGTGTGCCGAGTCGTGGGGTAAGAAGCCCTTACTGCTACGTGTCTCGTACCGCCAGCAGATATGCCCCTTGTCGAACTGCAGGCTGAGGTCCAAAAACCTCAGGTGGCCATTCTCCGGTAGTTCATGTGTGAATGATAGTCCCTGGGCGCTGTCTTCAAAACTCTCCATAATTTCACCCTTCAGGCGTTCGTCACTATCCAGGTCATTCGCGAACAAAACCAAATATTTATCCACATAACGAAAAATGGCCACAATCGGCTTTCCTTCCAGGCTTCCCTGAATGCGTCGGTCCACCTCCGCCAGGTATAGGTTGAACAGGTAGGGGGCGACGCGAGATCCTATGCATATCCCCGCTCGTTGCACATAGTTACGGCCTTGATGTGACACTGCGGTAGATCGCAAGTACGTGTTGAGCAGCTCTAAAAAGGCGTCACAGGATATTCCAACTCCATTTTGGAGGGAAATCAGGCCATGTTCCTTAATCGTTGCTCGGAGTACAGACATCAGTTTGGCATGGGGTATAAAGAATAGAGATCCTGGACGTCCACCGAAAAGCCCGAAACAGCCCGCCCCTGGTCTCCTTCTAGGTACGACAACACGTCTCTCGAGTTGGCGATCATGTAGGGGTCTCTCACCTCAATTCGTGCAAGGTGCTTGGCCAGAAACATCTCTATTATACATACCCGATTTTATCTGGTTCGAAAGAAATTGACAGCGAGAGCGAACGCCGAGAACCGCCCCATCACGGCACGACCGCGCCACGACCACGTCACGATCACGCCACAACTGTTGTTGCTCCCGAGCCAAACTACGACGCATGCGCGCCCCACCTGTTGCTGAACGCGATCCGAGCACGCAGAGAACACGCGAGGAGCAGCGGAGAGCAGGCGAGGAGGAGTGGGGGAGAGGGCGCACCTGGAACGGCTGTTGCAGACGCCGAGGCACGCCAACGCCGGGTGACATCGTGAGTTAAAGAAATGCTCTGCATTTAAAATACGCCGAATTGCCAGAATGAAGTCGTATACACCATCCCATTATCACGCAAAAAAGTCTACGTGGGACAAACCGGAAGGTGCATTAATGACAGGGCACGTGAACATGCCGCCTCACTCAATTAAGACAACGTCATCCGGCCACTTATCATCCCATTGGCGCACTTGCCCCAAATGCACGGCGCGCATCGACGAGATCAACGTGCTTCGAAAGAAACGCAATCGCCTCGCACGTGAAGTCGTCGAAGCAGTAGCCATCAGCAAGAAAGGTGACAAGTGCGTCAGCACAGCATCCGTGGCGCTGACAGAGAAAGAACTGAAACTGCTTAGCGAATATCCCATTAACTAATCTCGGAAAAAAGAGTGTCGCGCTGTGCCAATGTTGTGCAATGTTTCATGTATATATGTTCCCGCTTTTTGTTACTAAACTCAGTTGATAGTCAGCACTGTGTCCGTGTTTCCTTCCTAAGTCCTATCTTTTTTTTTTTTTTTTGTTCACGCTGAAATTTCAAGTCAAGTCCCTCCTTGGATTTCGCCACCAACCTCCGAACCTTGAACAACATACAGGTCTCGCAGACAGACAGCGTACAGGTCCAGGCATACTTGGCCCCTGGAACTGACTTGAAGCGCTACGTGATCTCAGGCGTAGACTATGGTGAGACGCCTGAACAGCTTCGTCAGGAGCTCTCCTGCTGTACTCACGAAATAGCCGTCCGGTGTATGGGCACAAGTCGCACCTGTCTCGTCATACTGTGAGGTCCGCCTTCTCCTCCAGACCGTATAGTGTACTATGGATGCATATTGCGCCCTCGGCCATTCAAGCCATCTGTTTACTGCTATTCGTGCTACAGGGAGAAGCACATGAAATCCTCCAGCCCTCATCCACCAAAAGGAAACCCTGAGTATTCCACACCTTGCAGGCTTTTCAATACGGCCTCTGCAAATCGAACGACCATGACATCACTTCTCGGAAGTGCCCTACTAAGCTGGAGGCTAATCAGAAAGTCCGCGAGCGCCGCTTAAAACGGAGTGAAAGGCATGCCGAAGCCCCAATGCTCGAACAGGTGCCGATTTACAACCGATACGCTGCTCTGATACCCTTACAGGAAGAATTCCCCGCAGCAGAACCTGAACCGTCAACAATGGTGACGCATAGTTCGGCAGTCAAGATGTTACGTGCCAGCCGTCGACGTTCGCCACCTGTGCAAGAGCAGCTACCAGTTCCTAATCTATATGAAGACTCCGAAATTGAAAAACAGGCTGGATACACTGGAAAAAGAAATTCAGCGGCTCAAAGAACGTCGTGCAATAAATACTTCAGCGCCGGCGTGCGAGTACACGCCCTACGGACACCCAAACCACGAACGCCTCTGTTCCTCCAGGTAATCAAGGGTGTACATCGAACACCATGTCTCCACGTGAATTGTTATGTTTTGTCGTGCAACAACTCCAGTCTCTCACCTCGGTTTTAATGGCTAACCTCCGCCGATGATGGTACCTGTGAATTCGGGCTCACCTGAAAGTATACTGCAATGGAACTGCAGGGGCATAACTGGAAAGGTCTGAGAACCTCGCCAACGTCTTCTGTGCGGGAAGCTATGTGCATGGGCGCTACTACTCCAGGAAACTAATGGTCTCCCTTCCCTTCCTGAATTTGTGGCGTATTCGTCTCCATCCATCTTGGACCGCCGGAGTTTTAGGGCTAATATTCCTCCAGGAAAAGTAGCCGTCTACGCCCTCTCCAGCTATCCTCAGACCCGCATCGACCTGGCGCGATGGTGCGCGCTATGGCAAGAAGTCGTCGCTGTACTCGTTCACCTCCCTCGCACGGACGTAATCCTGGTGTCGCACTATGCTCGCCCCTACAGTGGCCGTATGCCAGTTTAAGCCTTGGCTGGGTCTCACATCTACGTCAACGGCATCCCGGCTGCCCAATCTTGGTGGCGGGGGATTTCAACGCGCCCCACACTAGATGGGGCTATGTCACATCCAGTGCGCGTGGTAAATGTGTGTATGACACTTTTGTGGACGCCCAGTTTGTGCGACTAAATGACGTTTCAGTGCCCGCACGTCGGTGTGAACGTCCACGCGATACTCCTCGCCCGCCCGACTTAGCTTGGTGGTTAGAAACCGGCTCAGTGGCGTGGATGTGTGAACCAGACTGCTGGGGCAGCGACCACCATCCGATTCATCTCGCCCTTTCTCCCGGTCGTGGGGATCGCCTTCGAAGACTGTCGGGTGGTAGACTGGGACGTCTATCGATCGGCGTCAGCTACGATGGTCCCCAGCCCCTTACCTGACCCGTTTTCCAGGCTCCGTGCGGCTTTGGAAGCAGCGACCCGCACTACCTGGGTGGAGGATTCCCGGCCGGCTCCAGACCTGCAACTCTGCCATCTGTGGGCCGCCCGCCGGTAAGCTGAACTTGCTTCGACGCTCGGCTGAAGCTTCAATGCCTCACAACAGCAGCACGGCCGACATGAACGACGACTGACGCGCGGCCGCTGGCTAAACTGTTGCGCTTCGCTTGGCCCTTCGTCGTCGAATTCTTCGGTCTGGCGAACATTTCGAGCAATGGAACGTGGTCAACGTCCTCTGGATCCATGCGGCTAGTGGACTACAAGCATCTGGGAAAGACCCGACCACTTTCGCCTATACAGCCGCAACTAGCTTCTTTTCCGCCTTTGACACCCCGTCAGCTCCCTTTACTGTGCAGAACTGTTTGCCGAATGAAGCCGAATTGGAGACATCGCGGGGATTGAAGCTCCTTTCACAATGGCGGAACTCTTGTCAGCCATCGACCATGCCAAGCCCAGAACAGCACCGGGACCGGATGGCGTTCCTCACGAACTGTTCAAGTACGCGGAAGGTACCACTCTCAATATATGTATTACTTGAGGCCAGTAGCGGTCCCAGAGATTGGTTTTGGGGGGGCGATTTTTTTTTTTTTTTGGGGGGGGGCGAATAAAGAATCGCTCCCCTCCTTGCGCCAATTCTGCTGAAGTGGTGATAACCATGGAGGCGTGTGCGCTTATGCGGTGCAATCCACTGAGATTTAACTTCGCGCAAGTGGAATGCTTAAAAAAAACTAAAAATAAGAAACTGAGGACCTCTTTGGGGGGGGGGGGGGGGGGGGGCGACCGCCCCCTTCGCCCCCCCCCCCCCCCCCCTTGGGACCGCCACTGCTTGAGGCTATAAACACAGCTTGGACTACAGCCATCATTCCGGATCCTTGGTGTCGCGGGTTCGATTCCCGGCCGCGGCGGCCGCTTTTCTGATGGAGGCTAAAAGCAAAAACGCCCGTGTGTACGAGATTTCGGCGCACGATAAAGATCCCCAGGTGGTCAAAATTAATCCGGAGCCCTCCACTACGGCGCGCCTCATCGCCTGCGTTGCGTCGGCGCGTTAAAACCCTTCAATCAAATCAAATCATCCTTGGTGCCACGCGGAATTGTTGTTGCAATTCCGAAGAAAGGCAAGACCCCGGACCAAATTTCCAACCTTCGGCCAATATCTCTTACACCGACGATATGCTGCAAGCTGATGGAGCGCATGCTAGCGACACGCCTTTCGTGGTGGATGGAGCGGTATTCGTGGTACCACCCTGGTCAAATTGGATTCAGGCCACAATTGGGTGTTGAAGACGGACGTCAGCATTTCTCATCTATGGTACTTTAGGAGGTCACTCTCGTCGGATTCGAACGGTCCTGGCAATAAATATCAAGAAAGCATACGACAACGCCAGCCGCGAAGCTATTGTTGCGATCCATGAGTGGATTAGACTTCCAAGTTGTGTAGGCACGTTTGAGAACGCCTTTTTTCGGAACCGCACCTTCTCGGTTCGCTTGGCCGGAAAAGCTACAGGCCATTTCACCTTGTATCGGAAGGGGGGGAGGGGGGGGGGGGATCCACAGGGCTCAGTGCTGGCGCTACAGTATTATTTAATATCGCCTTGCTTCCCTTAGCCTGGCAGTTGGCGGGAATTCCGGACGCAAAGTACATAAGGTACGCCGATGACATTACTGTGCGGTCTGTGCACCCTGACATCGGTGTACGAGAAAGAGCTCTACAAACGGCGTTAAACACAACCAACTCCTGGTGCGCCAAGGTAGGGCTTGAACTCTCAAAAGAAAAAAACGGTGCAACGGGCGCCGCCGACTTGGGAACCGGCCTGTCCGGTTTTTTATTGATCAGCAACAACTACAAGAAGTTTTAAGTCTACGGGTGCTTGGTCTCGTCGTTGCCTCGTCGGGATCTGCGGCTCCATGGGTGAAGGGGGCAAAGGAGAGTGCTGCACGCACAATACACCTGATACGCCGAATAGCAACGAAGGCTGGCGGGTCGCGAACCAGAATTGCTCGCCTCCTTGTGCAGTCTGTCTTATAACCCCGACTCGTGCATCAGGCCCAAGTCCACCATCTCACGATGAGGGACTGGGATTGCCTAGAAGCCATCAACCGAGATGCCATACGGGCTGTTACTGGTCTACTCCGAATGAGCCCGGTACCAACTCTGCAAGCCGAGGCCCAACTCAACATGAGCTGGTACATCAACGCCGTTCTGCCCGCACCTGTAAGCTCCTAACATCGGTGCAGCTGCTGCGCTAGCCCGTTACATGGGGTTTGTTGTAGCAGATACAACCATGAAAGAGTCGGACCTCCCTCCATGGCAGCGAGTACAGCTGACAGAAAATAAACCTATCGGTCGTCTCCGTCGCCCAGTCCCTCGCAAGGCCATGGCACAGGTCTCTGGTCTTCATTGTGCAGACACCGACGCAGTCATTGCGTATGTAGATGCCAGCGCTAAAAATGGCATGGTCCACACCACACTGGTTTGTCCCCAGCTACCAGAGGTTGACCAAACCTGTTCATATGCCGCCAATCCACTGCCACCCGCATACGGAATTGGCTGCAATACATGATGGACTGGCCTCATTACTACCTTTTGTCAGGGCGGGGCCGTACTCCCGACTAATCATCCGGACTGACTCAAAGCAAGCCATACATGACATTCGTCGCGTGGCATAATAGACATCCTTCTCAGATGCCATTCATCGCTGGGCAGATACGCATCGATTGGGTGCCCCGTTCAGCTGTGCCTGGCAATACGAATGCATACTCAGCTAGCCGCCCGAGTACCGTCATGCGGCCACTACTACCTTTCCCCGAAGACACTCGCGGGCACCTGGAACGACAAAAGGAAAATCTCGGGCGCACCACACGAGCGCTCATGCCACCGTGTGGTTCAAACCTCCCTGGCGGCTTAATTCGCCGAGAGGAGGTTGCGCTGCGGAGACTACGCGTTGGGGTGGCCCTTACGTCGTCCGTGACTGCGTCCTGGCCATCGCAATACCGCGGCCCATACGGATCCACCTGCCCATTCTGCGCCACTGCCATTCGGGACGTGAATGTGCAGCACCTGCACTGGGCCTGCGCGGGATTGCATCAAGTTCGCCTGCGGCACCTTCGTGCAACCGGTCTCCACCCTGGCCGCCTTCCTGACCTGCAAAGCTGGGTGCATGGATCGTGTCACCGACAACTTCTGAACGTTATACGCGAAACTAGCTTGTTCGTGTTTCTGTAAAGGCATACATCTATTATGCCGCAGGGAAAACTTTCGAATTAAAAAAAAAGTCCAACTACAAGCCACAAAATATTGAGATGAGGCTGGCTTGTGATGGCAGTTAGACCAATCTTGTAGTGTCGAATCACCCGCCATTTTGCGTAAATATATTGCAATGGCGTCACTTGTTCGGTCCATTTTCACCAGGAAAATAAAATTACTTTCCCGCGGCCCAAGATTGGCCTCTGGGGGTCATCGATACGACGCACACTGCTGCGTGCCATGGTGCCCACACCCCAAGCTAGTTCAGCACCTTGTACTCATCAAAAAAAAACGGAAAAAAAAGAAAGTAAGGCGTTTAGCAGGCCAACTTGTTGAAAAGAAGGGATCACACATTTACACGAGTACAATTCACCCCACACGTATATGACCCGTACAGAAGCACGATCAATGTTTACAATGTTTACATGACTAGACAGTGGTGCTCACAGCATACAAGAAATCTAGAAAAATACCTCACTTCACGAAGAGAGTTTCGTGTTAATCCAGGCCTACACAAATGAAACCTAACATAGCATACACAATATTAAAAGGATGGAAGCAATAGAACATTAACTAAGTCATTACAATAACCTGCTGCTTCTACTGACTCTCTCACCAAAGTGCCAATCCACTATGTTTCAAAGGGAATGTAGTCCTTATTCAGTGACACCACAACATCGGCTACACTGAAAGCCCCCTTTGCCAACCTATCAGAACGGCTTGTCAGTGTGACGCCGGTTTCTCACAAACAGGAATGTTGCACCAAATTTTATGACAGATAAAGCTGCAAAGAGCAAAGCACGGCCGGTATTCATTACATGTGACAAATAAGGCCATTCCTGTTGGGTACACAGTGTATGCAATTGTATCCCAACAGAAAGCTGCTTCATTTGTTCCACTAATTACAGCCATGGGTAATGGGTATGTGAATTGTCTCCTTTAGTAACTCCATGCACTGATCACACCTAAAAACCTGCTTGTTGATCATCTTACCTGAATTCCCTTTCCCTTATACAGCACACGCGTAACAGAATATCTTGATCAAATAAAACCAGGGCACGCAAAACAAAGCATATACTATATCCCTTGCAAATGACAATATCGGGCTTGCATCGTGGAGTCGGTTTCTGAAGCCCACGCTACCAGGATAGGGTAGACAGCCAAGGACGTCGATGGTATCAAGCGACCATGTGATGAAAGCTATAGGTGGGCGATTGATAGATTGTCGTACCCATTAATCGATTGACGCATTACTCGCGATAAATGTTTTACCAGTTAATCGGTTCAACTTGCGTGAGTGCGTTAAACCAGCAATCAAGCTCCCCAAAACTCTACATCACATTATCTCGCGCCATCGCATTACATCATAACAGCCTGCTCGTATAATGCAATAATTAAAACCGCAAGTATGAAGTGGTAACGATGAGAAGCTCCGGCCTCACTTCTTTGAGAAATGGCGACACTAAACACGTGTTACAGCCACCATATGCCAGCCACAACTACTACGCGAGGGTCTGTTTAGCACGCCATCTGGACAACCTCCCACGTATACGATATATTGCCTTAAAATTCAAGAATGTATGTGATTTTGACTCTGCAGTGTGAAAGACCCCATAACAAAACAAAAAAAAAACTTTGAACTCAAAATGTAGTTTTTGGCACCAACCGATTAACCTATCAATTAATTGATTATTGCCTCTTGATTAATCGGGTTAATTTTTTAATCGATGTCCAGCCCTAAAAAGAGCATGCTAGCGCATGACAGCGCCGATTAACCTGGCCACAGCCAGCGCATATCTAAATTTGTCATGAATTGTCAGATCAGCTGCCCGTCGCTAGGCTGAGCTCAATGCACCGAATGCCTCGCGCTTTGTGTTATTTTATTTATTTATACAGTACTGCCACCCTTGAAACAAGGGCTTAGGTAGAAGTGGGCGGAACAAACCAGCTGATAATACAGTGCACGACAGGAAAACACAGCGCACACTGAGCCCTAACGAAAGTTGTCTACAACGTGACTGCACCAAAGAGAACAAGAAAAAATAGCAAGGAAAACAAACACCGTGGGACATGCGCGTTGCGCATACGAAAGCACATTATGTGTTGGTGCACAGGAAAAAAAATTAGTATAGAACAATGCTGCCAACAGTAGCAGGCAAGCGCATGCAATGAGCGGAAAAAACTACACCGGTCATATATAAACTATAAACACGTAATTGCACTGCGCGTAAAGGAGCGATCACAACCAGAGAAAAAAAAGCGTAACAATAAATGTTCATGAACCCTGCCAGCAAACACATATGCGCAAGAAAATTCAAGCATGTGCGCACGCCGAAGTTTCCGTAAGCATATGCAGGGGTAGGGCAGTCTATCAAGCTTGCTGGTAATCGGTTCCACTCGCGTATAGTCCGCGGAAAGAATGAATTTTGAAAGACTGAGTGCGACAATATATCTCGGCTAGTTTTTTAGTGTGCAAATCTCGGGTCGAGCGTTTATCGACACGTGTTAAGTATTCCTTGGTGTCCAGACACAGGTTTTCATGGTAGAGTAGATGTAAGTGTTTCAGGCGATCGCGGTAACGTCTTAGTTGCAAGGTTTCAAGCTCAGCTAGATTTAAAAGCGCTGTAGGGGAAATATGCCACCCGTACGCATTGTAGACAAATCTGATTGATTTTCTTTGGACGCCTTCGAGCATGGATATATTCTGGTTGGTAGACGATAGACGCATGGTAGACGATAGACGATAGACGCCACACCATAGACGCATATTCTAAAAGCGGTCTTACGAAAGTTTTATATGCGAGTAGTTTAATATCTGGGGGACAAGTTCGCAGTGATCTCCGAAGGTAACCAAGCTTGCGAATAGCTTTATTTTTGATATTCAAAACGTGTGAATTCCACCTAAGATCTGCTGAAATTGTGACCCCTTAATATTTAAAACTGTTAACACGGAAAATACATTCGCCTTTGATGAAGTACGAAGACTGCAAAGGGTTACGTTTTCTTGTTAGAGACATAGAGACAGTTTTTTTAACATTTATATTCATGTGCCAAGTAGAGCACCAATTGTCTATTTTCGTGAGAGCTTCGTTCAGGAGAATTTGGTCTGCATTGTTGTGTATTTCGTGATAAAGGATGCAATCATCGGCGAACATTTTTATCTTGACAGGTACATTTGAGAAGACATCATTAACGAAAATAAGAAAAAGCAACGGTCCAAGTACCGAGCCCTGGGGAATGCTATAATTAACTAGTGGGGGTGGGGAGGATGTATTACCTATATTTACACACTGGTGCCGAAGGTTAAGGTAAGATTTAATCCAAGACATGAGGGTATCATTTTTAAGGATGGGTCTGAGTTTTAATAAGAGTTTGCTGTGGGAAACGCGATCGAAGGCCTTTTCGAAGCCAATAAATATTATGTCTACTTGACTTTGACGATCTAGTGCTGATGCGAAATCGTGAATTACCTCCAGTAGCTGCGTTACTGATGTTGACGGTTGTCGAGTACACAGTGTGTGTCTAAAAAGGTCACGACATGCTTACATATGATATGCTCAAAGATTTTGGCGCATGCGCACAGCAGGGAGATAGGACGAAATGATGACACGGTTGAGGGGTGGCCCCCTTTGGGTATTGGGGTAAGTTTACCAAATTTCCAGTCGTGAGGCAACTCGGCTCGGGATAAAGATGCCTCGAAAATGATGCACAAATACTTTGAGCACCATTCGGCGTATCGCACAAGAAAGGCGTTTGGTATACAATCAATGCCTGGGGATTTTTTTGTATCAAGATTTAGTAAGAGAGACAGCACACCGCTTTCTGAAATCGAGACATTACCAACTGGCGGGAGGGAAACAGATTCCTCAACAGGTGGCGTGACCCCGTCATCGTGAGTGAACACACAGCAGAACTGATTGAACAAATTCGCAGTTAATTGTCTGTCTGTGGCAGTTTCGCCGTTATTTTTAAGGTTGTAAGAATGCTTCCTTTTGGGTGATAAATGCCGCCAGAACTTTGCGGGGGACGAAAGTACAAAGTTTTTCATTGTGGTGCTGAAAAAGTATTTTTTTGCGTTTTTCATTTTAACTGCAGGCGTAATGCAGATAGCTTATGCCGGGTAGACGCCAGGGGTTTAACGCGGAGTTGTTTCCTGATCTTCTTCGTTTTACGTTCCAGTTTGACTATTTCTTTCGTCTTCCAGGGGTTAGAGCGTCTAACCATTTTCATCTTTGTGGGCACAAAGCGAGCTATACACTGATGAGCAAGGTTTTTAAAATAACCCCACATATCATCAACCGTCGAAGTCGGTGATTCACAGAGGGACACAAAATCAGAAAACGCAAAGTCTAACTGGTCTAAAATACTGACATCATCAGCACGTGAAAAAATTGGGATCGCTTGGGCATCACTGCGCGTTGATTTCACATTGTTTAAACGAACAGTAAGAGACACGATGTCGTGATCAGATATGCCTTCAAATATGTCTATTGTAGTTACGACGAAGCAAGCCATTACTAACAAAGAAAAGATCTAGAACAGAGCTTGAACCACCTTGGCGACGAGTGGGATAAAGCACCAGTTGAGTTAGATCGTGATAAAGAACGATGTCAAGTAAAGGTTCCGCAGCCGCGCTAAGCGACTCTGGAAATTTTTTGTTCCAATCGATGGACAGGCGGGAACATATATAAAGTTGCTGATTGCTTCAAAGAACTTTTGGTCGGCAGAAACCGCCAATGATCATATTAAGCTCCCCTAAAAATATCTTGAGCAACACGCATTCGAATTTATTTATCGCGATCGTATTTGGGGCGACGACACTCCTCGCTGCCGACGGCGCGTTTCGACGTGCGGCGTACACCACCGCGCCTTCCCGCTTGAATTGGGCGCCGCGGCGTCCTGGAAACAAACAACGCGCCTCCGTTGCTATAGCAACATGGCGCATGCGCAGAGAGCAGTAGGGGTGAGATCAAGTGCGAACCGCTCCCCCTCTCCTCTGTCTGCGTTTCTTCACGGACGCCGGTCGCGGGTAATCTGGGCCAAAAAAGGCGTTAAACATTTTTGTTTTCTACTTGTACAATTTTGAGCACAATTGAAATAACAATAAAATGCGCCGATAAATAATACGTTTATATTTATCAAACTAATGCAACCAATTTGAGACAAATATGTAGAAATTACCATATTTAAGCCTACCACTGATGCTCAATGACTGCCTCGTTTGAATAGCCATCCAAATTTCTTCTCAGATGCTACACCATTTCTTTGCGACGTTTGTTCGTTGGTCGTTAATTTGTTAGGCGTAATTTTATATGTTGTTGGAATTACGCCTCATAACATATCCAAAATCAGAATGTGTACTCCCGTAGCGCAAGCGTGGCAAACTCCTTAACCGGAAGTATGTCACGATGAAAGGGGCGCGAAAGGGACGTTTTCAAAAGGGGCAGTTACGAGAATACCGCCCCAGGTCAGTGCCTCTTCCAGGTGGGTGGTCAGGTGTCATCGCGTTACGTTTCAGTGTCATCACGTTACCGCAGCGCATTTTCTCTGGGTCATCCGTGTGGTAGAAGACCATGGAAGATACCCGATCTGAAACAACGGGTGATGGGAGCGCCACGAGCAAGATCGTAGAGAAAAATTACAAGGAAGAGTGGGGACACGGCCTCAGGCTACGCGCTTTCCACGACGGCACCTTGCAAGTTTCGTACACCTTTAACGACGAGACTTTCGAGTGCACACTCCAGGACCCACGCACGATTCGCTCGTCGACTCTGCCGCTCGCCATGTCTTCGTCCCTGCTCGAAGACATCAAAAAGTCGTCGCTGGAGGTGGCCCTCGCCCATCTTCCCGGGCGAATCAAGGCGTACGTGGCGCGCCGGCAGCAGGTGCTGGACACCGAGCGAAAACACGGCTCGCGGTTGCGAGGGGGCAAGGTTCAGACAGCGGGCAGCTGCACCTTCGTGAGGCTGGACATGTTGCTGACAATCGAAGGCAGCGACGGCGTGCTTCGGCTGGACCTGTCGTACGACGACTTCTCCCCGCACCCCCGGCGCACCGTCGTGTCGTGCGAAGCTCCCGACAATTTCGTGGAATTGGTCCGCTCCAGGGCGGAGGGCATAAGGGATTTGCTCCAGAGTTCGCTCCTCGACGAAGCGTGCGACGTGCTTTCCTCGACCCAACGATGCGCGCGAGAACGTTTCAGATATCCGCGGACTGCTTCAGGCGTCAAGGAACCACGCGAAGGCACTTCGAGGCTGTTTGGTTCCTTCACCTCGTTTGAAATGTCCCAAGACTTGTTAGTGCGCTTTTTGTTGCGGCTGTTTTTGTTCTTTTTTTACGGAGCGTCATGCTTTGACGACCTGCGGATGTGTTTTTTTTTTTTCTTTTTCGGGTGTCCTTACGTCTATGCAAACTAGAATAACAATTAATAAATGTGGCTGAAGCAACTTGGTAATTTTTAGCTTGGACGAGATTTCTTTCTTGTTCTGATCTCTGGTGTGATTTTTTTTTTAATTAGTATCTCTCCATGGATATGTTTCTACTCAACGACGCTGTTTCCACATAGAGTGCACTTTTATAGTCATCTTTTTACACAACTTTTTATAGTTTTGCTTCTACCAGAGCATGTACTCTAACGGTATGTAGAAGCAGCTCACTAGCTCACATGCTACCAAACAGCCAATCTATGCAATTGCAGTCACGTTTCCATCCATAATTTCCTTCATCAGCCATTATGAACATCTTCATGTTTCAATCTACGGGCCCTCTACACCCGTATATACAATATTTTAGGGTATATCACACTGATCTCATAGATATTTTACGATCGAACCTCACTACTGAAGGACCACGCAACATAGTTTTGGCAGTCTTTGGTCTTCGATACCCTTGCACCAATAAACACAAATACACATACATACACAACTATCGAAGGTCCAGAGGAACCCAACGCACGAGATGGTATTGACGTTGACCGACGTGTTTTTAATGGTTTCATCGCAAAAGCGGTGCGGTGCTACAACAAAAAGCCTAGACAGTTGTAAATAAGGAACGGCATTACGAGGTTTTTGTCTTTCAAAACGCCTACATTTACTGATTTTTATTTTGAAAGTCAATGTTTGCTCCTTTCGTTTGCTTTATAACACTTGGGTGTGTTTCTGTTGACGAAAAATAAAATTTCACGTTTTCGACAATCGGAAGATTTTTTTCGGTGTCTTTATTTGGCCTATTATCATATGTCCGGTCTTCAACTGATTTTGTTATTAGGGAACCCGCATGATTAGCGTTGCTTTCACGCTGCGTCAAGTAAGAAGCGTCCAAATTTAATGATAGGAGCTCCAATAAATAGCATATTGATTCTTCAGAGGCCAATGGTGCAGAACAAAAACAAGCCCACGAAGAAGTATGAGCAAAGCATACATGCTTGCACCCAAAATTAACCTAGTTGAGGCCACCTTTAACGTGAACCGAGTGTAGTATAAACACATATACAATTTACGTTCATGATTTATTCGAAGCCGTTCTTTGTTTACAACTCTGATCTTCGAAGAATCTCTTTCAACATCTACACTTAAAATTGTCAATTAAGCGAGGCAAAGGGCTACAGAAGCAAATCCTGGCATTTTAATAAATTGTGAGCATCAAAAGACAATCAGTACCCACTTTATAAGCAATGCATAATTCGTGTACTACTCCCTAAACATTGTTTAAAAAACTTAAATCTCGTCATTGGCCCTCGCAACAAGTTTGAAAATGTCCTTATACGTTGAAAAATGGTCCGATTTAAAAACTGAATATGTGCTTTGTTAGATTTAAAAAACACCGCCTCCCAGGTGTATGTAAAGAAAAAGGACAACATATGTCACGGGGATGAGCATAAATTTCATTAATAGAAGTCTAACTAGTGGACTAGAAAATAAAGTTTGTATAGTTTATCAAGCCTCCTGCCTCCACTGCCCCCCCCTCCCCCCCTCTTTCCTTGATTCGATTCCTCGGGAAAGCTCTTTGTGCTTATATATGTTGGCACCGCAGATGGAAGTAGGTGAGTGGGTTGCAAAACAGGTGAATGCAGGTGAAGCTTAAACTGTGGTTACCCTAACCCTAAAAACTTTTTGCCGCGCCGTCGAACCCATGCTGCATACTACAAAATCTGCTGACACCTCCCTCTATACCATTAGCCCTGTCCTTTGCAGATACCACGATGCCACGATCATCTAGCTCTTTCTACACTTGTGCCATCATATCCATGTGACATCACTGTTCGACTGTGCAACTTGACGCTGCATCCAACTTTAGCGGGCCTCAATAGAACAAGCGCATTGCAACGAAACTGTGTTGGGATACCTAGTTCCTGCCTACATGTCAACAACAAAAAAAAGCAAAGTGGGTCAAAAACAGGTGCTCCTAAGCTGGGATGGGTGCTGGTATCGTGAAAGTGATACTATTCCGTTCCAAGCACGTCTGGTGCGATGCTGAATGTTAATTGTGTTTGTATGTAGCACTAGCCCCTAAACTGATCTAAAAAAGATACCAAACCACCCTTATTCATGAAAAAAATGCGTAGAATTGAGCCAACGGGATTTTTTTACCGTCACATATCTAAAAGTTTTCTGCACTGGTGGGGCTTGAACACAGGCCGTCCGTGCCCCTTCCCGTGGCTCTACCTACTGGGCTACTGAGAAGCTGTTTTAAAAAGTAGGGCTGTTTTAGCAGTCATTGAGAACCAAAATTATGGCCCCTCCATCTAACGACGATGATGGTTGAACACAAAGCTTTCTTGTGTGGGACTCCTTGGTTGTTGTCCGAGTACGGACTGACTCACAGACAGTGTGGACTTGATCGCCGCAGCTTTGACTGACTCTTCGCCATTTGGTTTCGCACAAAGAAAGCTTCGCGTTCAACCATCATCATTAGACAGAGTGGTGAGTGATTTTTCATTCTACTTATGCACGTCCGTGCACCCCTCTCCAAATCCAAACTGTGCTTCAACTGTGTCGGAATAGCGCAAGTGGATAGATGTTGGTTTCATAACGCAAGGGACCCAGGTTTGATTCCCACCACGGGAAGCATCTTTTGTTTCGCCTCGCCCACAATCGTGATCGCCGGAGAAAGTTTTCTGCAGTGCGTTTTCGACGCGACGTACGCCATCAGTGAGACATAGAAAGCTTCGCTTTAATAGAAGTTTCGTTCCACGCGAACCAGCTTAGCAGGATCGATTAATATGTAGCGCCAGGAGCACACGGTATTTTTTATGCTGCCGTTTTTCGCAATGTTTTACTCTTTATATGTTGGTGGCGCTTAATTGGTGCGTACAGGAAGTAGTCAGCTTGTACCCACAAGGGAATGGAATCGCGCTTCATGGGAACTGCAGTTTCGTTATTAACACATGTTCATGTCAAGTGCACTTAATGATCGTAATGAGGGGGGATTGGCCAAGGTCGCTTGCTGACAAGCCCACCGAGTGCGCACTCTCTTGGGTAGAGGGGGCGGGAGGCAGCACATGCAAGTCACTGGATCCACCAAGGACGCAGGGGGCAGAAAAGGATTCCCTGTTTTGTGTGTGAGCACTATCAACAAGCCGCCTTTAAAGGAACACTATTACATGAACACACATTGGTTTGCGCCAATAGATTGAAGTGCTGCAAAGATCCAAATGTACCGTTTTCAGTTGCACCAGTTGTTGACAAAAAATTCTAAAACTGTGAAAGAAAACTCCCACCTCCCCTCGCGGGAACCCCTGTGTAGATGCGACGCATAGGGGGTTCACGTTGCAGCGTTGGACAGTGGAGGAACGGCGCTGGAACGATGGAGCGGGGCGGCGCAGGCACCGCGTTTTATAGCGCACATAACGGTGAGGGGACGCGCCGGTGCCAGTGCGTCTGCCGCGGCTATGACGCAACACAATCAACTTTAATCCAATCCAATCCCATCCAATCCAATCCAATGCAATCCAATGCAATGCAATGCAATGCAATGCAATGCAATGCAATGCAATGCAATGCAATGCAATGCAATGCAATGCAATGCAATGCAATGCAATGCAATGCAATGCAATGCAATGCAATGCCCCTCGCGCGAGAGTGTTCGCTATCGGAGAGGAGAGGGGTGAGCGGCGGAGAGCGCAGCTGGCGCGGCGAGGAGAATAGGGGAGGGGTGGACGCCGACAACGCCGGATGGATGCAGGGACAAGGCGAGTGAATGAGATGCGTTCGCATCTAAAACGGGCTGACGGTTACGATACTCCCTAATGTAAAATTTGAGCGCAGTGCTAACTGTAGTCTCCTCAGCGATGGCGCGTAGCCGCTGCGTCTCAGGAAGTGATCGCCTCATCAACCAAAGCACAATGACGCATGCTGTACTCTGGAGTTCTGTTGTAGCGTGCCGCCACTGGCGTTCGCAAGCCACCCTCGGCATACTGCCCTTTTCCTCACACTTTTGCCATACCTTCCTCTTCCACTTTCCTACTCTCTCTGTTTTGTCTATCTTCGGTGTTCTTTTCGTACACTCGTTTACACCGAGGCCGACAGCGATGCAAAACTGCAGAAGCGGTCGCTTTAGAGCTGCGCTCTAAACAGGGAGCGGGTGGGGCAGTTTGCCCCGAACACTTCTACACCCTACGATTTGCGTCACAAATCACGAAAGCCAAATGGAGATTGGCAGGTCTTGTAAAATATTGTTACCTGGTGGCAGGACAAAGATGAGGCGAATGATGGTTGTATGTGAATAGTGTATTTACATCATGTCGGCCACGAGATTGGTTGAGCCCGGCTACGCGCTACACGCATGTTTGTCTTTGCCGGAAGGAGGGGTGATTAGCCATTATCCACTTCGTCTTCACCCTGCGACAATGTTTCCTAAAGAAAACAGTAAGTGCCTCAATGTGTAAAATAGTAACCATTCCGACGTCTTTTAGTAGACCTCATAAGCTGCCTCGCTAATACCAGTGGTCACCAGTGTTTCGATTTCAGCTGTGTTTTGCTGCTATACACAAGTGCAGTGAAAAAATTTATAGGGGGCAAACAAGCTATCGCCCCTTTTTGCAGCCAGCATCAGAAATGAGGGATTAGTATTAGGGACAGAAACTAAGTGACCAAACTGCCTGTTGCCACTCACTGCACTGGTTAATAACGTGGCAGTTTCTACATCTCCCACAAAGTGACATGCTTTCACGCTAGAAAAAAAAAATGGTATCAATTAGGAGGGTCACAGCAGTTTTATATCAGATCAAAGAAACCTTGGCTATGAGCGCCTAAAAGGCATCCCCCCCCCCCCCCCCCCCCCCCGAGTTCAAACAAGCTGTCATTCACCTTTAGTTCACTGTTGAGGCGAGCTGTAATGCAGGTGGCATCAAGTTAAATGAACCAAAAATTACCTGAATACCACATGCTGCTAAGGAACCACTTGAAGAAAAATAGCTGCTTAGGGGATCATGGTAGCAATGTACGCCTGATCTGTAAAGCTGTGGAAGCAAGCAGCTACAACCGCCAAAGCTCTGCTTTTCATTTTTGCGGTTGAGTGCAGTGAACGCACTGATGTAGAAGCACTTTGACTGAGGCAGGGTGCAATCCGTGCAAAATGAAATCAATCTTGCTTCCATGCGAAAAACTTTACCTCTGTAGAAGTTGCGCAAAAATTGTGTCAATTGCAGGCACAATAAGATACAAAGAGCCCGAAAAAGATTCTATAAACTGGAAAACAAAAACAAAATACCTGAATTATGCTCGAAAGCATAGTACTGGTTCTCTTTTGG
>NW_027526203.1:432001531-432051808 GCF_048455015.1 Haemaphysalis longicornis | reverse complement strand
TTCTCTTTTGGTGGCTGCATTTGATCAGCCGACACTTGGTACCACAGCAGCTCGCTTCATTGACTTCCCTCTTCGTCAAACTTGGGGTGATTCACAGAAAAGAGGGGGCACGTATAACCCGAGAACGCCTGGGAAAATGCATGTGCGTCACTATAACCACAAAAAGTAATCGTAGTTTGATCGCAACTGAAACTTGCAGTTGCTGTATGGACTCAAAAATATTTTGCTCGCTTGTATTGGTGTACACGTTCCTCACATCGCTGTTTAAGTTTGATGAACAAATGTGACATTTTTGATGCCTCTCAATCTGCATTTCACAGCAACAGCAACGCTAAAACCAGAATACACACTTGCCATTCAAAGAAAACCTCCAAAAAACAAGTGTAGGTGTTTATGTATTTATTTACTCAAAAAAACCTAAAACATACATTCAAACTAATTAAAAACAGGAAGTCAATGAAACGAAACAAAAAACGAAAATGGTGAACCTCACCTATAATTTACTTGTTCGCAAAAACAAAACACCGAGAAGTAGACTGACAACAGCAGTGCCAGCAACACCGGCCGACAAGGATGAAGCTCCATGCCCAAGGAGCGAGGTAAAAAAAAAAGACGTGACTGAAATCAAACTTATCAGTCATGTTTACAAAAAAAAGAAAAAAAAAGGAAAAGGTAGGAGGTAGGACGTAGCTGAAGTAGACACACAGACAGCATTTGCCCGTCACTTGTCGTTGCGAGTGACAGAAGAGAGCAGCTCGAAGTGGCACACAGAATCGTACAATCCTTTGACGGCAGCGCTGCTAAAATCGATCCTGGGACCTTGGGCAACGTCCGCTTTCAGACGGGAATTTACGTCTTCCGTTAGCGACTCGGCATGCAGACAGAGGCCGCGTGCTGCCTCGATCACATCCTCGCAGAGCTTCTTGTCAGGGACCTGCTTGTGCTGCGACACCGAGCCGGTGTCGCCGCTGCCAGGCTCGCCCAAACTGGACAGACTGCCTCCCGCACAAATCACCTGCACCAAAGGTTGCACACCTTAACGTGAAGACAAAAAAAATTGGCCGCATATCTGCTCCTTTCACTGCAAATGTCAACGAAAGACGGTAGTCTTTCGTTGACATTTTTCAAGTAAGTGCCTCCCTTTGCTTTCCCGCTCACCTCTCATGCTGTTCCTCCCTCATCGCACTCCTCCCAAGGTAAACACACTAGAGGTTTGCTCAAATCAATTTAAATTCACCGTGGGTGCCTCAATGCCAGCGCTGCCGTATGGCGGAGACACGCGTGAATCAAGGCAGCCGACTACAACCACGTTGCCCTTCTCCACGTGCGTTTCAAGCAGAACGTGGAAGCTATCTAGTGGAACCTTTTGTAACTGTTGCCGCTTGATTTCTTAAAATGCCACCAGAAGCTATTTCTTGTATTCACCAGGGAGGCACGCATGCAGGCAACCGTGTGAGTGCGCCGTCACTGGTTACGTCGGGTTGGACTCTACGGGATGGCGGTACTTGTCAGTGCTAAGCACATGATTTGTATTGGACGTTCCAAACTCTACCCCCCGAACGCAAAGTAAAGCCTCGAGTCCAGTGTGAGTGCAATTAATAACATCTCTGTTGACACCACTGTTGAGAATCAGGTTGAATCGGAGCAGACGACGCACGCCACTGGTTTTTTTCTTCGCGGCGTGCGGGCGCAGTGGCACAAGCCGCGCCATGTTCGTGGCGCAGCGGCCATGTCCGTGGCTGTTTACAGTGTTGTCAAGCAAAGAAATTGACAGCTAAACTTTTCAATGAATACCACCTATAGTGGTGCGGGCGACAGCAGGCGACGGAGTGATTTTTTTTTTCTGCAGTGGATGTAGTATATCATTTCACAAAAACCAAGCATCCATGAATTCTTTTTATAAAGGACACTGTAAATATCAATTATGTATTTATTTTCTGCCTTATATTTGCATAATGTCTTGTTTTTATCAAACAATGTTGACACGTGCGAACATTGAAACCGGAATAAAACGTTGAGATTTGGCTGTGTGGGTATGTAAGACTATTGCGCAGCTTTTGTTTCCCTTTGGCCAGGCGGCTGAATCGAGTCAGAGAGAGAGACAGACAGACAGACAGACAATTTAAAATTTTCGCATTTAAGTACCCCAAGAAAGAATATCGTCTTTAATACAACTTAGCTCAGTTTGAGAGAACTGGCATTTGGTAACCCACTCAGCTCCATTCCATCGTCTGAAACACATTTTTAACCCCTCAAATGTCAAAAAACTTCAAATGTCAAAAAACTTCTAAATTTCGCGCTACAGTGCCGTATTATGGGCAGGAGTGGCTTAGTATGGGCCAGCGCTGAAAACACAGTTATTGATGATTTCATGTTTATAACGCAAGGCCAACTGGGGCAAAGAGCGCCAGAACAGTGGTTATGTATGGAGGATGAAGATCTAAACACTAAGATCACTCAACAAGAACGAAAGTAAAATCAGTAAAAGACAATGAGGATGGCTGGTGTAGAAGGCCAGGTTGTGATTAGGCATGGCATAAAATTAGTTCCAATAATTTTACCTCTGCTAATTAGTAATTAAAAACACGCTGGACAGAAAACATGGTTTCGTCAGAGAGGAAACGGGCTGGGTGTAACGGGATGTTTAGTCTATACAGTTGTGGGAAGTGTTTCCGTCGTGTTGTGTGAAGTACCTTGCATTGAATGAGTATGTGAACTACAGATAAGGCCTCTCCGCACCTGGTACACAGAGGTCTTGAAGGCCCCGTGAGCAGGTAGGAGTGTGTTGCATGGGTGTGGCCTATCCGTAATCGAGCCAGGGTAACTTCATTGTGTCTGTTGTGTGTGTCAGTGCTGTATGCTCCCAAGAGAAGCTTTAAAATGAGTAGTTTAAACCACAGTCATCAGCGTGTTAACTGCACACTAGCATCCGAGTGATATGATAAAATGGAACTAGAGGCCCCACTACGGTCAGCCAGTCATATCGCACAGACAAGTTTCTGTGATGTAAGAAATCACTGGAAAGGGGCCAGGGAGTCGCCACTGATTGATTTTTTTTTTCTTTATTATGTGTATTCCTTATTTGAAGTTTGCGATAAAACTGACATCATCGTTATCGGTACAAAGCCACCATTTTAACGAGCCAAACTTGTATTTTGTCTTCATGGACCCCTTATCGGGACACAGAAGTGTGCGGTGAAGTCTAATCATTCGGTTCGGTTAATTTTTACAGCGACCAGGCCAGGTTTTAAGTTTTCTTTGCTAACGGACACGCACTCTTGCACGCGAAGGGATTGGGTTCAAAAGGGCCACTTTCCTTTCACCAACTTCCCTGCCACTTTGGCAAAGTCATCCGTGACAACACCACTGGCAAGTTCACAGGGCATCATTTAACCATTTCCAGCACATACAGCATAAACTGCAACTGCACAACTGAAAAAATGGTATTGACTGTGAAAAAGGCCGACATCAATAGTATTGTGAAGAGTAAGGATGCAGGGAGACAGTACATAAGGAAGTAGAGGACTTGTAAGGTAGGCTCCCCGCGTTCCTGGTTTAGTCTTTACAGGTTTTGAAATAAACAAGTTTTTGGATAAATAGCAAAAACAAATGCTTAAATGGATTAAAGGGGCACTGACACAAAATTTTGAAGGCGAGATAACGTCGGAGATAGATTGGTGGGAACACATATACATCATCTGCAAAATATCAGCGGCGAATACAGCCTAGAACATATTTAAAATCAATTTTGAAGTGTGCGAAACGCAACCGAGCAGCCAGCAGAGGACCACGCGCAATTGTAAATAAACAACATCCAAACACGTCACGAGTTTGTGTTTGCCGCTTCCGCACTACCGGCGTTTTACGCGGGCTCGCCCGGCTCGCCGCTCCAATCGGAGGGCCGGAGGGCGGAGCTTCTGCTCTCGAGAACGAACGACCTGATCCACGGCCGCTGGATGAGAGCGCACGCAAGGTGCGGCCTGCCGCGTCGCGCGGATTTCAACGGGCGAGGGCGTGAGTGGCGGTGGTTACGTTTGCCGCCGCTTGACTCCCTCGCGGCGCTAGCGTTCGGGGACTGGTTTCGGGACGGAGCGGGGCGGTCCCCGTAGGCGAGCGCTTGCACCGACTGAGAGAGACAGCCAGCGCACGGGTTTTAAAGATGTGTTTGTCCTTCCTGGGCTACTCAACCGCGAAAACTGTCTGTCCGTATGTATGTAAGTGTGCCAGTCTGTCGCTCGATCCAGCCGCCCGGCCGTGACTGAAGCAGCCAGAAGCTAAAATAATTCTTGAATGAGATATAGGCAATACATTTTAAATCTAACAAATCTAAAAAGATGCTCCATATTCGACAACATTGTTAAAAAAAGATAATATTCAACAAAAAGATAATAACCACCGGTTAGCTTTGTACAAAGCGTCTCACACACAGCACGTAAACCGCGTTGCACAGTTTAAAGCCGCAAGTTGATTAGTTACAGTTCAAGCGGCCGGTATTTGGTGGGACTTCATTCGTCCGAAATTTCAAAAATGTCACCTTTTCTCGGGAAACGCGGTGTCGACACACGGGAGAGCGATGAATATTTGCCGGCGACGGATTAAAGCTTGCCTAAAGACACTTCTTTGCAAAAACATGTTGGCCGGGCGGAATGCGCACCTCATAAAACGAGGACAGGCGATAGGATGGTCGAAAAAGGATTTGAAAAGACTAGACATTTTGCTATGCGTGTCTTTTTTTTTTTTTTATATACTCTTATACTGGCCCGATCATGTCTTGCCGCGCATAGAGATTTGGGTTGTTTTATTTTCGCAGGCACGACAATGCCTTTAAACGCGCTATGAAAACTTGATTACAGCTCGAGGTTGTATAGAAAGAAAAATAAATGCACCGTGCTGTGTTCAAGAAACAGTGCGTACGCGGTCCACGTTGCTAAGCATTTTTCAAACTTTGCGATGAGAACAAGCGCTACATCCTCCGTTATTTCACCGCCGATTTAAACCCATACGCATTTATCCCTGAAGCTAACGGCCGGGCTCCTGGAGCAGCACCAGTATGCGCTCAAATTAGCGCGCTCTAAAGACGTTGCGCTAGTTTTGATCTGTGAACACACTGCGCTTCAATTCGAATTAATTTTCGTAGCGTAGGAAAATTTTCACATACGTTGTTATTACGTCAGCTTTCTTTTTTGAGTACCCTAGCATAATCTCTACGTAATGCAACAAGTGCAATGCCTTGTATCTGCACAAATAATGCGTAATTCACGCAGTTAGAACAATTAATAATTATGATATTCAAGATGTACAATTGTTGGTTTAAAATAGCAAAGAAAACAAGAAAACGTGAAGTGGAAAAGCGGTGTTCGAATGCTTACGCATTATTAGGCAATTTTTGGAATTTCTGTACAATTTCGCTTTTTTCTTTCGTGTCCGGGCAAAAATTTAGCTTGCCAAGCTCGCCAAATATTTTTTTTTAAGTTTTTTGTCGACCCGGAAATCCCATCTGCTCTCCTTAATTTTTTTTACAGGCTACAGGGAAGAAGCAAAAATATCAGGTAGAAACTGGAATCGCTTTTCATTAAACTGTATATATATATATTATCAAAATAAAAAAGGGCTGACATGATATCAGTATTACTTCATAACTAAATAACGTGTAATCAAGCCATATGTGCCGTGAGATTAATACGAATTGTGGTGTTTTATTTAGTGCACGAGGAAAAACCTACATAAAAGTTGGTTACGTCTTAAACATTGAGAAGTGTTGGCACTCATAAATAACAAGCGCCGTCACAAAAACATTGTTTCTGCTTGTCGGGAATTTTAATATATTCTCTGCAGTCGCAGCTTGCAGACAAAACGTAAATCTCTGCCGTGCGTGAGGTCACAAAGAGCATGCCGGGCGACGTGAGACACAACGACACAGCAATGCAAGACAGAAGGCACACTATCAACGCGTAATATGCTGCTGCTGTGAACGGAATTTAACTTCCACCTTGACCAAATTAAGCTCGGCCGCCGCTAATCGTCTTTGTCTTTTAACAGGCGTAACATTAGTGCTGGTAAATGCCTTATGCGGAGCGTGGAACGCCGATGATAAGCCCACACTTCGAAATAAGCGGCCCAAAAGCCGGCGTCCCGCGGGCTGCGCTCACCGCAACCAGTCCCGGAACGGTGGCGCCGCCGCGGCAGCGATGGGTACTAGGCACCCTCACGCACGGCCGGACTGGAGCAGCGGCGAGAGCGCACTTTCATACGGCCTGCGCACCCAAGAAGGAACCAATACAGCAGATTCTTTACAGTGGGGGCGCTTCGAACCAACCCTCTGCCCTTCCAACCCGCCTTTCTGTTAGTCGACGCATCGCCTCTGGCCGAGCAGCTGTGTGTTTTTGACAGTGCGCTTCGCTGCCGGCGGGCCGCTCAGCCCGACCGGAGCGTGAATAGCAGAATCACGTTTAGCTAAGCGATAACCCTATCTCCCTCGACGGGAAATCATTCGCGTCACTGGTCGTGCCCTGTGCCTGTGCAAACCAAGACACCATCCGAAAGGAAAAATAAAAAATAAGAAATGATATTTCAGTCACGGAAAGTGCCGTGTTTATTTGCCTGTCTCACCATTTTCATATAATACAGTCGCTGATAAGATATGAAGGCCTCGCACATTTTTCTTCATGTGCCCCGAGTTAAAATGTTTCTTTCAATTTTTTGATTAGCCGCTTCCGAGTGATAATGTTAGGCTGTTTGACCCTATTAGACCGAAAATTCAGAAGGGGGAGGAGTCGCCTATTTTAATGACGCACATGTAAATTTACACGGACAGGTATCGCGTGTAGCCACGGCAGGGCTAGAGCAGTGGCAGGTGCGCGCGCGCCGCCGCTCTACCTACCCCGCGCGTGCTGTAGGTCAACCGGCGAGGGTTGGTCCGCAGCGACACGAACTAGCGGCGGTCAAAGGTGGGAACTATACCCGAAGCGCAGGCCGTATGAAAGTGCGCGCCCGCCGCTCCTCCAGCCCGGCCGTGCCTCACGCCGGTTTGGGAGCACGCGGCAGGCCGCACGTCAGTGCGCCTCTCATCCAGCGGCCGTGCCTGATCGTTGGCGGCGGAGGCGCCGTGATTTCGTCAGCTAATCGGGCAGCTGGCCGCGACCAAAGTTCTAGAGCGATTCCAGGCACTCTGTTTCTATTACTGTTTATTACCATTGGATGCGAAAACGCGCCGGAGGCACGAAAAGCCCACTGAGCTAGCCGCACGGTCGCTGTGCAGGCGGCGGCCACGGCCGCGAAGTGGCCCAGGCCGGCGCAGGTAGCTCGAGTGATAGCTTCTTACCGCTGCACGAAATTGTCCCCAAGTCCCGACCATAGTGGCTTACATGAGAAAGGAGTTAATGATGCGATGGCAGGTTGCATTAAAAATTGTCATCTGCACCGCTTACGAGAGCGGCACTCGAATATCCGCCGCAGTGCTGAGCCGAACACATCTGTAGGCGGACCTGTAGGCAGACCGGCCGGCTGCTCCCAGCGCGCGTCTTGCCACCCACCGTCTCGAGCGTCGCGCGTCGTTCTTTAGCCGCGGTAGCATTTGCACTCGCAGCGCCTGCGTCACATCCATGGTCGCTTTTTAATTAAGCTCCTCACGAGATCAGTACGTGGGGGCATTCGCAGAAACTGCCGTCGATGCGGATTCGACAGTGCTACGGTGGCTTTGCTCTGTGATATCCCTCCGACGGTCACGTGGTCAGCTTTGTTCACACAAAATCCACAAAATCCATCGTTTCGCGGCACTCGCTGAAACCGAAACTGCGACGGGCCGCATTGAAAATGCCTCTAATTAAACAACCGTCGCACGCTGAAGCAAATGAGGTTTCTACAGGTTATAAGTAGGTCACTAGCTACCTATCGCAACGAAAAAAACAAGATGCTAAATTTTTGTGTCAGTGCCCCTTTAAGCAACTACACAGCGTGTGGACAAAACAGGAGTGAAAAATTTAACTTCAGTGTCCCCTGAAATGATTGGCAAGCTTCTCCTGTACCTATGAAAATTGATGACACTGCGTAGCCACGATATGCGATAAAAGTCAAGGCGCCAATTTCGTCCGCCTACACGACCAACCGATCAAATTTGCAGTCGCACTACAGCTGCAGTGGCCCACAAGGCATGTTGTCAAAAAACTGCGAGTAGAAACATTAGTCGATATTTTACACTTGCTTTGAAAATTGCGCTTCCGTCATTCACTACAAGTCACCACGAACCAACTTCGTACCAGTCGGTTCTTTTTAGCTGCAATACACTGCCTATGCGCATCTACCCGCCAACCCCATAAACTAAAGTCCCTGCTAGGCATAGCCACCTCACGCGAAGCAGCACTACCAAACTGTTTACAGCCAAGCACAGGTGTCGCAAGCTAAGAATATTGACTGTATTTGCCAGAGTCCAACACGCATCCTTTTTTGCTGAAGTAGCCCTCCAATTTCTCAAATTGGAGGGCTACATTACAACCGGGCTCAAAACCAACATCAGCTCTAAAGCGACCATTATACGACTCCGCCAAAATTCCAAATCAACCCAATCAAAACAATCCGTCAACTTCACGTGAGTAAATTTTGGCACACCCATACCTCAATGGACATACCTTAGTTATCTGTAGCCCAACTTTCTGCTGCTGCAACTAGAATGCCGCGTCTAAAATTAGAAAGGTCAAGGCACTTAAAATCGGAAACCAGCTTTATTTCCAGCAGGAGCTGGATAAGCAAGTTTATGAATCACAAGTGATTTTTGCTGCCACAGTTGCACACGTCAAATACAATGTCTTCTGCCAGGTACGTGGTGTCATGTCTGCGCGGTAGAATCGGCGTCAAATTATTTTTGCCAAATTTCCTGCTTAAACTTACCTGCGCATTACAATTGGGGGCGCGTTAGAATGATGCAAATACGGTAAGGGGCAAAAAAATGAGAGACCCTGCAAGTTGCAACTGTCACCCATTCCAGTGCAGTAGTGCTCTCGCACTACATTCCCAGTAGAAAAAAGCTGCTGCTGTGGCAATTCAATCCCCTCCCCGGCCTGGAGAGTAATCTTGGGGAGACGACTTCGCGCCACTGATTGGGCATAAACGACAGATGGCTGCAGGTTGATGCTAGCTAACCTGAAAGTTTAAAAAGCAAACCAGATATGCATGCAGGAGGGCAGTATGTCTGTGCGGCATCTCTTGCACACGGACGCCTGTTGCAGACGGCTTAACATATACACACACGTACAGGCACCGTCAAAAGCGACTGGAACAAGGTCTTGTAAATTTACAGAAATTTCTTCTTCCAGAAACTGCCTGGCTCCATTGGTGTGCGTTTAAAAGAGTCATCCGAAATGGACGCAGCTTCCTGTAAACAGGTAATGGCTGTCATAAAGCCAGGAAGGCAAATATTTTGTGACATTCCCAAATCCTTGTTCCATTTTACTCACGAGGGCACCTGTACATACTGGCAATGAGTGGATCACCCAAGTAATATATAAAGTTCGAATCAAGGAGTGGAAACATTCATACTTCAAGCCACATCTATATGTCAAGAGAACTCTCTTTAGTCTTCCCCAGCAATCTGACAGTAATCGCAATAATGCAAGTCTTGTTCCGTGGGAACGAGCAGATGGCAGCACTACAAAGGAAACAGGCTCCACCACATTTGTCTCAGGCTGGTGGCAAACCACGGACCCACACGAACTTCAAAGCATCAATTGTGCAAGCCTGGCCTACATACAATAGGCTCGCGATATTTCAAACTCGAAGGGACACCAGGACTTTGTTTGAATTATCAGAAGTTCTCATAAATATGACTCGGGGCAACATACCAAGTTGTGTTGCAATGAAAGATTCATATATATTTGACAATACAATATTCGCACACAATGCTGAAGTGCCATTCATGCTTTGAAAAAAAAAAAAAAAAAATCTCGAATGAATGGCTGCTTTGTTTTTGCAGGAGAGTTCAAAACGAAGTTTTTGATGCCAGCGAGGGCAGCCAGTTTATTGCGAGAGTTTTCTGCACTGGCCAAAAACTTGCAGATCCGAGCAATAAGCTTAAAGGATGCAAATGTGGAGCGGCCCATTCAGCAGATGTTTTCTGGCAACGACAAGCAAAAAGTGGGAATTACCCGAATTTACGCAGTGGAGCAGTTTGAATTGAGCCACTTTACAATACACTGGAAACATAGCGGGCCAAGTTTGAATTATCCGAGTTTGAACTGTCGCGACTCTACTGTATTCACAAAACGTAAGAAGCATACTCACAGTGGGCTCTACATGTGAAAATGAGAATCCCCTCCGTGACTCCACCTGCATGCAAGAAGAAGTGGTGAGAAGTGGACTGTCATGAACAAGGGCAAAAAAAGAAAGCGGGGAAAAAAGACTTGGGAAAAAGAAATCACATAGAAGAGTACAGCCAAAACAGAAATAGAACACGACGGGAAAGAAGAGGACTTATGGGAGCTGCGATAAATGTTCTTACAGTGGTAAGCTGCTCAGGAGATGAGCTTCTAGGCACCGACGCAGGCTGCATGAAAGATCAGTGGTAAGAAGCATAGTGCACTAAACGAATGGGGAAAAAAAAAAAAAAAAAAAACAAGAAGAAAGTTGAAGGAGATAAAAATAGGTTCCCCTTCGTTTGAATTTGTCAGAGAATACAGCGACACAATGCCAAGAGTATGGGTAGAATTCAAGATGTCTAGTGGTTTAACACAGTAGCTTAATTGCAAGAACGGAACGGTGCAATCTTAACTAAAGCCTCAAGAGAGCCTGAAGCTTTGTTCAAACATGGGAGATATGTAAGTACAGGAAGCGCAGTGAAATGTGGGATTGTCACAAACCTGGACACAAAACTTTTTAAAGCAATCCTGCAATTGATTCCCCCACATACATTATACATGCACCCACACAACACAAGTACGCTTGGCTCTATTAATTAGCAGCCGCTTTTTAATCATTGTGCATGAATCCCTCGGCCTTCTCCGTCTCCTTTGTGTAACTCTTTTAGGGGCAAAGCACCCTTAGGGGCTGGGGTGTTGGAGTCTCCTCGCGTCGTCGTAATCGTAATTTCATGTACTCCCAGTAGTAAAGCACCAGGACACTCGTTTACGCCTCGTGCTGGAGCGCTTCGTGCTTCAAAGACAAGAGACTTTTACAGAAAAGCTGTATACTTCTACCTCCCAACGGTTTTATCTCTGTTGGCAAAAACGCCAAGGCACCAAGTATACACTTTTACAATGCATGCTTCGCCCCTCCCCAGGTTTCACATTAGCGGAGATGGCCCGGGAATTTTTTCTGTGCTGAATCTCCTGAAACAACCAGCAGAAACCTGCTGCTTTCCAGAGATCTGCAGAAGAGCAAGAACATACCGTCTCTTCTCCAGAAGCTGGAAACTTTAGTTCTCGCCCGCTAGATGAAGAGAGGTCACTGGCGTCTCCCTTGGGCTCGACCTCTGCTGATGGCTCCGGTGTCAAGCCGCTTTGCAAGGGGCTCGAGGTCACAGGTGGTTCGAAGATCAGGTTGTGGGTCTTTTTCCCCTGACGAGAAGAACTGCGCTTCTTCTCCACATACTCCGCTGTTTCCAGAAGGAGCGTCCAGATGCGCTTCTGGTCGCTGACGCTGGCCGCACCTTGGACGAAGGCTGCGAACTCATCAGCCCGCTTATAGTTGAGTCTCACGAGATCCTTAAGGATGCACTCGGCGATCTCCTCCTTGCTTTTGGCCTGGGATGCGCGGCGCTCGAAGCTGCCATCCCGATCTGTGAAAAGGAGCACTCTGTGAAGCAGCTTCAGCCTCTCACGACTCGGCTCGAAGAACAACCCGTAGTCCCGATCCCCCCTGGCGCAAGTGTTCAGGGCGTGAAGCATCCTCGCAGGGTCTTCTGGCCCGGTGTTTTCATCGCAGTCCAATTCTGATGGTGTCGCATCCATTTGGCTCCCCTGCAAGTGCAGCGGGTGCTTACTTATCATTTGGTTACTCGTTATTATAAAAAGTTTTTTTGAGAGAGAGAGAGAGAGAGAGTTGGTGTTCAAGTCTCGCAGCACAAGGGCTGAAAATTATTACACCCTTATCTGCCCACTGAGCTTAACAACAATGCGAAAAATGAAAGCATTAGAAATGGGAGCGGAATATAGTTCGACTCTGCTAATGTCACAATAGAATACAGACAATTGTTTGATCTGTTTGCGCAATATGCTTGTTCAATAACAGCTTCTACACAAGCGGTGCGATTCTCTGTCAAAGCCGCAAGGATGGTGCTCCTCTATCTTTTGCAACTGTCCCCTCTATTATTCATTCCAGTGCTGGCAATCCATGGGCGCTCTTACTTTTATAACCTTTGTTACCGTGACCTGCCTGGCTTAGTTAATACAAGGTTTTGCCCTCACACTGATAGAGAGGGGGGCGGAGACTTGTGTTGTTTCACTTGCACCCTTTGTTGCACCACACAATTGCACCATGTCGTTTCACTTGCGCAAACAATGGCGATGAAATGTCACTGCACATGCCCTGTTGCAGATAAAATTTGCACATGCCTAACATGCATCTTGCACCATGTGCAAGAGGTTAGGCGGGACAGGACGTCAGCTACCACATTCCACTTTTCTCGAAATACTCCATAGCTGCTGCACAATGGCTGCTGTGTGACCCAGCATAAATTGTGCACAAGACAACGCTAGTTCTCCTCGAGCAACGGCAGAATTACACATGTCCACCTTTAAAGGCCAGGCCTTGCACTCACTGGCAGGTCACCCTGGTTCTGGGACCACTTCAAACACGACACAACGAGACGTCCGTGGCAACATCTTGCGATCAACCTATTCCACTGCAAATGCCGTGAACACCTCGTCGTTGTAGATTACTACTCGCGGTTTCCCGAAGTAGTGTACATCACTTTCACGACTAGTGTAGCAGTAATAAAGGCGGTCAAGAGTTGCTTCGCGTGGCACGGGATCCCTGATGTCGTTCGGACGGACAATGGACCCAAATTTTCATCAAACGAGTTTGCAAAATTTGCTCAAACGTGCGGTTTTCGCCATGAAACCAGCAGCCCGCACTACCCGCAAAGCAATGGGGAGGCGGAACGCACCGTATGGACGGTAAAGAACCTTCTGGAAAAAAGCGATGACCCGTACCTGGCACTCCTGTCCTATCGTGATACACCGGGACCATCCAGGTTTTCCCCAGCCCAGCTTCTGATGGGACACAATCTTCAGGCCCGACTTCCGAGTCTTCCAGAACGCCTGAGCCCACATACCCCAACTCATCGGGAGTTCAAGGATAGGGATGCTGCCTATAAAGCCCAACAAGCCAAGGCATTCAACTCTCGACACCGCGCTAGTCCGTTGCCGCCTTTAACAGCCCGTGACCGTGTATGGGTGAAGGACCTAAACTGCCCGGCGACACTCCTCAGCCCAGCTCAAAGGCCTCGTTCATTCGCGGTCGAAACACCAAGGGGCGTCGTGCAAAGAAACCACCGCCACTTCGTACGGTTCCAGCCCGACGCAACACTGGACTCGGCATCACACGAGGGAGAAGAGTGGACAGGACATGAGGAAGAAGAAAGTACTGGAAGATCGCCAACTTCTGGGACAGTTTCTGTTCCTGATTCTGTGCGGTCTCCAGGCAGCTACCGCACGAGATCTGGCCGAGTGGTCCAGCCCCCGCAAAGATTGAACTTATAGCGTTCGAGCGTACACCTTTGTTATAGTCTAAGAGGGGAGATGTAGGGGCCGCTGGCCACTCTGACACGTGTGAGCGAAAGCGCCTGACGTGGAGCGCGTGCTCCAAGGCTGTCGGGAAGAAAGAGTTCCATTCTTGCTGCTGAACGGGTCGGTCCTCTCTCTCATGGGCTCCGAACACAATACGCTGCAGACTGCGTAAATTTCAGTACATTGAAGAAGCACTAACGCGCAAAGTTTATTTAAAAGTGATATGGTTCTAATAAATGAGAAGAGGTAATTATGGATGTCAGGCGTTCCGCGGCAGAAATTTTAAATTAGTTTATTGTCGCAATCTAAAGAGGCCGCTCTTTGACGTTGAATGTAGAAATGACCCGGGCAGTCACATGAACAAAGCTTGCTACTGGTCGAACTAGAAGTGGTCTGCCGGTTCCTTCTTGGAGATATGCCTATTACTCGAGAATAAAACCGACAAGCTAGTGCACGGCAGAAATATTAGCACAACGTAGAAAGTTCATTAGCTCGGGCTTTTGAGCCTCTTGACCCGTTTCGCCCTATCTGGGTCCACCACCCCAAAGGCGTCGTCCCAACCTCAGTAGGACGTCCATTCAGAACGGCCACCTGCGGCTAATCCTTAATTGAACTAGGAAGAAAAGGGCCGCCCTTAGGAGCCTTTCAAGCTCACGCCATGGCTGGTGTCTTAAAAATGACGCCCCCCGCTGTACTAGCTTACTGAAGGCAAGAATGGTGTTGTAGTTCATTACGGGCACCACGCTGGCCAGTCTTAATTCGTGCGATATAGCTTATACGCTAGAAGGCACTCACAAGAGCAAAAAAGAAATTTGGTGACAACAGTGCTCCGTCGTTGCACGAGCAGTGAAACGCAGATCAGCAAAAACGAAACAAAAAGTTGACCACACAGGACGAGCGCTGACCAGCGCTGGCGGTCTGTTCTTTTTGTCTCGTCTTTGCTGCGACGCTTAATTACGGCACAGAGGCATACTTTTTACCTCACGGTGCAAGAGCTGCTTCTGGGTGGCGGTCCCGCAACTTGGCCACTTGGCCGCGTACACCACAGAACAGGATTTTCGAACACCGCGTGAACTGAAATGAAACCGCCGCGATTCTGGATGTGGATGCGACAGCAGTCGGAGTAGCGGCTCTGTTTGGCTAGCTTTCTCCATCTTTCTCTATCAAACACAAACTCTTTTCTTTTTTTTTCTTCGCCAGAGCTAATAAAACTTGTAACTTATATTTAAAAAACACTGTACATTAGGTATATTAATATATCAGCATTAGCGCGTAAATAAATTTTGTGTGGTCGTCAACGTCATAATGTTAAACAAGGCAGCGTCTCGTGCCACACGAGTGGCACAAGACAACAAAATAGAACAAAACAACCATTGAATCTTTTTTTTTTTTAATGCGATAGATTGCCCTACGGCATAACAGGGAGATTTAAAGGTACAACACTGACTGCACCAAGTTCTGTGGTGTCGGTGCAGTGCAGCAGCGTGGTTCCGCGGTGCCGTGCATCACGGCTGCACCGTGTTTACAATCGAGCGAGGTGCAGGCATAGTCGTCTGCTAATCATCCTCGCCTGTCGTCCTCTACAACTGGATGTTTACGGCCATATGGGTTGCGTCGTACGCATCAACGGCGACGCTAAGTTCGTCCCGCGTATCTTCGAGCTCGAAGGGCATTTTCACGCGGTCGCCGCAACTGCCGGTAGCCGCCTGCCAACCCGCAACGCCCCAACGCTCACGGCACCGAATCGCTGCACCTCCTCCGTAGCAGGTGCAGCGGTTCTCTGCACCGCGGCGGCACCGCTGCTGCACCATAAGCAATCGAGCGACGCGGTGCACGGCACCATTCCTGCAGCGGCGAATCAAGCGCTTTGGTGCAGCGCACCGTGCAACGGTGCAGGCGTTGCAGAGAATCGCGTCTGATTAATCGAATGGAGCTCTTAGTTGAGCCAGGGGCGAGTTTTGTCCCTTTTGCGTCCCTTTCAAAAGTGTCCCTTTTGGCGAGCCCTAATTGGCGAAAAGCAAACAATCGGAACTGACGTTAACGCAAGCGCGGCAAACCTACTTGTCACAATGAAAGGGACTCAAAAGGGACGTTTTCAAAAGGGACAGTTACGCGAATACTGCCCCGGCAAACTGCTTAACCGGAAGTATGTCACGATGAAGGGGACGCAAAAGGGACGTTTTCAAAAGGGACAGTAAGGACCGTTGCTATAAACAAAAAACCCTCACACCACCCGGGGACGTTTACCTGAGCAACGTGGTTGGTTGGATGAGTTTTTGAGGAGTGTAACGGGCGGATAAAGTATCTGTACGCGGAAGAGTGAAACCATGAGTGTTTGTACCTGCCTTTGTAACAGGAGAAAAATAAAAATTCCTTATATATAGCGGCACAGGACCCAGCCCATGCCGTCTCCGCCGCGTGAAGATACTACGCTGCGTGTTCAGAGAACAAGGCCACCGGGCGGCTTTTTATTTTTCTCTCTCGTAGTAGGCCTCTGGCCCCTCACCGGAGAAATTCTAATCCCGAAACTTCTCAACGCGTTAATCCCCTGACGTGTATTTAAAGCCAACTCAGAAGGCACGTGCGCATTCGCGTTCGCACGTAGGCACAGGACCCAGCTCATGCCGTCTCCGCCGCGTGAAGATACTACGCTGCGTGTTCAGAGAACAAGGTTACGGTATGTGCCCCCGGGCGGCTTTTTTTTTTTTTTTAATGCGCCCTACACCCTGCCGACAACACCAATCGATCGCCTGTGCACCTACCGGGACGTGCTCGACTAATACAGAGGCGAAAGACGGAAGTACCCTGCAGCCAACCCCTCGCTGACCAAAAAACAAGAAGTTGCATGGAGGCGTCTTCAGACTAATACATATCCCAACCCAGGCCTCTACAGGCACTTCCACCCAGAAATTCGTGACGGTAAATGTAAGCACAGCCCCCAGCTTGCAAGTTTGGCACACACGCTTTGGGAATGCCCTGCTATACAAAGAAAAAACTTCAGCAATACAGAGGGAACATTTATTATCCACACCAACGAGCAGTGGGAGACCGTGCTGCTTAGCGAGGACCCTGTCATCCAGCGTTGGTTGGGCCGTCCAGAGGGCCGAAGATGCCGCTAGGAGCCAAGACATCCTGGCCGTCGTCTGAAGCACACCGGCCGTAACTAGGCCTTTCCTCTGGACACAATAAAGTTACTTCCTCCTCCTCCTCTCGTAGTAGGCCCCTGGCCCCTCACTGAAGGTATTCTAATCCCGAAACTTCTCAACGCGTTAATCCCCTGACGTGTATTCAAAGCCAACTCAGAAGGCACGTGCGCATTCGAATTCGCACAGAGGCACAGGACCCAGCTCATGCAGTCTCCGCCGCGTGAAGATAATACGCTGCGTGTTTTGTTACGATATGTGCCCCGGGCAACTTTTGATTTTCCGCCTCGCGTGTAGAAACACCGTGGTTCGAATCCCGGTGCCGGACAATCCCCCCCCCCCCCAAAAAAAAAAAAAAAAAAAAAACTCGCAATTCTGGAATTGCAGTTGGGGCTTGGGGCACTTGGGGTGCGGCCTGACCCCGGCGACCATTGCCGATAACGCGCTCCCTCACTAGAGCAAGATTGGCCACCCTGGTGTAGTAACGCGAATACGCCAATAAACCCACGGCCCTCAGTCTCCAGTGGCTGCGAAGCAAATGACCACGGCGGTGGTCAGACCTGTGACGCTGCAGGGGGTGCTAAGAATCCCTGGACCCGGACAGGCCGCCATTGAACTAGGATTCAGTATCTCACTCAGCTCCATTAGAGCCACAAAAGATGTTTTTTTAACAAAAAAAAAGCAAGAATTATTTAAAAACTTTCAAAATTTGCGCCGCGCGGACGTGTTATGAGCAAGAATGACGTCATACGGGCCAAAAATAAAACAAAATTTTCAGTGCGTTAACTGCACGTTAGCATTCAAGTGATGCGGTCAAATGGAACTAGAGGCCCCATTAAAGACGTCCAGTCATGTGTCTTCGCGACAGGTGAGTTAGGTGGCCGCCAATCGCACAAACAAGGTTCCGTGACCAGGGCCGTACCCAGAGGGGGGGTTTGGGGGTTCGAACCCCTCCCGAAATCTTTTCCAGGCAGCACGTAAACAATACTTACTGTTTCTTTCAGCAAAACTACCCCCTTCCCAAAATTCATACCCCCCCCCCCCCCCGAAAAAAATTTCTGGGTACGGCCCTGCCCGTGACGTCATAGAAAAGATGCGAGAAATTGGCTAGGGGGGCGCGACTGCTTCACACGTTTTCTTTAATATCTCGGTTATTTGTTCGAAGATTGCGATGATATTGGTATCATTGTTATCGGGACTAAGCAGTCTTTCTAATAAATCCAACTTGTATTTTGTCTTCGTGGCTCCTTTAAAGGGACAGGAAGAGAGCGGAGTGGGTCAGGGAACAAACGCGTGTTAAGGACATACTGGTGGAAATTAAGAAGAAGAAATGGACGTGGGCAGGGCATGTAATGCGCAGGCAAGATTACCGTTGGTCATTAAGGGTAACAGAGTGGATCCCTAGAGAAGACAGGGGGCGGCAGAAAGTTAGATGGGCGGATGGGATCAAGAGCAGGGACAAATTGGTCACAGTTGGCACAGGACTGGGGTAATTGGAGAATAATGGGAGAGGCCTTTGCCCTGCAGTGGGCGTAGATAGGCTGATGATGATGATGATATTACGTTGCTAAAACACTTCGAGGCTTTCAGTCGGGGAACCCAGGTTTGGATTAAATTAGAGCCTTACTCATCTGCGTCTGATATGTGCGAGAAATTGGCTATTGGGCAATTGAATGATCGGCAAAAAGAGAAGTCTCGCGGGGCCCGCTAGCAAACGTCAGCGGTGCTTCCTGCAGACGTTCGTGATTTCGGGTGGCTGGAGAGCCCTGCCGACGTGCGACCGCCTTGCAGCATTTGGTGTGGTTCGCTCCGCCCGGTGCCCGCAATGCGGACGCACTGAGACGCTAGAGCATGCTCTATTTGAGTGTCGTGTGGCCGGTGCACATTCTGGGTTTTACTCAGCAGAATGTTTGAGCTTAGGCTGGGAGCTCACACGAAATCGAAAGATCCATTCGTCAGCTTTCTGCTGCGTGTGGGTGCCTTTGTTGTGTGGCGCCTAGCCGCCTTGCAGGCACGACCGCAGCGTGCCATGAATCCCATATGTTGTGGCGCGTTCGGAAAATGGCCATAGCTAGAGCACCTGCAGCATGAGCTGGTGGCGCTGGGTTAAGAATCTTTCCTCGGGCGTTGGTCGACTCGCTTTATAAATGTTACCAATAACACCGTGCAATGGTACGTGTCGTGCCTTAAACCCATTGCATTGAGGGGAAAGAGGAAGAGGGCAAGGAGGCCGGGCAATTGTTCTGGGTGGCTTGGGGAGAGGGGCTGGGGCAAGTTCCCCCTTCTCACTCACCTGCCGACGCCCATGTGTATGTGTCCACTTCCACCGAGGAATTTCATGCAAACAGCGACGTCGCCGTAGTGCGATGGCACTTAGATGTGCCACTACTGAAAAAGCCGTGCTTTCGAAGCATCTGAGCCGTCGTGAGCGAAAGAGTGCGGAAACAGCAAGAAAAACGAGGGCTAGCCCCGTCGTACGCGACGCCAAGGCGCTGCGGGCTAGGGCAACGTGCCTGGTCTTCCTCGTCCTCGCATGAAAGAGCAGGCTTACGCTCTCTTGGCCAAGGCGTCCTTGGCTAGGCTGTCAGCATATTTTTCGTTTCCCGCTACACCGACGTGCGACGGGATTCACTGGAATTGCACGGTGAAGCTTGAGCCGCCTTAGTAGAACTAGGGATCGCTAACAGGTGAAGCGCACGCGTGTTATAAAACCCTGCAGCCATATATACACTCAAACCCGGCTATAACGAACCCTGATAGAACGTTATCGAAACAAATCAGTAACGAAAATACACGCGAAACGTATTTCTTATAACGAAGTTCCAGCTGATATATCAACTCGGCGCGCCTAGAATTGCCTCCGAAATGCATGGTCCGGAGCGACGGTTGATGGGTCGCGATTGAAATGTTCAGCATCGCATTGAGCGATGTGACGCCCGACACTTTCCGTAACTGTTTTCGACGCACGGGAATCACGACGGAACATTAGTACAATAACTGTTGGTCTCTCTTCTCTCGTGCAGGCGCTGCTGCTGCAGCAGCTTTCCGACCTGGGGGCGGACCAAGACGGCAGCATCGGCGAACTGTGGGAAGATATATATGTCGCCAACGTTCTCGATGCTGTACCGAAAGGAGTGTCCTTCGAGATCTTGAGTGTCGACAATATATGACGTTGCCATCACTGTGAGCCCCTCGGACGGAGGCACCGTCGCCGAAGTCATGACAGCTGGTGCTGCTAAAAGCACCGAAGAGGCGGAGGATGTCAAGCCGTCCGACGCTTCTTTCGGCAGCTGGATGACCTCCGCCAATATTGCTTCGATATTGCGGGACACAGACTCGAACTGGTGCAAATGATGTCCCGTGTAGAGGATTCTCTGCTTGTTGACGCCGCCAAAATGAAAGTGAAAACTATAATCACCGCTTTTTTTTTTTTTTTTGAGAAGTGGGCATTTGAGGCGGAAACGGCGGAAAGTAGCTAGCTTTATGGCTTGCAATAAATATGGATTGTTTTGTGTATGGTAATGACAAAGTTTATTGAGTTCGTTCCTGCATGCGTGGGGCGGTCCCGAGCATTGAGAACTCGTAACAAAAACTCATTATTGGCGGATTCGGCTACATCGAACTATCGGATAGCGGCGCATAACGGGTTTGACTGTGTTTCCTTTTTGCATAGCTTTTTTTTCCTCCATGCCTTTTTGGTTTCGCTATGTGCTATGTTTAGCTATCGCAGTGCCTATTCTGTGGACCAGTCCACAGGATAGTGTTCAGCTTTATTCTGTGGACCAGTCCACAGGATAGTGTTTAGCTTTATTCTGTGGACCAGTCCACAGGATAGTGTTCAGCTTTATTCTGTGGACCAGACCACAGAATAATGTTCAGCTTTATCCTGTGGACCATTTGAGGCGGCGCTTGGCGGTGCTGTTCGGCGCGGTCGTGTCGTGCAACATTTTTTTTTTTTTTTAGATACTTATTTCAGTTTCGTAACTGCGCCGACTGTGCCTTCCCGGGTGGGCGCTCTGGTCGCGAGTTGGAGGGACTTTAGGCGGCTGCGTTGACGGCGTGCGCCGGTCCGCTGAGCTCTAAGTTGCGGTGTGTAGTTGCGTGTCTGCTCTACAAGTTTCTTCTTTTCGCTTGCGTTTGTCTTTACCCTTGTGCGAGAACTTTGCCTCTTCAGTGCATTCGGTTGTACGAGGCGGACGAAAACGTTTCGTGACTCTGTAAACACGCTGTTTTCTTTCATGTACTGTCTTTGCGCCCCGACCTACCTCACAGCCGGCTGTACGAGCGGATAATAATAATAGGAATCTTTATTTACAGGAACAGTACATATAATTTCCCAGCCCACTTAAGCAGCTGACGCTTGTGAGATGGCTGAGCACATGCATTGTGCATGGGGCACATGCTTATGTCTTTTGCAAAATGAACGAGGAGGAAATCTCTTGCTAAAATGCTTTTAATAAAACCAAGCAGCCTAATGAAGAAAAACCGAAAAATTCTTAATGCTATCACCGTCGGCAGGCGCGCATGCGTGTTCTGCCCCTTTCGATCGTTTACCGCCGGTGCAACTACACGATGCTCCTATGCGGTTCGGCCACAGCTCCCATGCCCCAGTTACTTCTGTCGGCACCTACTTCTTTTTAGGGGCCGAGCCGCTTAGGGGCTGGGGCTGGCATCTCCCGTCGTCGTAATCGTCCTCTCATGTCACGGTGCTACAACACCCGGACACTCGTTTACGCCTCGCGCTAGAGCGCTTCGTAACGCGTAATTAATATGCAGTGCCCGGAGCTTACGTGGTTACCAATTTTAGAAGAATTGTCTTCTTTCGATGTGTATGATAGTTTTTGACCCCCAAAGTTCGGTGAGCGGGTTTTAAACCGACACTGATGTGTTTTAAGCCAGCGTACGTCGTAGTCATTCACGTGCCTGTTTGTTCTATATGCAATAAAGAAAAAAAAGCATAGTAAAAAAAAGAAAAACACAGAGACTCTCCTTTACGCCTCGAGCTAGAACGCTTCGTGCTTCGAAGACAAGAGACTTTTACAGCAAAGCTGTATACCTCTATCCCCCCCCCCCTCCCCGACGGTTTCAACTCCGTTAATCAGAACAGCATTCCCCTTTACGCACAGCAAGCGATGCAGGTAGCGTAATGTCGTCGTCAGGCATTTAGTACACAGCATAACAGAACACACGAAATCAACAAAGACTTCCGAAGCGGCGAGCCCTACGTTCCACACCACGACGACCACGATGCGGCGAAATGCGGCCGAGTTCACGTTCACAAAAATTAGGCGGGCAAAGAAACGTCTTCAACTCCCGATGACATGATGCCGACCGTTTTAACGCTACAGGACGCTCAGTTTGTGCCGTATTTGTCTCACGCGAACTTTGTAATATGTAGTCGCAATGTTTATTATAGAACAACAAGCTTGGCGTGGCTTCAGTTGACTTCGGGGCAGGCTTGCTAAAAAAATGTTGCAGTACGTTCAAAATCGGCATCAAAAATATGTGTTACTAGGTTCATAGCCTAGGTTTTTTGTAAACCAGATCACAAACCTGTGGACAAACCACGCAGAAAACGCTAAGTTAAGTTGGCCGCACAACCGCACGCTGAAGTTCTAGCAAGGTTCTCGCACGCGAAAAGAAGAAACTTGTAGATCAGACACGCATGCACTACACACCGCAACTTAGAGCTCAGAGGACCGGCGCACACCGTCAACGCTGCCGCCGACACCGCGCAACACGCGACCGGAGCGCCCGCCCTGGAAGGCGCAGTTACGAAACTGAAATAAGTATCTAAAAAAAAAAAAAAATGTTGCACGACACGACCGCGCCGAACAGCACCGCCAAGCGCCGCCTCAAATGGTCCACAGGATAAAGCTGAACATTATTCTGTGGTCTGGTCCACAGAATAAAGCTGAACACTATCCTGTGGACTGGTCCACAGAATAAAGCTGAACACTATCCTGTGGACTGGTCCACAGAATAGGCACTGCGTTTAGCTATCGTTTCACTGGCTCCTGCTGGCTGCAACACGGCTTCTGTCCGTCTTGATCGAAACCCTTGCAAGTCAAGACAAGCATCGAGCCAATTTATTTCGTGGATTTTGCGATGCAGTCATGCCGCTGTCAGCTGCAGCAGGGAGCTAGAATCCGATGACGCATTTTTCTTGATTTAAAGCGAGGAAGCCACCGTATTATGCTTTACCGTGAGCTGGGTTATTTGAAGTGCACTTTACTTCGTGACAAAAAGGTGCAGCCATCATGACATCGGGCATAGATTATAGGAACAAAGTTATACTGGCCCCAATGGTTAGGATCGGGACATTGCCCATGCGCCTTCTCGCCTTGCATTACGGAGCTGACTATGTTTACACTGAGGTACTGTATCCGCTTTGTACTTGGCGCTGCACAGCTTTTTCCGTGCTTCGTCATTTATTTAATTAAGGTCATGCGCGCAAAGTGAACACCTTGTTTTTGTTGTCGCGGCCTTTGATCCGTCCGTCCGTTCGTACTCATACACCTAGATACATTGCTCTCCCTGTATTGTTTGTGCCGCCAAGAGGTAAAGGATGCCTAGGGTGAGGGATAGAGATGTGGAGATCCGTTCGGGGAAATGTTGGCTCCTACAGCGACGTAAAATAAAAATAAAAAAAACGCAGCAACGCAGCTAGTCTCCTTTCATGCAACACCAGCGCGCACCATGCCGTTCTCATAAGAACTGCTACACCTAAAGCTGCCTTTTAATTGCCGGTATGTCTTAGCTTTACCTCATTTTTGTTTTTATGAGTGTGCTACATATGTATTGGCGTTTTTTCAGCGCTTTCACTTTATATGATTTTAAACGCATTCACATCTATTTAATTTTTATATTGTGCAGGAACTTATTGACTACCGTTTGCTGAAGTGTCAGCGAGTAGAGAATAGTAAGTATGCATGCACATTACTTTAGTTTTCGAAATGCAAAAAGAACACGCAATGTTTTTTGCAACATGATTCACCTGTATTTTCGTCGAGCATTGCACATGTTGTAGTGGCATAATTACACATGAATGTGTGCGTTACTAATATTATCTACCGTTGCAGTGTGCTTTTCTACACACGAATGTGTGCGTTACCAATATTACATACCGTTACAATGTGCTTTGCACCAAAATAATCCTTGAGACGTTGTTTAGTTATGCCCTGAGCAAGCACCTAGGCACAAGAGGCACGTGGGATTCGGTGCACAAATAAGTATGTTTATACACATAAGTGGTTGCTTTCATTTTGTAGAGGTTCTTGGAACTGTGGACTATGTCGACGATGACCATCAAATTGTATTCAGGACGTGTGAAAAAGAGAAGGGCCGGAACATTATACAAATTGTGAGTAATTCTTGTCACCATTTTAGCAGTACATTGGAAAATGTGCTGTAATCAACCCATTACCATGTCTGCAATATGATTGTGGATCTCTGTGTTTTTTTCCCCTCTAGGGAACCTGTAGTCCCGAGCGTGCTGTTCAAGTTGCAAAGCTCGTGTGAGTAAAGCCTGTTTGCAGTTAGCAGGTTATCAGTGGAAAGAGAAAGGGTTTTATTATGGGTAAACAAAAAGTTCATGCACTTCTTGCTTTGTCGAGGTGTCTTTCACGAAAGTGGCTAATTGGAATTTTCAGTTAATTGAAAGTGATGTGTTGATCCCGGCAATTTTACATGCGATTCACCAGAAGAAATTGCTTGATAATTTGAAGCCAAAACCCACTATATTGGTTAATTTGAAGTTATTTTGAATAAAGAGCACCTACGGGACCCTCGTTTCTCATTAAAATTTCTAATTCTTAAGTACGAAAACACCGCCGGGAGTTGAATGTAGTTAGCTTGCAAAACATCAAGTTGTTCAAAAACGTGAAAATGGTGTTGCTATATTGGCAGCGTGCTTGAATAAAATAAAAAGTACTGGGTGCAGCTGTAAGCTGCACTCTAGTGCCGCATATTTCACAACGGAAATTCTGCGGTTTTTATTGATCCCATGCCCACTCCTTGTATATGTAGCTTTTTTGTAGTCGATTATGTAGCGTAGCATAGCCTAGAATGCTGTAGTTATCACTAGTGAATGTTAGCTTTAGCCTAGAACAAAAGAAATTAGCCAAATGAAATGGCTTCTTTTTTGAACCGTTAGTACGCGACTTGCTGTGTACCACATTGGGCTGCTAACGCATGACATGGATGTCTTTTTTCTTTTAAATTTATTTTCCAGTGAGGCGGACGTGGCCGGAATAGATGTGAACATGGGCTGTCCAAAGGAATTCTCTATTAAGGTCCTGTAAACTTTAGAGCATCAAAGTGCAACCATCTCTGACCGTCGCACTGACTGACCTGCTTTCTTGGCGTGCAGGGGGGAATGGGGGCTGCACTGCTAACACAGCCTGACAAGGTGAAGGCCATCCTGACGGCCCTCGTTCAAAGCACAGTCCTGCCAGTGACATGCAAGATACGAGTTCTTGACAAGGTAAAATCTCAAACCTGGCAATAGATAGTATCACTTCTTTCAGGGGATGATGAAGACAGCACACAGCACTGCTTCAATCATCAGATTGCTGTGGTGGAATTATAAATACTTAATTTTTAAAATTAACGAAAAGAGAATGGTGATACCTCAAGGTACTTTCCCGCACTCACTGAACAATGTCACTGGGCAGCCTGTACAGATTGCCTGATGGCACTAGGAACAAATGCGAATTTTAGAAGGTTGTGGAAATTGCACAACTCCAAATAATTGTGTTTGGATGCACATAAATCGGAGAATAATCAGAAATTCAGGTCGCCTATATTTTTCACTGCAGCATTGAGAATGCAGGTGGGTTTACGTTCTCCGACTCTTGACAACTATAAACCTGGGTACAGGTTTATTGTCCAAAGCAAGTACAGAACCCACAACCACTGACATTGCAAAGCTATGATGTTCCATGCCACGTCCTAAAATTCCAGTTATCAGGCATGGAATTTCCAAGTTTTCTTGTTCAGAAACGAGAAAATGTCCGGCACATTTCTTAGAATTAATTTATAGCTGTTTTAAGGCAAAAGCCTTAGATTTCTATGTTGTATAGAGTGTGCAAGGGAGGTACACAGAACTGCACAGAAAATTGGAGCGCGCGCTGGAAAAGGAGGCCAGAGGAAGGTTCTGACAAAATGCAACAGAGTGTGTGCCAGGAAACGGAAACCGTAGTGCCGGAAGAGGGTCGACCGCTGCTGCACGTGCAAGCTGCCTTGTGAAGTGGAGCTACTGACTCAGGCGAGCAGGAGGTTCCTGGCGATGGTGAACGAGCTTTGGACTGTGCTGTCGAGGGGGCTGATCAAGTGGTGACGGGCGTGGCTGCAAACTTCAACAGAGAGTTGAACAGTAGTTCAACATAAGCTGGTCCAACTAGAATTTTGCCCTCACATTCTTGGAAATTTCTATGCATTCCCACTGATTTTATTTTTGTGCAGGGTTCTTTGTACGTGCCAGCTGCAGAGGCTGTGTAGAATATCGTGTTGAAGTAAAATAAGTTGTTGACGGAGCACAGTAAATTTTTAATTTCTGTAATGCACATTGGAACTCTTGAAAAGACACTGCCACCGACAATTTTTTACTTATCTGTAAACCTTTTTCAAATCTGTTCGAGGTCTTGTAACCTGTCTATCTGGAAGGGCAAGTATACCTGGTATACCTAGGGGTATAGTACCTATCAGATTTTCAAAGTAATGGACGAGAACAATTTTAAGCTCAATCCCGAAAAGAGAACGTGTGTCCTATTTTCTAAGCAGCACTGGATTTGTCTAAACCCCTCTTTTCTACCTAATGGAATAGCAGTTCCCAGGGAAAAGGAATGCAAGTTTTTACACATTCTTTTTGACAGAAGGCCCTGATGTGTTCCATGCATAAAACTGCTTGGATGGAACTAAATGTGTAAAGACCACGAACACGCTAGAAGGCCTCTCCCACAATTGTTTTGGGGCGGTTAAGACTTGCGGTGGCTGCTTTTCTGATGGAGGCGAAAAGCGAAAACGCCTGTGTGTCAAGATTTTAGTGTACATTATTTGATCTCCGGGTGGTGAAAATTAATCTGGAGCCTTGCTCTACGGCACACATTACAGCGAGGGTGTGTCCTCGGTGTGTTAAATTCCAAAATCTGAAGGTTAATAGTTGCCTGCTTCGTCTTTTTGACATTTCACTGGTCACAAGTGGACTATGGAAGCGTTGTGTACGGGTCAGCCTCGAAATCAGCTTCGAAGATGCTTTATTCAGTGCTACACCTAGCGCTTCGCCTTGTGTCTGCAGCTTTCTGGATGAGCCCGGTCTAGAGCTTGTATGTCGAGTTGAATCAGTGGTGCTTAGAACACGGTTCCTTATTTGAAAGCGTTTAGTGAATGCACTCAAGTCCATAGTAATTGTATGCCTGGTTCCTTTATCATGGTTTGGATCAGCACTGACAACTTGTTGAAGATAGTTGCATATATCTACTTTTAGTATTTTATTACCCAGGCTTCAGGGAAAGGCTTTCTGCATGTCTGTTTTAGCATTACTTTTGATTTCTTTGCCACCTTGCAAGATTTCAGGGTACTGTGAACTGGCGAATCTTTTGAGTATGCTGTCTTCGTCATCTCTATTACTTGTAATTGACTCACGACCAGCTGCCTACAGCAGTGCACCTGTGTCACTCATTAGGGACTGACTTGTCTAATTTACGGCAAATTTTTGTTAACGGTGCACGCTAACTACTTTCTACAAACTCTGCAATTTGAAGAGATCACTTTATGTCATGGTCGCAATATTTATTTGAAGTCAAAACCTGTGCTGTGCTTATGTATGAAATAATCATTGGGTGCAATGCTTAGTTAATTTTTTCGAACCTGTAACAGTGTTTACGAGTGTAGTAGACATTTTTGTACTTTCGGCAGTATTCTTTCCTGGTACAAAGTCTGTATACTAGCATGTCATTATGAAAATTTTATTATTGTGTTTCTAAATTACTTTACCGTTGCTGTCATTAGACTGATCAATTTTTGGTTGCGAGAACTGCTGAAGTTTCATTCTCCCCTGAAGTGTGCGTTCGTGAATGTATAATGTTTGAGAGGCGTTGAGAGGTGTTGTGGTGCGATAAATTCATTTGAACTCGGTGCAGTGAATGATGCAGATTTTGCTCCCCGTTCTTGCTTTATTACACACCCGTGCAGCTGGAAGACACGCTTGCCCTGGGAAAGCTAATTGAGTCAACTGGCGTAAAAGCCATCGCTGTCCATGGACGCACAAAAGAAGAACGGCCACAGCATGCCAACCGAACTGCAGTCATCAATGCTCTGGCCAAGCACGTCGACATTCCCATAATTGCAAAGTAATGTGCCTTTTTCCTTACCACATATGTGGGGCAGTGGAGTGCAGTTTTCTGTGCAGACCTCCTGAGCCCTTTCTAGTTTTTTTTGACGATCGAGCCTACTTTGAAGGTGGCAGCTTCTTGTGCAGGGTCAGGCTCAGCCATAGCTATCTGAAAAGGTACCGATGGTTTTTTCATATGATAGGTCCTAAATGTGCTGCAACATTCAACGGCCTTCTGAACGGCCTCTGTTAACTTACTGCTATGACCCAATGGCTGAAGCGTTCTGCCACTGAGCGTGACTCTGCAGCTTTGATTCTTGCATGTGGCAGCTGCATTTCTGAAGCAGATGATGTACAAAAATGTTTTGTGCACAAGGTGTGTGGTGTATGTCTTAAAGCCACAGCGGGTTTAAATTTCGAACCATGTGTGAAGGTGCAGCTTTGGTATATTTGTGTTTTAGACCCTCCGCGGTGGCTCAGTGGCTAAGGCGTTATGTTGCTGAGCACGAGGTCGCGGGTTCGATTCCCGGCCATGGCGCCCGCTTTTCTGATGGAGGCGAAAAGTGAAAACGCTCTTGTGTACAAGATTTCGGCGCACGTCAAATATCCCCAGGTGGTCAAAATTATTCCGGAGCCCTCCATTTAGGCGCACCTCATCGCCTGTGTTGCATCGGCGCATTAAACCCCACAATTAATCAATATTTGTGTTTTAGATGTAGTGCTGGCTGCAGATAAGTTCTCAGTGAGGTTTGGACTTTTAAATTAGCAGTGAAGCTAGCAGTCTTGCCATACTGTTGCATGACAGGAAATGCTATGCCTCTCATGTGTCGATAGAAAAAATACAGAGCATGTTCCTAAGTGCAAAGCTGCATTTTTTTTTTTTTGCAGCGTATGCTTGTGGTAGTTTTATTCTTCGAAGTATGCAAGTCTAAGATGGCTCGGATTACTATCCTTTCTAGTCACTGGTAGTGTACAGTGCCATTTTTACTGTGTTGTAAAGCACTGTGGTGTGACAGCTTTGCGAGGGAACCTTTCGTACATTTTCGAAAACATAGAGGCACACCTAAGAGAAAGGTTTTGAGTGTACTTTGTGCCTCTGCTTTGTTATGCTCCAATCCACAAGTCTTTGTATGCATGAAGTCTTTGCAAAGGTGCTTAGTTTTATTGTTCCTTGTGCTGACTTAATTTTTGGGGATTTTCCTAAATTTTAATAACTTAATTTCCAATTTAATAGAAATTTCTTTTTTAACTGGTATTGCTAATATTCACATTTTAATTTCCTTAAATGCCTAGATGGCTTTTGTTCGCAAATTTGAGGTAAAAGAGGTTGCAAATGGTGAGATTATCTACTGGTGAGAATATGCATGATAAAATGGGTATGATTTGGTAGCTTGATTTGCACCTGTGAAAACTGATAGCCATGCACGATTTCGTTTCTTGCTTGTATTAATTAAGGTGTGCTGAGCAAAATTTTCAATTTTGAACTGCACCATACAGTGCATAGCAGAAATAGCGCTTTTAAATCTATCAGGATTAAAAAAACTAAACGCAATGTACCGAGCCATTGGGTTCAGGATGGTGGTAGTGGTCACTAGGTGTAAAAGGGAAAGCAACTTTCCTGAGCGACCATGTCACCAAAAAGACCTCCCTGTTGTCATCTATGATTGGTACTGGCTGTTGGCAGTTGTGCTCTTTTTGGCTCTCACATCACATTGCAAATTCAGGCTCATGCCAACTTTAATCATTTCACGGCCCCTTGGCTGCTGCTTGGTGGCGTTCATTTTTTTTTTTTTTAATTTTTGGCTATGTGCATTCAGTTTATCAGGCAAAGGCAAATCGCAATATTTTGCAATCCAAAGAGCACAGTGTATTAATAAGCCACAAATCTTTCATACATGGTGCAATTTTGCGAACATACATGGCATTCTACGATCTGGCTACATATTAACCTACTTTTAGTGAGTCTACAATGAATTTTGTTGAGAGCAATTTTTTTGAGGCTGGTCTTGATGCAAGGAATTCTGCACATTCAGACTGGATGAAACCCTCATGCTAGGTTTCAGCTGGCCTGGTTGGTCCATGATGAAGTGCTTGCCTGTTTATGTCGATGAAAAGTGGTACACAGTATACTTTAAAAAGTGTGACACAGTATGTAGTGTACAGACAGTAAACTATATATCACTCTCGTTAGCTGTCCCGTATGTTATTTTGTTGTGCTACAATCGGCACCTTGAAACCAGCGTTAAGGATAGTGTGGGAAAAGACGAAGGATGTGCACCAGTGCAAAAAAGCCATGCTTCTGTGACCCATTTCATTGCAGTGGAGGATCCGGCGAAATATCCTGCTATGAAGACATCGAACGTTTTCGGGAGGCCTCTGGGGCTGCTTCTGTGATGCTGGCTCGTCAGGCAGAAAGCAACTGCTCCATATTCAGCAAGGACGGCAAGAAACCAATAGACGAAGTCATAGAGCAATACTTAGCCTATGTAAGAGCAACATTAAGAACAACCTGTCGACTATGAGAAGTGAAAAAGAAAAACGGTTTCTTCAGTTTCACTTTGGTTTGTTGCAGGCAATTGAGTATGACAACAGAGCAACCAACACAAAGTACTGCGTCCAACAGATGCTTGGCTCCCTTCAGGAAACTGACCGGGGCAAGGCCCTCCTGGCCAGCCAGCAAATGGAGGAGATATGGTATCTGTCAATACGTCATATTTCCCGGCTAGTTCAGTGCAGCAGTGGTGGTTGCCACGCTGATCACTTCGTTGTTGCAGTGTGCTCTGGGATATGGGAGAGGAACATGCTTCCCGGCAGCTGAAGCTGCACGCAAAGGCCAAGGCCCTGAGAGAGCTGAGCAACAATGACAACACGGAGCCGGCGCTGAAAAAATGCAAAGTTGGAGACGAAGAAGTGTGGCAAATGGAAGCAAAGTTTGTCAGGTACGCTTCATGGCACACGCATGGCATTCAAGTGGAGACGGCCATTTTGTTTTTTGTTGTCCCCTGCGCAACAGGAGCCTGTTTGAGATGTCAAACCTTCCAAAGACGGTGCTTATCAACTGGACACGGAAGAACAGTTATGCGCATCCATTCTACAGAACTGTAAGTTAAGCAGCGGGTAAATCAGCTCTGTGCTCAGCTATTCTTTCCTTTCAGGAATCTGTAGAGAAGAGCTTCCGTTCGGTTGTGCTGGTTGAGGGGAAGATGTATTCCAGCACATACCTGTAAGTAGGCGCAACAGTTTAAAATGCTCACAAAATGTTGCATGAAGCACGTTTGGGCTCTGTTTATTTTGTGCTTTGCTCATAGTGTGAAGCGCATTTAGGCTCTGTTGTGTGCTTTGCTCACAACAGTATATTGCCAAAATATTTTTGGCACCCATTTGAATGTCATATCAAGAAAGGTGCTAAGTTGGAAGTTTATAGCAAGCTTGCAGGATATAAAAATACATGTATGTATATTTAGTTTTCTTGCAAAAAAAAAAAAAATTCCCCTACTGCATTTTCACTGCAAGGCCATGTGCCACATGACGAAGTCAGCAGTGTGTTTTGCAGCAAAGTTAACTTCGATTAGCTGTATACAAGGTGTGAGGTATTTGAGAACACAACTTCAAGCTTGTAGTTTCCTCAAGCTGACTTTTTATTGTCCTAAGTCTTAACTATCAGCTTCATCTGCACGATTCATTGTGCTGGCCTCAACTCTGAGCTTTGAACAAAAAAGTTAAAAATTCGGGGCGCCCAATCATTCCGCTTGATGCAGTTGGGGTCGACTCTAGCAGTGCAATTCCCGTTGTGTGACAGCTTTGTGCTGACGAACTGCATTCGCTTTGCCCACCCTGCCCCTTCCTTCACCAGCCTCCCCGCCACTCTGTCCTCCACTTTTGCCCGAGCTTCACACATACAACGGCGGGTTTTTGTGAAATGGCACTGCTCCTGTAAGCGCAGTAAAACATTATGCCATCTTCATCGCCTCTTGTGGATTCCAACTTCCCAGGTTAAGACACCATTGAGGTGAAGTTGAGGGGCATTTTAACCAGACACCCAGCAACATAAGCAATTTGGGAAAGGTGGTCATTACGCCCACCACAGTGGCTAAGGCCGTGTGCAGCTGAGCCCTAGGACACGGCTTCAATCCTGGCTCCGGTTGTCATTTTTCACATTAGCCGAAAAGCCCAGACACCCATGTACAGTGCGCGTCAGGTTTGCCTAGGGCAAGCGAGTGTGCGGCTTGGGAGCATGCTGGTGACATCTGCTGACAGCTGTTGGGTTGGAGATGACTTGCCATTGCGCGTGTGCGGATCTCGGACAGGCTCAGGTTGTTCGTCGTTGAGCTTGAACCACTCAAATTTGCGGACCCACCACCCGCGAGGTGCGCTCCTGTTCTGCAGTGAGCGATGACTCCGGAAATGAGAGGGTAATTTGACCCGACGCGTTATCACTGCAGGAATTACCGTATTTTCACGCGTATAACCCTCCCCTGCATATACATAATCCGCACCGCCACTTTCAGCCCGCCGGAAAAGAAAAAAAAATCCTCGTGTATTGTCCGCACATTTGATACAGAAAAGGCTGCACCAAAGCTACTGCTCAAGCAACACATCACATTCTATGTAGACAGAAAAAGCGTATATTTAGCTAGTAGAATACACTGTCTGCAAGACGAAAATCACAATGCCCTAATAAAATTCAGTTAGAGTGCGCTCGTCCTTGTTTTTTCTTTCGTGTCCTTGTAAGTTTAGTGCAATAGCTGCCATGGAAGGCTTAGTCAGTGTTACTGCGCGAGAGCTTCATGGCACAACGCGCATTGCCGTGAAGCTACACTAATGAAAAATCCCCGCGTATTATCCGCACCCCTACTTTGCACTGAAATTTTCACATTTTTGATGCGGGTTATACGTGTGAAAATACGGTATGTAATCGCACAAAAGGTTTGACCGAAAGCGCTGCAGTGAGTTCTTGTTGGTGCTTTTCATTCGCTACGCATGAGATTCAGAGGATTAACGCAGGTCGTTTTGTGCAATTACGTAACAGCGTGCGGTGATATTGCACCGCGTCAAACAACGCGTCCATCTGGCATGTCACCGCTCACAGCTGTCACTGTGGAAGACAAGCGCCCCTCGTGGGTGGTGGCGTCTGCAAATTATGATGGCCTGTGTGAGACGGCGATCGGCCCGACCCTGTCCGAGATCTGCGCATGCGCAATGGCAAGCTGTCGCCAGCACACTTCGGAGACGTGTGCTTGTTGCCCTGGACAAGCCTGATGCACACTGGAAACTTTCAAGAACACCTTTAAAGTATTTTCATGAAAAGAGCTCGTGCTAAAATGTGTACACTGAATTTCAGGTCGAAAGTGCATAAATTCCTCATCTCAAATACCCTGCACACACTGTGTATTGGTAAAAGTGCTGCGCTGCCATCAGCAAACAGTAGCCAAAATTTTCTTTTGCAGCTGCATTTCATTTACGATTCATTACATTGTGCCATTTCCTGCTAAAATGGAAGGTGGTGCAGAGCTCCTTTTTTATATATAGACATCCTGTACCAGTGTTCAAGTGAAGAAAGTATTCTTTAAGGCACGACTTGTTTCTCTAAACCCTTACAGAGCAGAAGCATTCAGGCTTCCCCATTTTATGCCACCATGAGTTCTGGAGACACAAGGGTCCTGTTGTATAGCGGGATCTCCGTGCATATGCCATGGTGGTAAAGATACCAAACGCATCTTTCTGAAGTTCAGTTGCCTGGCATAAAGTCCTGAGAATATGTCCTTTATGCTGCAATTCCCAAAAGGCCTACTGAGGAGTCTAGTGTTAGTCCTGTTGTCACAATCTCCACCATGTGTGTTTGGTTTTGTATGATAGTAAAGCAGTCAAAAGGGCAGTGACTGCCCTTTAAAGTCTACACAATTGTGCATTACATTAATTTGCACTACATACTGAATAACTGCTATATATTCAGGAGGAAGACTCCTTAATTTGCATCTAACCACCGGCAGCAGTGTTCAGTTCCCAAGCGAAAATATGACATCTTTTTTTTTATCGAGTAGTACAACTAATAAGGAGACCTTGTGAGGAACACTAAGGATTGATAGCAGATGGCCAAATTTTGAATGCTACCTGGTCCAATAAAAAACATCATGTATACTAGTGAGTCTACACTACATAGGTGCAACCATGGTACATACGTAACATGGCAGGAATACAAACTTTTTCGGGACGCTTACTGTGCACCAAAGGCTGCCGCAAAAAGTGACTGCTCTTCGCATGACCTTCCTTTGTACCCAAACCCAATACTACTAAGGTACTGGAAAGAAATATCCCCCTGACTTTCTGTATACTATAAAGGATAGCTTACTCATGCAGACATTGTCTCAGTCTGACCACATCTCTAGCATATGCACGAAAGCATCTTGAGCACGTGGCTACTTATGACACAATTTATGGAATTCCCCGCCTAGTGTTGCAAGCTTGCTTTACAAACCTTCGTTCTATCACAGCTGGAATTTGCTTGTTTCATATACTGCCCGCATCAAAACTATCTAATTGACATGATCAAATCGATTCAGCTTCAAGCTGTGCATTTCATATCTCTTAAATTATAACAGACATTCAGCATCACACAAATTTTAAACGTGAATACTCTATTCAGCGCTTGCACACACATCGCTCCTTTGCATACAATCTTTTCATTCATCTGCCCTTCCATGTGCTGTACGTCTTTAGAATTACCTCTCTGACTGTATCGCATGTTTCATGTCACAAAAACTTTCAGTGCCTTTGCCTGAATATTATGCACTGCAATTTTTCGCAGAACTTCAGTTTTTGTGTGCTGTTTATTTGTTATCAGTTTCTTGCTTTGGGCAGATATTTTCTAAGTGCACATCATGGCTTAGTGCATCTTGAGTGAATTTGCGTCATTTTGTCTACATATGCACGAACTTGCAGTAGTTCTAATGCCATGCTTTTGGTAACTCGACTTGATGTTTCTTGGCTTGTGCATATTTGCTTCTTTTTGCATTGTGTTTGCTATGGTAACTCGACTTTTTGCATTGTTTGCTACATTTTTCCTGCTTATCTGTTGTTAGGTTTTGCCTAGGGGTATGTGTGTTTTGTGTGTTGCTTCCGTTTCCAATTATGTGCTTTGCCGCGGGGCTGTAAGGTGCCTTGAATAAATTAATAAAAATTAGGAAGGCTCCCTTGGACACAAAAATGCTCCCCCACCAGAACAGCATCTGGCCACCCTGGTGTAGTATTCGGCCACAACCTCCCTATGAACTGGCAACTGAACTTGGGGCACCGAGTTCCCAGCAGCTGTAGAGCACCTTGTACAGCACAGGGTGCCAAGGATCTCTGGATCTGGACAGGCTGCCTTTGGAGCTTGAACTTCGCAACATTTAACACTAGAACTCCGTCAGGCGAGGGAAGCTTAGCTGTGCTATTAGGGGAGCTTTCAGGCTAACTTAAATGGATTTGATGTCGTAAGATTGAGAGAGGCTAGAACAACAGGACGAGTTGAATAGCAAGTATGTTTGTACTGTGCTACCGAGGACTGGGGGAAGGAAGTTTGGGGCAGGTTTCCTGATCAGGGAATGTGGAGGAATTCCTCAGCATGGGCCGAACAGTAGTGGCCTTTGTGATCAAGCGAAATAGGAGGTACAAGTTAACGATAATGTAAGCTTATGCACCTGCATCCAGCGGTGAGGGTAATGCTGAGGACAGTTTCTCTGATATTTTGCAGGCGTAAGGTGAAGGCTGAACAACAGTCACTGTTTTGAATATGTTAAATGACCTGATGGCAGCACAGTGGAAAAGGGGAGGAGTGCAGGCATACGCCAGCCAGTTTGCTGTTAGGCCTAATGTATGCTTTGAGGTCTAATGTCAAATAGCGCCTGCAGATTTCAGTGAGCTGACTCAATTGAATCACTTGAAGTGCGAGCACTAAGAGAATCGGCCACAAGAAATCCATGCACTTGCTTTGAATTCCAAGTGCGTACTCTAAAGCCTTGCAAAGTATTACATACCTGCTGTTGTGGCTCAGTGGCTAAGGCGTTGTGCTGCTGAGCACAAGGACACTGGTTTGATCCCGCTGGCTGCTGTGGCTGCTTTTCAAAAGCGAAAACGCCCGTGTGCTGACATTTGGGCACACGTTAAAGGTCCCCAGGTGGTCAAAGTCAATCTGCAGCACTCCTCTGTAGTGCGCCTCATAGCCCCAGTGTAGCTTCGGCACTTAAAACTCCACACTAAAGACAAGTGTTATGTATCTGCGGTGGCATTCTGGATGCCGGTGTTATAGGCAGGAATGTATGCTACTTTTCCTTTTTTTTTTTTGTCTTTTAACAAAATGAATTTCGTGCACTAATGTCTGAAATTTGTAGCTACACCACCAATATCTCGGATATTTTGATATTATGAGACAAAGAACAAAATAGGCCAAGATTTGTTGGATTGACCTGTCTTCTCACCAATAATGTACAAACAGCAAGTCGTTCTCTTTAATGTGATCTTTTGCACGAGGAGTGCGGTCACATCATTGCTCTAAATAAGAGTAGACGAGATATTGCTATGTGGTCCACTACTCACTAAAGTGAGGCATGCAATGGGGTCGAAACGTTAGTGTGCGCTGCAGGTGTTACCCCTCCATTACACAGTCACCGTGGCGTTATGGGTAGAATCCTTGCCTCCCATGTAAACAACTTTGATCCAAGTCTTGGTTAGCATAATTTGTATATACTACTAGTTTTTGAAGGTGCATTGGTTTTTTTTTTTTTTTTTAGTGTCTGCTTTCGTATAAACAAAGTCATTGGAGAAATGCAAGCTAGCCTGTCAGTTTTCCCCTTAAACTGGGTTGCATCTGGGTATGGGCAACTGCAATGTTTTGGCCAAAATAAACAAAAAGTTCAAAATAGCACCCGTGAAGTAGCAGTACAGCAAGTGAATAAGAAGGGTTTGTGTTCCATTTCAGTGGGCTTATTTTGCCCTGTCGAAAACATTGCAATTGACCACCCATCATGTCAAGTGTGGCTGGCAGTTCTCTAACTGGTCTCAGCACGTGAAGGAATTATTTTGACAAAAAACTTTTTTCCTGCCCAAACTCTGGCTTTTTGCATGGCAAGAGTACTTGTCCACCATGCACCACTGCAGGGAGCAACGCTTGTGCAGTGCCCGTCCCTGCGGCGGGGGCAAGACGTGAAGTCGCGCAATAAATGACTAGGGAGGGGATTTTTTTTTTCTACCAAAAATGACTGCGCCTCTTCTGTAATATGCAAGCCCTATCGGGTGCTTAAAATTACCATTGTCGTTCCCTTTACCTTGAGGGTTCGTTCACCCCAAATTTTTCCTGTCGTGCAGTACGATGCATGCCTCACTCCAGTAAAGTTTTGTCCTTGCATCGTGAGGACCTTTATGCAAATTAGTTACTGTGTGCAGTCTTGAAAATATCTTGATGCAGTCTTTGCAGTACAAATCTGCTTTAGGTTTTTTAAGCAAGGATGCCAGGAGTTTTGCATTGAGACAAAGTGCTCAAAATAATTGCTTCTTAATTACAATTATATTAAGTTCTTGATGGGAAAATGTAAACAGGTTATTTCAGAAATGTCACGAAGCAAAGAATGCTGGCTAACCTTTTGCTTTTGTGCAAGCTTTCTTTAGTGTCTAGCCAGTGTACTTTTCTTTTAATGCTTATCTGCTCAAAACCCTTGCAGTGAGAAGAACAAGAAATATGCAGAGCAAGCTGCTGCACTTGTGGCCTTGTACGACCTTGGATTGATTGACAGCTCCAAGATCAAGGGAAACACAGCTGGCATGCCCATCGAATAATGATCCACACAACGGCAGAGGGGTCTGCAGAGAATGTATATTTATATGGAAATAATTTGAATTACACAAACTAACGCAAGACAGCTCCCAATATTTTTTTGACAGCGTGGTTCTCTTACTGAGAAGCCTCACCTACTGCAACATTTGGAAACTGAAAAGGCAGTACACGAGATCTGGAAATAAAACAGTAACCAAGAACACACTAGCTTTTGTGTACAAAACAGATCTGGTACAAAAATGAAAGCTCGAAAATGCAAGTGGTCAAGGCCTGACAGAAGCATAAAATCCACTATTCTTTCTTGGAATGAGTGTTCGCATCTGTCAGGGCTTGAGTTTGCCCCAAAACGACAAGACGTGCTGACTGGCAGAAGTGGTAAATAAACGTCTCGCAATACAGAACTGAGATGCGCCGTAGTAAAGCAGATGCTTCCCTGTCGACACACTCTCGACTCCAATCATTTCACCACTGCTCAATTTGCTGTGCTCGAGGCGTAGCACTTCTAAAAGTAATGCCACACTTGGATAACCGTGCCACTTTGACAGTTTTGGCACTGGTGATTACTGATGAGTATGCGACATTTTTAGATGAACACTTCCTGTGAACTTTCCCTGCAGATAAATGCTGCCTTGCATCCCTAAAGACACTGCTGGTGTGGGTTTGGTGTGCGCGCACAGACCTCGACGCCACCTATTCACCGAGCAACCTTGGAACTGACAGAAACAACCAAGCACAAAACAATACCATGCAGCTTTCCCTTGGCCTTTAAAAACTAAACAGTACCGTTGCCTTGTACGACACTTCCACCACAATACACTAGAGCTAATTGCAAGACTACTGCTCAGACAAATGCTCCACAGTTACATTGACTACTATAACAAGAACCAGTACGTCATATCAAAATTAAGTACTGCCAGCACTTAATGACATGGCCGTACAAAGTTTTTTTTTTTTCCTCTCAGAAAAGGAATCTTAAAGCATTCGCTTTCCAAATTAAAAAGAAGTTGTGTACACTGGTGCGTGTGCAGTAGTCTTTACATTATTAGCGTGCGGCACAGCCTTGAGCAAAACCGGACTTCTGAATCTACACTGGTGACCTCAACGGGCGGCACTGCCTTCGTGCAGTGTGTGCCCCTTTAGCAAGCGTTTTCTAGCTCCGAAGCTGCTGCACAGTGTTCACAAAGATGGCAGTTGCTTAAAATAATTTTGTACGGACTGTCTGAGCTTCCATGAAGCACAAAAATGAGGCCCCCAGAAAAATGTTTTAAAGCAGTTGTAAACACTGCCCTGGCAGTATACTGTTGTTCTCTTCCTCTCTGCCCTTGCTTTGTCGTGAAGCATGCAGCCACAATTATGCCAATACACAAATAAATAGCCTGGCCCTTTTAGCTCCAGTATTGCATGTGCTCATCCAGATACATTTTAGAGATTACCATGTGGGACAATAACATTAAAAATAATGTGCAAAAGCACATTCTTCACAAATACAGTACAAAATCCATAAATGAGAACTAAGAACCATGTTGCCCTTGAATACTTTCACCAACTGGAAGCTACATACAACTATTATCGTAGCTAAACTTAAAACAAACACTCTTCCTTCCACAAACTTTCAGCTGTGGCAAACGAGATAGTTCCATAACCAACCGTGCTGTGAAACAGAATTGCATTACAAGTTTGCACAATTGCCAGAATCCACCGCTAGTTACAATAAAAGTGGCCAATTGCATGCTCCATGCAAGGACCTTGCGCGTGTTACACCTAAACAATAAAAATTGACAGTGTCCCTGGGGTTCCACGTACGTAGTTTGTACATAGCTCGGTACCACAGTCTTAAAAACAAACATTAAAAAATATGGCAAATGAACAAAGTAACAAAACTAAATGATATAAAAAAAAGGGACGGGGTTGGGAGCAGCTAGCCACGTTTGCAGACTGGCTGCCCAAAAGCTTCCACCAGAAATGCAAGATGATGACTGACAACGATGGCGATCACAATGCATGGAGCCACGACACATGCTTCAGGGTGGCTCTTGCAGGCTTTCTGGCCAATGGTTGGAAACCATTGAGCACGGTGACATTTTCAGAAGCTGGTTCCCCATCTTCGAAGGCCAGGTTAGTCCCCATCAACAACTGCAAGAGACAGGCAGAGACGCACACTTGGAAATAGGCACAATTGCTGCTTACCAACATGGGTGTAAACCACTAAGGAAAACCAAATTCCTTACATTTCTCAATTTCCCATTGCTCCTATGTAAAAATAAGCCATTACAATGACAATTATCAGCGACACATCAGATATTATAGAATTCTGGTCACGTGAAACGTGTTTACTATAAAAATTTGTCTGAAACTTTGATAAACAAAACACTAAAGAGAATGACACGAAAACTCTCCACAAGTGTCGCGAACAGATCAGCGTGGAGAAATCCACAAGGGGGCATTGTGTGCAGCTTTAAGAAATCGAGCGCTATAGTCATTGCAATCGCAGGAAGGAGGAGTAAAAGAGCTTGCTTGGTCGCTACTGTGCAGTGCCTGGAAATGCTTCTACACAATAGTTTCCTCCCATTTGTGCGCTCTCGAAAGATGGTGCTGACTAAGCACAAGGCGATAACTCTTGAGGTGAAGTAGCCACTTCATCAAGATTTCCGGCAGAGTTTCAAGGTCGGATGCCTTACGATCAGTTGGAAGCCTCATGATCCAGTCGCAGATCGGTTTTGTGCACACATAAGGACTGCCACACTTGTATCCACAACTGGAAGCAATGCACACAGCGATTGTCAAGCTTCAGCTGCTGCTCAAGAAAGTGCAAATTTCAAACTTTTTTTTTAAGAATGCCTAAATAATTTTCTGGCTACTTATGTACCCCGTAATAAAGTGTTCTTGAAGCCTTTGATGCCCAAAACTTTACTATTTTGCTTAAGTGTGTGATATGAAGTCGGAAAAAAATTTGATTCATTAGGACGGACACTAGGATACACTGGGAAACCTGGGCACTGGCTGCCCATACATCACTTGAACAAGAGAGCTACTTTGACCAACATGATTTACGGTTCAAGTGAAGACAATAATGTAATGTTTGTATTGCTATCATTTGTAATAACAAAATTGCACAATTTCAATTATACTTGTCACTAGCCCATTGAGCCACCTGGGTTCGATGCGAGTTGACACAAGTAAACAATATTTTTTTTAGCACGCGGAAGTACATGCTGTTCTCTTTTCTTTAATTTTTGAAGGTCCTGGATCCTTTGTTTGTCAATAGATGGCGTTAAATGTCGAAAAAACCACGAAGTGCGGGAGAAAAAAAGATTGCTTGATGCCCAGTGGTGCTCAGGAGCAACAACTCGTAGGGTTAAACGACTCGTGTTGTTCAACCAGATTTACTTGTCGCTGGTGAGCAAATAAGAAATGGAGAAATACATTTGTTTTTTGCCGGTCCAGACGTAACAATAATCGTAACAATTTTTTTTTTTTTTATGTCAGTATTGTTAGAAGTGGACCGCACTGTACTTTCTTGCCTGTATGAGTGAACAAGGTAGGCGCCTAGTAACACAAGTTGCAAGCTGCAGTTTGTGGCATAACAGGCTCACCAATACAATCAGTGCAGTCAGGTTCGAAGGAACTGTAGCAAGGCTACATATGCAATGTCTTTACGGACGTAGTGGAAGAAGGCATAGTTAACAAAGTAGCTCTTTGCCGTGCGCTTAACTGTAAACACTATTACACTGCATTCCTTTGCAAATTGCAAGGACTCCAGTCTGAACTACAACCAAGTAAAAAATTAGGGAGAGCTAATGCACAACTTACCGTTCCAGCTCTGCCCAGAAGGCACAGAAATAAAACGTACAAGTCGAGTTAGCGAAGCATTAGCTCATAAATGCTCAGCTGCCACATAAAAAAAAAAAAAAAAAAAAAAAAAAAAGGCATTTACATGTGCCTATTTAAAAGCGCTCTTCTTAACATTTCATTGAATGATACATTACTTAATATTTGCCTCAATCACTTTTAACACAAAAACAAGACTTGGCAATGCACAAGTGCACAAGCAATTTTTTCTATACCCACCAGGCTAGTTAGGTGTTGATCAAGCTCTCTCTCTCTCTCTATTTGTTTGCTTTGTCCGAATAACAACGATGCAAATTTTATCGCACAAGTCTTTTTAAAGAACCAAACTTGTAGTCTATCTGCATGGCCCCTTTAAGGGGGGACGTGGCAAGTAAAACGACTTTATTTATGGACCAAACTGAATCAAATTAGCAGCATTTATGTAGCTGACCATTCTAACAACAAAACTGAAATCAGTTTAAAGATACCATCTATACTTTTTGAGCTAGGAGACTAATTACCTGAAACTTGCAATCAGCATAATTAACTAATTAGGCAAGAAGTCAACTACATTTTTACAGCAGTGTGATCAGAAATGCCTATCCTGTGCAAGGAAGCTATTAGATTATTGCATTATATTCATTAGGCATAAAGAAAGAACAAGGAAATTTTCACCTTCCTTTCGAAATCAGAAATAGTCTCATGCCAAAAGGAAAGTGAAACTTTTGTCTTTCTTTTTGGATACCTAAAGGAGATAAAGCAATAATCAAATAGCTTCCTTGCACAGAATGGACCTTCCTAGTGATGCTGACATAAAAATCTTGTTGAGTTCTTGCCTAATTAGTTAATTAATCTTGCGACAGCTCTGTGAAGGTAATTAGTCTGGTAACTCAAAAAGTACAGAAGATATTTTTAAACTGATTTCAGTTTTGTTATTAGGTTAGTAACTAGATAAAATCTCCTAATTCGACTTAATTTGGTCCATAATTAACAAAATAGTTTTACTTGCCACGTCCCCCCTTAAAGCAGCTTCCGCCACCAAATAAACACTGAAAGAGCTGCAGTAGGTCGGAACTTTGTGCACTGAAGACATCAAGCAAGCTCGTTAGTTTTCTACGCATTTCTTTTTAAGACAAAAGATGTCATCATGTCAAGGTGCTTCGTGCAATGAAAACTGCAGGTAGAAGGCTCACCACGTTATCGGAGAAGGAGGTCTCGTACTGGCTGTCGATCATGCGCGCCGCCAAGGCTGGGTTGGCCTCTTCAGAGGAGAGGGAGACCGCCGTGGATTGCCAAGTGCGTCTCCTTTTCACCCAAGCAACCACCAGCATCAGCAGGAATGCAGACAGCAGCACAGCCACTGGAATCACTATTATCTTCACGTCCGCTGAAAGAGGGAGGGAGAAGGAGAAAAGCGTTAGCGCACACCAGACTGACAGACTCCAACACTAGTGTAGGTGCCATTAAAAATAATTTGAAGATGGGAGCGATGACCTAGCCGTGTCCTAGTGCCGTGTAGCTGCGCTGGCACCGTTAGCTCAGGCATACCTCTCCGCCCATTTATTTAATCGTGGCTCTGAGGATTGTTGCTTAATTAGAAACTGTACATTGGCAGCAACAACGGGCACTGATAGCAGATGCACACTTCTGGCTGCACCTCCAGCACGTGGCAGCATTTTTATTCGCAACTTTAATGCAAACGCTTTTCTGCGGCCGCTCCATACTGCTTTAAACAATGTGCTTATTTTAGCTGCCCTGGCTCGGAGAAGTGAAAATGAGCGTGTACATATAAGAATTGTAACGAATGACTTATTTCTCTTCTTAACAGCAAAGAGCCGTTTTGCTTGCTTCGCAAACATTTATTCAGCCTTATTTGTTACAAACCTCGGTTTCACACTGGTGGTATTTGGAAAGATACATTTTCTTGGAATCCGCGAGCGTGAAAGACAAGAAAATAAACGTTTGCTTCCAAAATCATTAGTTTTCATTTCAGTGTTCATTGTTTCGGCACATGTATGGGGTGCTGTTTCAAAATAAGATCTAGCTGTATTTTTACTTCACAAGATCACAACGAGAATGTTTTTGGCTTCCACATATACGAAACCAAGCTTATAAGCAAATGGGGGCTTTGCATATGGGTCACCTGCTTAATCTGGCCACGCATTATCTACTGATCGCTATATTGCGCATAAACTTGACCACAAAAGCGTGTAATAAAAAAAAAAAAAAATGACATGCTCGATATGGCACTAAAGGCTTCAAAAGGCTCGCTATGGCACTAAAGGTATACAAAAGCTTCAGACAACGTTGGCGTAACGTAAGCACATTGCAATATTTGGCAATTGTTCACTGATGCTACAAATAAAGAAACAGAGAAAAAGCAATAAATGAATAAGAAATGCTGTGCTTGAGATGCGCTGACAGCAGGGTCCCTTATTCAGCAGTTCACTTGCATTACAACATGTAGGAGACAGTGCCAGAAGTGTGTGTGTGCTGCCAGCGCCATTGCTGCAACCATGATGCCCGTAGCTACTAAAATGAAGTGGGTTGAGAGGTATCAATGGGCTACTGACACCAGCACGCATGGATACGTGGTCTGCTCCTTTCGGTTACCACCAGCACGATGGCTCTAGAGAACCGCTATTCAAATTGCGCATGTTAAAATTGCACAAGATGAGCATGCTAGTGACAATACACTGCATTTTTTCGTGCATACGAATGTATACTAATCAACTCCTGCCCCGGCATGAATGACTTACCTGGTTCCTCGTCGGAGAACGGTGGGTTGTAGATGTACGCTGCATAGAACTGACATCGTGGACCAGTAAAATTGGCAGTGCACCTGGGAGGAAAAGGGCCACATGGATGCAAGGCAATTGTACTTTTCTATAGATGCTCACTATTCCTTGCTCCAGATAATTCACAATGCGGACAATGCACAATAGCCTCGTGCTCACCGAGACACTCAAACAACTCGCATGCCTTCGTTACCCTACCAGTAGGTCGCAACAAAATATCCAAAACTATTCCATCGGTATGCTAATAAAACTGAAAAGCAACAGCTACAGGCTGCAGTATTTAAATTACAAGTTCAAAACTTCTTGTTAAAAATTGGAGACTGCGTCTAGTATGCATAGTTCAGTCCTGGTTTGGGTTCACTGTACCCCGACAATTTCAGCAGTAGCTTTGGCATAGCTCTGGCAAATATAACAGCTTGGACAGTCTTTGTCCACAACCAATGAATAGAGAACGTACTGTTGGGCAAGTTGGTGCATATTTGGTAAAACTTAGAGCGCGATTTAACAAGGACGATAGAAAGAATACACACACACGCGCTCCTTTCTATCGTTCTTGTTAAATCGCGCTCTAAGTTTTACCAATGACTAGAGTATTGGAGCCAAGCCAGACTTCACAAAGAACTGAAGTTGAAGTTTTAGAGAGGCAAGGCTTAACGATGGCAACCTCTGTGACGCCTGCATCTTGTAGCAATGCAGACTTAAAACTAAACTGGCATGCTTTGGTGCAAAACTATTCAAACATTTGACTAATTCCGATACGAAACCTTATGCTCCAGTAACTAGATAGGAAAAAAAAAAGGGCCTTGTTTCTATGGATCAAATGAATTGTTCCATGAATGAAATACCATATTTGCACGATTCTTATGCGCATATATTTTTTCGCTAAGATTAGCTATAAAATTTGTGTGCGCGTTACAACTAGGCTCAAAATCGAAATCAGTTTTCAATGTCCTCCGCTTTGGTTTTAATGCTCAAAGGAGCTGGAACAGCAAGTTTATGAAGCACAAGGGATTTTTAATGCCGCAGTTGTGAGTGTCAAGTAAACTGGCTTCTGCAAGGTATGTGGTGTTAAGTCTTACATCTGCGCAGTAGAATTGGCGTCAAATTATTTTTTCGAATTTTCATAAGCAAACTTACCTGCGCGTTACAATTGGGGGCGTGTTAGAATCGTGCAAATACGGTAAACAAAAACGCTAACCTGCTGCTTCTAGTTTTATTGATAAGATTAGATTTTATGGATTTCAGTATTAGTGTAATCGGGATATAACTAATCTGAAAAACTACGATCCCATTCCTTTAGAAAACACGCACACAAACCAACTGCGGTTTCATGAATGTTCACGCAAGCTCTAGGAACGTTAAAAGGAAACTCTGCAAGTGGGGAATTTAAGGCATGATAAACTACCCTACAACTGAAACATTGCAGGCATGCACCCAAGGCATGGTGTTATCAACCCCCTTGCAACCCTCTTCCCAAGAATCCTTGCCCCGGTACTAACAATGCCTGAATTGCATTTTTAAAACCTACGTTGCAAATGTCCTTGTATGCAAAAAAAAAAAAAAAAAAAAAAAAAAAAAAAAAAAAAAAAAAAAAAAAAAAAAAAAAGGCCATCGGCTTCACCAGACATTTCACCCCCAATATAAATGTACAGAAAGCACAGACCACAATCTGCACAAGTGCATAATAAATGTGTGCGGCCAGAAAACTAGCTTTGCAAGAACAGCGGTGCCAACGCCTTATTGACAAAGCTCGGTGTGGGTGCTACAGTCAAACTCCGGTACAACGAACTCCGCCACAACGAAATTCCCGCTTCAACGAAGGTTTTTTGATTCCCCACCCGCATCCCATAGGCCCCAATGTATTAAAACTCCCTCCACAACAAACCACTTTTTTTATTGTTCTCCCGGTTCAACGAAATTTTCCCGGGACACAAGTCACTCGATCTGCAACGGACTGAACCACTATAACTAATTTTGATAAGTTCTAACAATGTAAATTATATAGTAGCAACATTTTCTCCGAACATCCGGACATCGAGAAGCTGCCGCTTCTTCTCGATGTCCGGATTACCGGCGCCGACGGCGCTCAAAAGCGGCGGCGGCGGCGGCGGAGGAGGAGGAAACCGCTTCTCGCCTTTTCTCGCGCTCCTTGGCGCCCATGACGATGATGTCGCCATGCAGCTCCTCGCAGACTGTGAGCAGCGCATTCTCCCGTTGCTCGTGCGAAAGCGCAAACAGACAAAAATCAGCGATTTTTTCAAGTTTTGGAAATAAAATGCTCCCAGAGTGTCGTGCATATCCTGTGCATATCCGTGACCGCAAAGTAAAATATAAACTCCGCGCTGTGATTTCACGACGCCTGCTTTTGCGCGGATCTCCACGAGTACGACGCGCATATTACAACGCTGGTCTAAGCGCCGCGAGACGCGTTGTGACCGCAAATTACGATATAAACTCCGTGCTAAAAAAGGGTGCTATTTTTGGCGGAGCGAGCTCCAAGCAAGTTGGCAACATTGGGGCGAAAAGGTATGTGGGAGATTTCACGACGCCAGTTAGACGCCTGTCCTATTTTCTTTATTTACTGATTTTTCCGCGACAACGAAATTTTCGGTACAACGAAATTTTTCGCGATCCCCGTGAATTTCGTTGTAGCGGAGTTTGACTGTATAGGAAGATGAATTTGTATACCTTTGTACTATATATCCTGCATGGGTTGGCCAACCATGGGTTGGAAGGGCCATTGCATGTTAAGGAAAGGTATCAATGTTGTGCATAGTTTCACAAGAAAACCACGGATGATGGTAGTGCACAGCCAGGATTGCTTGTCCAGAGGGTGTTGACCGGAGTCCCTTCAGCGCAACCACATCACCGGTATGCGAACAGAGACACAAATGGCTGGAGTTGGCCCAATGCATGGGGGGTGACCCAGAATTCCCTTACCCTTATTCTCCACTCACAACCAACCACAGCATTGCATGTAAAGCCCGTTCTACACGGTGCTATTTTCCCTGCAAATTTGCATATGCGGCAACCTTTTTTCATTGCTGCGGAAAAGTGCTAAATGTTTGGAACGATTGAGCATGCCCCACGAACACCGCTCCTACGGCGTAGAGGGGCCAGACCTGCGGCCAATAGGAACACCGCTAGGTGAATGTCCCGGCATCATCTGCACGCTTAGCAACCAGATGGTGTTGCTTGTAGAAGCGTGGCATAAGCGCGGGTGCACCAAAACAAATACGCGTGCATTCAGAACACGATGTCGTGCACAGTTTTCAACATAAATATGCTTAATTTGTGTCCGTGCAAGTGGCTGACATCACAGCAGGGAAGAATTACAGAAGAACCGAAGAAGTACTGTCCAAGGTATACCTAAATGTGCTAGGCACGCACAACCTATTTTTTAAAATCTTAACAAGCTTTCCTCATGGCAGATGTTTTGGTCAGCAAACAATGTGCCTCTGAAGTGTGAAAATTGCGACGTTCGCAGGCCATGTAGACGACTTTTCCAGGCATTGCGAACTTTGCAAGTGTGAATGTTCGTTCCACCAAATTCGCAAATGAAAATCGCACCATGTAGAACGGGCTTTGCAGCCACAGGAAGCAGGTACATTTTGGAGGTGGCCAAAAAGTGGTCAAAGTGCGACACATCCAGTGCCAAACACTTTGGAATGCATTGCAATGACATTTTGCATGCGTTTTTAGCGAGCCATTCTCACTTTCAACAAGGTATGATTTCATGTATCCAAGTTTATCTGTACAACTGTCTATATACCTGTACACTTCTTGCAGTTTTCGAGTAGTGCTATTCAATTCGAACTCGAATCGATTCAGCATCATTCACTTCAATACCAGAAAATTTCAAATATTCACACACCCCTAGCTGCAACAACATTTGAGACTTGAATGCTAGCAATCAGCAAATGGTCACAAAGTGAAGCTGCTAACGGGCTAAGATGTTTTGCATAAAATTTTCTTTTGAGAAATTTGCAAGTGTTCAACCAGCACTCAAAAGTAATGTTTTTTTTCTACTGGCACAGTAGCGCGCGCGCACGCGCGCACAGACAGACAGACAGACAGACAGACAGACAGACAGAGAGAGAGAGAGAGAGAGAGAGAGAGAGACAGAGACAGAGACAGACAGAGACAGAGACAGACAGAGAGAGAGAGACAGAGAGACAGAGAGAGAGAGAGAGAGAGAGAGAGAGAGAGAGAGAGAGAGAGAGAGAGAGAGAGAGAGAGAGAGAGAGAGAGAGAGAGAGAGAGAGAAGGGGGCTGGTCCTTCCCTGCCAAAGTGCAGACATTCAGTGACACCACTCAAGTTTCGTACTTCTCTCGCACAAGTAGAAGTGTTAATTATTGGGTCAAAAAGACCCTCCACACATAGTGTGGCATCTGAAACATCAACGTTAAGGAGTTAAAAGCCTTACTGGCAAGTGGGTCCACCCAGGCTGTCATCAACAGCTACACAGGTCCCACCGTTGAAGCAGAAACCACGGCAAGACATTATTGGGCTGAGGTTAGAACCATATGCGTCACTTGTATCGTTGACATCTGTAAAACACAAGCATAAACCTTAATGAAGCGACAACATTAGGACAATGACAAAAGTATCAAAATTTACGGGTAGGTAGTGTGTACTGTAAGGGAGCAATTCAGTAGCTGGACACTTACACAGAAGCATGTGCCTATTGTAGAGCTGTAGATGAGACATGTTTGGACCAAGAAGGCGACTCCCTGTTGAGATCTGTGGATGCCTGTTTTTAATCAGCATTACTAAAGAACCACCAGAGAAGGTGCTGGAAAAAAAGAAACCCCCAAACGGGTCACAAGAGATATGCTGCACCAAATGCAACATGTGCGGGCTACCACAAACGAACATTACCAAGCATTCAAAGAACATTATTCAGCATTCACACCGATGTACTCAGCTAAATTGCAACAGGTTTGGAGTTTATTGGCTGATCATTACTGCCAGCACTGCTTCACATAAAAGCTCCTTTGCAACAACCCACAGAATATACTGAAAATTGGGTCAATCATGGCTTCCAAAAAGGAAAAAGAAAGTTTTAGCAACAAATGCTAATTATTTTTTCTGTAACCTTGCCTTTCGATGAAAAGTTGCATTTTCAAGGGCCGTAAGCACACCGCAAGGACAGCTACCAACACAATAAATCCAAATCACAGCGCTAACTACAACGCTCACCTGTCGATCCAGAAAAGCACTGACTGGAAGACTGCCACAGAGACGGGCGAGTAGTGGCGATTGGGGCCCTTGTTGAGCACGATGCTGGTGCGTCGAGTGCCATCCAGGCGCGCACGCTCAATGCGTGCAGTGCCCAGGTCGCACCAGTAGACCAGGTCACGCTCCAGGTCCAGCGTCAGGTCAGACACCTGGAAGAGCTCGTCGTGCACTATGGTGCGCCGCTCCTTGGTCTCCAGGTCGAAGCGCTCAATGTGGGGCCACTCGCCCGCATCGCTCCAGAACAGAAGCCTGCCAAATGGGACGGCAGGCGCGTAAGCTCACCGAACCACAAAGCATTTCAAGAGGCCAGTGCACACTGGCCTTTTATCCCAGGCCTCTACACAGGCCTGAGATAAGAACCATATAAACCATTTTGACATACCCTTGCAACTTGAGAACCAACATGTACAA